>NW_021620607.1:1989895-2097443 GCF_004785775.1 Grammomys surdaster | reverse complement strand
TGTGTGTGTGTGTGTGTGTGTGTGTGTGTGTGTGTGTGTGTGTGTGTTTAATAGTGTTGGTCTGTGCATGTGTTTCACATACTAAGTTGAATATGCATGTGAGTTTTCATGCACATAGGTGCATGCATGCAGAAGTCAGAGTTTGGTGTATTATACCTTCTTCAGTCTCCCTCAACTATATATATGAAGAGATCTCTCTTGTTTGCACCTACATTTCATGGATTCAGCTCAGTCTATCTGCTCAACTTGTTCTGGAGAACTCCTGTTTCCTCCTCCCACATGCTAGGATTACAGTTCAGCCACCAGATCCATCTGGCATTTGCAAGGCTGCTAGGGATCCAAATTGAGATCCTCATACTTTCGAAGCCGGGGCTTCACCACCATTCCAGTAGCCTCTGCTTTCTAGTGTTGTGCTGTGTGACTGATTGGTAAGCTCTACAGGGGTGGGTTTGTTTGTTTGCTTGTTTCTGGCTTTTGGTAGTCACCCAGATAAACATCAAGTTCAGAAGTTGCTTCGAGGGAATGCTTCCACACACATTACCTGCTGGTGTTTTTATCCACTGCCATGAGTTATGCCGAGAAACATTAGCAAGGGATTGTTCTGCCTCAATCAAAGGAACAGGCAGTTCAGTTTAATTTAGAAGATCATAAAGTACTGTACAGAAACAGAAGAGAAAGAAGACAGAAACTGGCAAATGAGTTTTTAACTGCAGACTGGACAAGCTTGTGATTTATGATAGGCTCGCAATCAGAATTTACTCCCAGGAGCTAACAAATGGCATGCACACCCACAAATCACGCCTCACTCCCTGTGTCCTGGCCCAGCTCAAAGCAGACACTCTTAATCGCCTGCTTTTCACTCCACTCTGCAATGTAATTTGCAAATTGGCAATAAAGTCTGCCCTAAAGTGCTTTACATCTGCAGTTAGCCATAATAATGCAGACGCTGTGCCTCATTACACAACCTGATACACCTATTTCTAGTGGTTGATTTTACCTGTTATTATAGACTCAATATTATTCCAAGAGCTAAGATTAAATCAGTGCCTAAGCAAAGGTTCGTAGATGTGTATCTTTTCTGGGTGAGACTTGATTGAACTTCCTCTGACTTGTAATAAGAAACCAAAGGATATGATCGCTATTTCCCAACTTCCCACCTTAAGGAGAGCATAGTCACCATTTGCATTCCTATTACACACCTCCTATTTGGATTACAATTTTTAAGACAGATTGAAAAATAGCAAGGAAGAAAGGATAAAAGACTACTGGTGTCCCAACAGCCTATAACAAAAATTGTGCCTACTAATACAGGTGTGTGATATTGTAATCCTAGCTGCCCTAGAGGTAGAGATAAGAGATGTCAAATTCAATGCCAGCTTTGTTTGTTGTTGTTGTTGTTGTTGTTCTGTTTTTTAAAGTGTTCCAAAAAGCTGTAGCAGCTCTATCAAACACAGTCTTCCTCCAAATCAAAAGTGAAACAGAGGGTTGAATAGCTCAGTGGATGCCCACTTTCTTAAAGCATCCATGATGTCCTAAGTCCAATCTCCAGACTCATAATGAACAAAAAAAAAACTGAACTAGAACCCACCCATAACCAGTGATAACATAAGCATGCCCCTAAAGCGCTGACATCTATATGGAATGCATGTTTCAATTAGACACAAAATTCAGCTTCTTTCAAACTTACTTCTTTCCCATTTTCCCAGAGGGGGAAAATATGTTTAGAAAACCTTTATTTCGAGGTGTTCATGTACTTTTCATGTAATAAGAAATATTTTCAGGTGTCCAAAATAGCAATATTTTACCATTATTAAGAAAATAGTTCTGATCTGTGAACCTTCTGTAAAGATCTGTGTCCTTGGGATTCATGGGCTTCACATTGAGAACTACGGCCTTATACTTCAGTACACAAAAAAGCTTTTGCCATGAGTTGCTTATAGGACATGGACAAATAGGGTGATATGTGATCTATATTGCTTTTCCTGTAAAATTAATTTTGTTCAGCATATGTTTATAGAGATGCAAACCCACATCTTCTCCCACTAGCCATCTTACACTGCCTCAGAAATACTGCCATGAACAGCTAACCAAACTACTTACTACATGCTTTTTACATATGAAGAAACTGAGAACAAGAGATTAAAATTATTTCAAGACCTCGAATTACCAGCCAAATTATGTTTTATTGTGGTATATATGACTCCATTTCACCATATGCTTTTTCTCTATCCAATATGTTCATCCCTCTATGCTATCTGTCTTTTGAGCAAACATACTTTTCATCACACAGTGCAATGTCTCTGGCTTATGTTTTGCAGTTCAAACTATAATATCCCTAAAATATTTTCTCTGGGTGGTTTGACTCCATTTAAAAGCTGTGTTCTACCCCAAAGCAATTAAAAATGGTGTAAACTAAATCTCCAAATGATAAAGTTTAAGGCAAAAATAAAATGCATAAAGCCTCTAATTATCTTTGCAAGCATATGAAATCTTTCTGGAGGACGAATATTGTTTAAACATGAATAATTGCAGTAAAGAGGAAATGGTTTCGCTGAGGAAGGGTGCCTCTGAAGATTACACTTTATGAAACTCTTCAGATGCTGTAAGTTGCTCTAAATTAAGCATAAAGAGTAAAATTCTATTCAGAAAGTAAGACGGAAAAAAACAAGAGAAGAAAATCAGGAATCTGATCAATATTTTTGGTCTCAAATGGCAGATTTGCTAATCTATCTGGTCCATTCTACAGTACCAACCTGACCAGTTATGCAGGACACTACAACAAACCTTCTACCATGCAGATCTAAACTAGTTCCTTAACCCCACAAAAAGATGATGTGAGTTGAAAGGGAATTAACATAAAAACTGTTCCCATCTAAAATCTGTGCTGTCTCTTCCTACTAAAACATGTTTAAAAAGTCCCTTGTTGGTCATTTAGAAGCTGTTTAGGTTTTGTTAGTTGAACTGAAAAGAGAAGGATTTGGTGGGGAGGGGTTTTGTTGTTGTTTCATTTTGTTGGTTTTGGTTTCTTTGTTTTGTTTTTCACAGAAAGTGACAAAAGAATTAAAAAAAAAAAAGATTGTGCTTGCTGGAACTGAATATCACTCTGAAAACAAACCTGTGAAAGGCTTACTACCTCTGCTGTTCATATCAGGCTGGTAACTTATTTCAAAAGAAAGGATCTGGAAAGCAGTCTTGTTGCTCTCGGATCTCAGTATAATATCTCAAATGTCATAAACCCTGTGAAAAATGTGTATTGGGCAGCTGGATTTCCTGATAGAGCACTTAAAGAGCCTTTTTAAGCCTAACATGTATACTTCTACAAAAGAGTTGCGCTCCAGCTTTTCCTAAGCTTTTAAAATACATACACAGCGATTGTTTCTGGCTGGTGTCATCAGAGTATTTCATTCACCAGGGAACACTGGTTTACTTTCCACAAACATAACAAGCTGCATATGCATGCTGCCTGTAAATCCTTTGTCAGCCTTAACAGGATAGATTTAATGAAAACAATGTTGTGGATGCTTGTTTGTTGTGTTATAGAGACTCCTTAGCTGAGAGTCTATGACTGTGGGTTTAAGATATCATCTATTGGAGTGTCTAAAATTCTAGACCCTCCCTGAACCATTAGCTCAAATACTTCTTAGGGATATCTTTCTCCAGCCTAACAGCTGTTTTAAAGATTCTTTTTTATTTTTTATTTATGTAAATACAGGTATATCTGTGTGTAGGTTTGAACACATGTCAGTACAGAAGCTGGCAGAATCCAAAGGAGATTGTGAGAACCGCCGGAACTAGAGTTATAGGTCTTGTAAGCTGCCCAATAAGGATGCTGAGAACTGAACTCACATACATTTTGCAAGAGCTGTTCATACTCTTAACCACTGAGGCACCTTTCTAACTCCTGAAACAAAAAGTTTAGGATCAGGCCTAACATCTGAAAGCACTTAAGAGAAAAGTGTACCAGTGACATCAATATTTCAAGGTACCATGTATTAAACTTCTATAACTATCTATTCTATCTCCCCTTCCTAGGTGTAGACACAACAGGGTGGGGCACACAGGAACTGAGACTGAGGCAGCATACAGATGGTCCTTGTGAATCTGCACCTTGAAAGGGTCCTAGAACTGAAAGGAATGCTGAAGATATTCCCATATTCCTAACCCAGAAGCTATCCCTAATTGATAGCCACTTTGCTTTTATACTCTTGTTTAGAAGTTTTTCCATACTCTTAAGTTTTTTATCTTAATTTGTGTTATTATTACTCCTTAGATGTGAATCCAAATGGGATTGGAAGTAGGGAGGAACTGGGAGGAGTAGGGCAAGGGATAAACATGCACAGAAAATATTGTATGAAAAATGTTTTCAATAAAAGAAAATAGAAATAAATGGACAGACCAGAAGTCTTTTATTCCAAATGATAGGAGCTATTTGGAAAGCATTCAGAGAACTGACTGAGAGGAAAGGAATACTGAGCATCAGCTTTTCTTGGCCACCATTACTTAATGTTCTATTTTCATTTCTTTATTAACTATAGAAGAACAGAACAATGTTGGATAATATCCAATGATCCATGGTTAGGAATCCATCCAAGTCCCTACTGACTTTGAAGGGCAAATGAATTCCTAAGTCCCCAAAGACAAACAATTGGAACAAGCATAGATGCTTAAACACTCAAGTTTGCTTAAGAACAAACTGAAAATAACACCATGGCAAGACTATACTTCACTCTCAGCTATAAAATTAAAAGCGTAAAAAAATAGACAATGTATTTCCTCCTATTTTATATTGAGTAAATCTTTAATTCCACTATTATTCAATTATGGAAGGAGAACGTAGTGATGAAACTGGCAGAACTGGTAGACGTCTGAGAGGAGAAAAAATTTCTCTCTGTGTTCTAAACTCATGCCAGAACAGTAAGAGATCTAAAAAATAACCCCATGTATTGATCATCTGCTATTAGTATGATCTATTATCATGTGTCAAATACATGAAAGGAAGGTGGCAAGCAAGGTGGCAAGCAAAAGGTTTTTTCCACAGGCAGAGAATATGTAAATATAAAAAAGATGATTCAAGAAGAAAAAACCACAGTATCAAACTGCAGTTCTTGGTTGCAGAATTGCTCCAAACACAGGAGCCACTGAATAGATCACTAAACTGGCATTCCACAAAAATGTCAGGAGATCTGCTTTTGTCTCTATTGCATGTGTTGGATTTTAAGTAACTATATCTCTATAGCTATATAAGATGATGTATAAAATGGTAGACATATATATAACTATACATATATGATATGTGTATAAAATATACAAATGATTGATGACAGATAATATATAAATAAATGGAGAGAAACACAGAAATAGACAGATACACAGATAGATAGATAAGAAGATAGATGATAGGCTGAGAAACAGAGAGATAAAAACACAGACATATAAGATCCTACTAATTTTGACTCTTGTTCATGTACTTAACTCTCTTCAGTCAGGCTTCAAGAAATTAAGCCAGAGCATCATTTCTTCAAATTAATCTTTGGAGTTTCTTTGACTTACAAATGATTGTATCCCTCTTAAATGAATTTCATGGCTGATAACAGAATCAGGGTTCTCAGGCTTGACATCACTTTATACCAAGGAAAAATGTCCCTTCCATCTATACCACTCCTGGGCAGTTTAAAGCAGTACTTCCAAAAGTCAGTACTGGATTCCTTGCCAATAATGAGGCAGTGGGAAGGAAAATATTGAAACTTCTCAGTGACATTCAATATCATAGTTTCTAATGATTAATAAGTACTGCCATCAGATGAACTACAGACAGCCAGGCTAATCCAAATCTTCCTGTAGAAACAAACTGAACCAGGGCTGAGTGGCATAATAGGTCAAGATTGTTCAGTGATTCAAAAGTATATCCGTTTTTGGAAAAATAGCTAGTACATCAGAACTGCCCCAATTGCTAGAGCCTTACATAAGTCAGAAAATCTGTAAAATAATAAACAAACACTAAAAGACATGTGTGAATTAAAGTAGGTGGACCATGAAGGTCAATTCACTTCACTGTTTTGCTAAATTTCTCTCTATTATATTTTTAAATAAATAACCTCAATCATTCAGAAAGCATAAGTCTGCTTTTCATATTTCATGATAGTTATGTTAGTCATGAGACTGAGTTTGATAAACTTAGGTCATATATAACTTTAAGCTAAAAATAAGTACAAGCCTGGACAACATAGTGAGACCATATCTCAAAATAAAGAATATAGGCTTGAGAGATATCTCAGTGATTACAAACATTTTTAACTATTCCAGATTTGGTTCCTAGTACCTACATAAGAAGGTTTACATCTGCCTATGACTCCAGTTCTTGAGATTTAATGTCTTCTTTGTCCTCTGTGAGCATTGACACACAACTGAACACACATAAACACACATACACACACATACACACACATACACAAATAAAGATAAATGTATCTATAAAAACAGAACATGCTGGTATACATCTAAAAGGAGAATTCTCAACAGAGGAATCTCAAACAGCTGAGAAACACTTAAAAGAAAAATATTCAACCTCCTTAGCCACTAGGGAAATGCAAATCAAAACAACCTTGACATTCTTATGCCCATTAGAGTGGATAAAGTCAAAAACACAAGTGGTAACTCATGCTGGTGAGGATGTGGAGCAAGGGGAACACATCTCCATGGATGATAGGAGTGCCAACTTGTACAGCCACTTAACATGGCTATTGTTTATCTCCTTTGTGGGACAAACGTTGTTGGCTTGGAAGAGGACAAAATGAGAGAGACCACTCTCTATTCTGTGGCTATCATCTTCTTCAGGAGATGAAGTGGACGATGAATGAACCAACTAAGCCAAAATATACAGAAGCCGTCAGAAAATAAAACTATTCAATAGGTTATTCTTGACACAGTACTATGAAATAAGTTCTGGCTACATCCCTAAAGCCTAGTTTTTTTTTCTGTCAGATTACTTTTGTGACCACGGACACATTTCTCCACCTATATAATGGGTTATGTTATAAAATGATAGAACAGTACCCTAGCACAGAGAAATTTCCTAGTAAATATCAGTCAAATTCCAATGGGAAAATTTTAAAGAACAGAAGGGCAAAGGTATCAAATGTTATTTTTTAAAAAGGAAATATCTTACAATTTGAGAAAATACTGGATTTGACCACCTAGAGGCCACTTGAAAATTCAACAGTACAATTCCAGAAGAGTGAAAAAGGTCATACTGAGATACTGTAGGAGTTTAGAGCATTTAAGGGAGAAAATCCCCAAAATGCCAAATGGGCATTTCTTAAAAATCAATACTTCAAATCATTTGCAAACCTATTTCCAAGAGGAAAGAAAAAAATGTTTCACTTTCTTGTGTCCTCTGTTGGCATCCTATCTGCTTATTAGCATTATTTATATAATCTCAAGCAATTAACATTTTTGCCTAACACAATAATTGTATAATAATACACTTAGCAAAGATCTATTCAGCATCTATGGTGGGATCAACCTTTATGTTAATGCTGCCTAGTTTTTATGGTCAACATAAAGTCACCTAAGAAGAGGTAACCTTGGTTTAGGAATTTATTAGATCAGAATGGTCCACAGGGCATTGTTTTAATTGCTAATTGATGTAAGAGAACACAGATAGCTGTAGACACTATATACAGATCTTTGTCCTGGGCTGTATAAAAACATCAGCTAATGAGCTGGCTTGTCTGGTCTCAGCTGGAGAGGAAGTGCCTAGCCTTGCAGACACTTGAAGTGTCAGAGTGGGAGATGGTGGGGGGGCACCTGCTCAAAGAAGAAGGGGAAAAGAGGGATGAGGAAAGGATTATGTGAAGGGAGACCAGGAGGGGTCAGTGAGAGGGATATAAAGTAAATAAGTAAAAAAAATAAATAAATTAAATTTCAAAAAAGGTTAGCTAATCACAAGCCTGATAAAGTGAGAGGTCCAAGATATGAACAATCAGGTAACAATCCTGTCTGGTTTCTACTTCGAGTTCCTACCTGAGTTTCTACCTTGAATTCTCTCAATGTTGAGTTCTGACCTGGAAGTATAGATTAAAATCCTTCTGGCTCATGTTGCTTTTGATGCAAGCCTTGTAGCACAGCAATAGAAGGTAAACAGAAACAGTGTTTAAAGCTGAGAATTTAACCTCACCAATCTCAGGTATATGGTTTAGATTAAACAAAATTGTAAACATTTAAGAAAAGTGTACTAATTTTAATGAGATAACTTTGGAATATTAAGCCCACATAAATGAATGTATAAAATGATGTATACATCATAAATGAGTTCATCATTGATCATCAATAGGATGAGTCTATCCTTCGTATCGAATTCTAATTTTTTGATCACATGCTATGCTTCCTATAGACTATGTCTTTTTAGGGGCAAAATCAAGATCTTTTAAAACTAATAAAAATCTAAATTTGTACTTCACACTATGACATTTATTTATGCCCAGTGTCAACCTATTTTATTTTCGACTATTTCTGAAAACACCATGCTGACAAGACTTCAGAAAGAAAGTTGACATGACTAAAGAGAATGTTAGGGAGCTATCCATCAACTAACCAACATCCTCCACAGACATAGTTTCATGTCAGCTACAGAAGTGAGATCATTTCCTCAGTACACAGAACCCCTAACCTCTCTGCTCTATGAAATCGTTAATTTGTAATTATGTGAAACATTAAAATGGAATGTTTATCATATAGAGACTGAATTCAAACTCTTGGTTATAAGATAATTATGCAAAGTCCAAAGAAGACCGCTAAGTTAAAAATGATGAAAGATTGGAGATTAAGAAACAAAGAGAGGAAAACAACACAGAAAGTATGACAGATTCAGTAACTGATAAACCCCACACCAACATGTCTGCCTAAGTAAGCGCCTCAGTTGCAGTTTCTGCATACAGAAAAATAGGACATTTGGACTGTGCCCCTTAGTAAGGCAAAATACAGGTAAAAGGAGAAGAGACTGGCACTGGAAATGCCCGATTATCTCTCCATTGATAAGCAGAAAGTGAGGATTTGTGTACAATCTTTTCATCTTTACAAACAAAACTTGGGAGAGTATTTTCATTTTCTCAGCCTAACGTTAGTTCTTTAGAGTGTTTCTTTCCTGGTGAAAGTATAAGACAGAGTGCTATAACTTTTGCAGGAGTCAACTCAAAAAAATTTTGACAGGGAAGCATGTATGCAAAAGGTCAAATATGCTACAGTGAAACCTGGGTCATTTAAGTGGTGAATAACTTGTCTGTTGATTAAGGGGGAGTCAGTAAGTCTTTCTTCATAGTTAGAAGAAAATATGTTATCTCTGAATTACAGAGAGACTGATGTTATTTTCCTAGAAATAAATGTGATGCCATTTAACTTGGTACCAATGTTAGAAAAATTAAGGTGTGGGAAGGCAACTATTCTTCGTGGCTGCATTAAACTATTGCTGGCATTGCAATAGATTCACTGCCTGTATATCTGGATTCACAGGAAAATGAGTGCCATAAAGGAAATCTACAAAGAAGAGAAAATATACAGTACATCCTGCTAGGTCACTGTGGTACAGGGAACAGTGGTCGAGCCTCACACCCCTTCCACTACTGAGACATTTGCAGCACCAATGCAAGAGCTGATGCGAAGCATTATACTATAGATTTCACTCACCACTGAAAAAAAGTACTTTGCCATTTACTTCTAAATTTCTTGACATTTAAAGGTTTTATGAAGATTGCCAGATTTGTAATAAATCCGGAACTTCAAAAGAAGCAATTTTTAATTATTTTAGCAGTAAAAAAAAATGATGTGCAGAAAATTATCATGTAGCTGGAAGCATTATTTTTAAATGTAATATTTGTATTAATTCTTTGAGAATTTCATACATACATGCAATGTGTCTTTGTCATATTCACTCCTAACTTCTCTCTTTAACTCCTTCTGAGTCTACCTCACAGGCCCTCACCATACTCCCAATTTACTGTCCCATTTTGCTATACATGAGTGAATCCAATTTGAGTTGCATATGATGTGGGATACTCCACTGGAGCTTTTTATTAGCCCACATCCCTAAAGAAAACTCTCACTGTCTAACTCATCAACACCTCGTCATATAGAAGTGGGTGCTTGTGAGCCTCTCCCCTCCTTCTTTAAACTGGAATAATGTCTGACTTGATCTTATACAAGTCTTATTAGACATCCACAATTGTTATAAGTCATTAAGGGCAAAGATCCTGTGGTATTCAAGATGAATGGTTTCACCCAAGTTCATCCTAATCTCTGACTTTCTAGTTCCCCTTCCCATCCCATGATATATTCTAAGTTTCATGGGAGTCTTTTGAGTTTATGAATTAATTAATGGTTGCTGGTTGGCATCTATGAATTCCTAAGCTATAGGTTCTAGGCAGACCTATGTTTCCTTTTTTGAAGTAAACTTTAAATATAATTCAAAAGTGGTTGATCATCCCTTGTTCTACAGCAATTCCCTCCCAGATAAAATGTGTCATTGTAGAAGGAAGCTTAGTAGTCCATAGGCTAGTCTAAAGAGGGGGGTAAAAATTTTCTTTCTTCAGGAAAGCTCTTTAAAACAAAGAAAGAAAAAATACTCAAATTCTTTCTATGGTCCCTGAAACTGACCAAGCCTGCTAGGCTCCTCCCACCCCAAAAATATTTGAGCAGAAAGGACTGTGGAGAGAGGGATACTTTTAGACTATCTTTGCTACATAGAAGAGGTTCAGACTTACTGATGTGCCCAGAAAAGACATCCTCCAACCTGACAAGCTTCTGTGAAAGTTGCACCATGCACCTCAGGTTTCTAGTTTTTTTGTGAGCTTCATCATGAAGTGAGTTTCTGGAGATATAGCTGTCTCTGAGTCAGTTTTGTTCCTGTAAGTAACCTCTTAAACAAAATCCTTTCAGAAAACTCATAAAACTCATTGATCAGTTAGGACTTTGGTGGCATCCTTAATTTGCTCCATCATTGGTTCTTATTTAAAGTGAGATGTTGCTATCTCCCCACCCCCGGGAACAGTTCCACACAAGGTCCCCATATAATTTGTGTTACTGTTATACTCATGAGCATATCTTGCCTAGCTAATCATTTTTGTAGTAAGCAGACTTCAAAACTGACTAAGACTATTGATAGCATTGACTGTTGCTTTCGAAAAAGAGAATCCAGAGCCTCTTATATAGATTTTGATTAATCGAAAGATCTAAAAACAAAGCTTTAGATTTGTTCTAAAGAACACCACAAGACAAAGTATATCTGAAAACTACATTAATACCCCAGGTTTAATCTAGGTCTAACTAATGTCCAAAGAAAACAGAGTGCAGATATGACAAAATGTATGCAAATATTATGTATGCTGTTTAGAGGAATTTGGATAACAGGTCCACTGTGCATACACATCATTATTGTTTTGTTGTTGTTTCTTTGTTATTGTTGTTTTGGTTTTGTTATTCTGACTTTTACATGTCAAATAAAGAATAGTTTGTGGGAGGAAGGAGGGTTTCATAGACCAAAGACCAGGCTGTAGGAAAACAGAGAGAGTAGAAACTTCCCATAGCTTTGTAGACTCACATAGTGCATTCAAACTTTCTGTTAACTATTTTTACAACACTGTACAAGTTTTTTTTATCATGTCCATGCCATATTAGTCTTCATTTTGATCTGACTGACTAGATGAATTAAAATCTCTTTTCCTTCTAAAAATTCAGATTGAAAATAAGCAAAGTTTTCTATAGGTCAGAATGTATATGGTATAGCTTTTTAAATGGAGATTTTCTGGGGAAACAAAGTATTCTGAAAGGTAGGCTGCATACCCAGCAGTAGATGACCAACAGAGAGGAAACCCAACAACATCTTTGAAAGCTTCTTGTCTACTTCCTGTGACTTTTCTCCGAACTCTTTCCTTCTGCTTGTTTGTTTTGTTCTATTCCAAATTGTTAGCTTCTGTTTTGATTTATTTTATTATTTAAAAAAGAAAAGTAAAGAAAAAAAGAACCAAACAAAAATAGCCCTTAACTTCTGACCATCCAGCCTCCAACTCTTTTTTTTTTTTTTTTTTTTTTATTGGATGATTTATTTACATTTCCTATGTTGTCCCCTTACCCCATCCCCCACCACCCCCTCGGAACCTCCAATCCCCTCGCCCCTCCTCCTTCTTCTCTGTGGATGTAACCTCTATCTACACCCCCCCACTCCCACCTCCCCACCCTCAAAATTCCCACCCCCTGGGGCATCCAGCCTTCATGAGGTCAAGGTTCTCTTCTTCCACCTATGCCCAGCAGGGCCCTCCACTTTTACATATTCAGCTGAAGCCCTGGATCCCCCCCTAAGTGCTCCCAGGCTGGTGGTTTAGACCCTGGGAGCTGTGGTTGGTTGGTATTGTTGCTCTCCTCATGGTGCCACAAACCCTTTCAGCTCCTTCAGTCTTCACTCTAACTCCTCCATTGAGAACCCCATGATCAGTTCAATGGCTAGTTGTGAGCATCTGCCTCTGAATATGTCTGACTCTTGAAGGCCTCTGAGGAGATATCCATATCAGGCTCTTATCAGCATGCACTTCCTGTCTTCCACATCAGCATCTACCTTTGGTGATTGCACATGGGATAGATACTCAGGTGGGGTGGTCTTGAGACGGCCCCTCCTTCAGTTTCTGTCCCTCACTTTGTCTCCATATTTGCTCCCTTGAGTATTTTGTTGCTCCTTCTAAGAAGGACCGAATCACCCTCACTCAGCCTCCAACTCTTAAGTATGCCTGCTTTCTGCAGTGTTTGGGGAATTTAACCTAGGGCTTTGTGCATGCTGTGCCCTCACACAACCCTGGAATATTAAGATTTCTTTTATGTTTTTGAAGATTATTTTGTTTTTATTTTAATGAGTATATGTATATTACTGAATGTATGCCTGGATATTATGTGTAAGCAGTGATTATGGAGGTCAGCAAAAGGCATGAGATCCCCCTCAAACTGGAGTTATAAATGCTTGTAAGCTAGCATGTGGGTGCTGGGAATTAAACCTGGGTTCTTTGACCAGCTTAACTGCCTCTTAACTGCTGAACAATTTCCTGAGTCTCTATTAAGATTTATTGAGAAAAAAACCTTCTCTTGAATTTAACACTATCTCAAGTATTCCTCATGAAGGACAAACAAAAACAAAATTAAAGCAAATCACCACATGTGGATTTCTAGTTTGAAGAAATGTAATATAATCATCTAACTATTTTATTCATAATTATTAATAAGAATAATTGAAAGAAAGAAAAACTTTTAGGTCACACTTTGAAAATTCAAATACTATTGCCATTTTCCCTTCAAGAAGTTTGGTTCAATGAAAAAAGCCATTTCACTGTGATCCTAATACTGGACACCTATCTTTCAAGTCTCAGAAATGAAAGCTTGTCCAATCACAGTATTGTCCTGGAAACCTCATCTAACAAAGAGCTGTACTTGGAAGCCAAGGAAACAACTTTTTTGTAGGGTTGCAAAGCCATTAAGCTAAAAATGCTGTGGACCCAGAAGGGAAGGAGCCTATCTATTTTTTATGCCTGGAAGAGAAAAGTAGTCCAGCTATCATGAGGGAAGATAAGACAAAGAAAGGAAAAGAAACGTCATGCTCTGATCCTCATCTCCATCATTCCCCATTGAAAACATTGTGTCTTCTACCTCTCAGAACCTTATTAAAATTGTATGTTCCTTAAATTCTCAAAGTGGTTTCAAGTGTCCCCTGAGCCTCTCTGAATTATCATATAACCTGAAAATATAAAATCTGTAATAGTCCTTCTGTGGTAAATGAGATAGGTATAGGAAGTATATGGAACTATCTATATATTAAATGTATGCAAGACTTTTATCATGACAAAAAATTTTTTAATATACTGATTTTGGAGAAATATCAAAAATGTAATGGTAGGATTATGTTTGGCTCTAAAAGGAGTCATATGCCCTGCAGTAGCCCTTAATTATTCAAAAGACCAAGTAATCATCTGTATGGAATTTATTAATAATTAATATGTCTACCTTAATGCATTTTAACTGAACTTTTTTGTACAACAAATCACCTACAGTCAACACTCCTGAACATTTTACCAAATGTACTTATGACAACAGTGGGATGTCCAGCTTGGATCATTTTTTAATGGTACTTTTGTGTTATCTCACCTTTTCCTAGTCTCTGGATACCACTGATGAGCCGCCAGTATGTACTGCATGTCCTTGCATTAAGCTGTCCATTTGATCATCCCAGCTGGATAAACAGCTAATAATATCTTAACTATTATACTTTAAAAATCAACTTTCTCTTCAAATTTATTTCTCCTCAAATACCATAACATTCAGATTTATCTTCTAATCCAGGGCAAAACTGTACAACTACCACTCTTATGATTTGCCATTCTAGAGTCCATGCTTCACCTGCCCTTTCCCATGGCTCCTGCAGTAGACCCGTTAACCAGAGTATGGACACTTCTCTCCTGCTTCTCTGCTACCACCCTAGTCACACTATTGCTTGTACAGGAGACAGTGGTAGGCTTTAAATAGAGACAAAGTAGTTCTTCTCCTTGCATATGTCTTCATCCTAAAGGCATCCGGAGTAGTATTGTCATACAACAGGGCAATCCATGGTACTTACTTAAACAAAAACTTAGATCAAAACAATAGCTTTCAATTACCTAGAGAGTAAATTCTGAACTATGAAACTACAAGAGCCTTTGATATCTTTACTATTCCTTGGTTTCTAAATCCTCTATATTATGTTTGTTCTTAGCCTATGCCTCATTTATAAGCTCCAAAATAGAAAAAAAAAAGTTGTATCCTATATAGCTGTAACCTAGCACCCAAGTTTCTATGATGCTTAGTAGCCTCTACATGTTTCTGAAAAGCAGAACTTAGTTTCTCAAATGTCAATACAAATATATGAACATAACGAGTGAGAAAAGACTGTTTGTTGTTGAATATTCCCTAATTGCTTCCTTACACTGTACCCTCTTTATCTGTTCTCACAAAAAAATAACACATTAACTAGATCAATAGTCAAATATAGAACTTCTAGGAACACATTTATTTCTAAAATTTTAAATTTGTTTTACAAACAAATTCAAATTTGTTTAAATTTGGTAATAATAGAAGATCTATTACCAAAATCAAGTCAGTTTTATCACTGAACTTCTAAAACTGTTTTTTTTATTGTTGTTGTTTTGTTTTTCCTTTGTTTGTTTGTTTGTTTATGTTTGTTTCACTGTGGGGCGGGGGCTACTTAGTTGCATCATTTGTCTGCAATAGATGCTGCTTTGTTATCATTCTATTTCTGCTTCAAAAAAATTCATTTTTACTTATTTAATATTTTACTTTGAATTAGGAAACCACCTTGGTAACTTCCTCACTTTAGATATAGTTTCCTACATTTTCCTTTAAGATATTATTGTTGTATTATTTAATTTAAATTTAAATTACTTAGGATTTACCTTTAAATAGACATAGGAAAAATGGAGGACCCACCATTACTTCTTCCTTTCCAGGTATTTGAATGGCATCACCACTGTGTTTATCCTGAATATAATTCACTCACAGCACAGAGTAGACTACAATTTATTGTGGATTTTATTGTTAATTATTTTGCAACATGTCCATTTCTACTGATTTATTTTCCCATTCTACATAGCACCACTCTGCCAAGCTGATTGCAGCCACTTTAGACCATATTCTCTCAATGTTCTTCACTACTAGCCAGAATTTATGGTACCCTATAAATTATAAGATCATCTCATGCAAGCAAAAATCCATGTGCTATTTTAATTGGAATTGCATTAAATTTATGCTAATCTAAACCTTCCCCAATAAGACTAGGATTGGCATTTCCATTTACTTGTGATTTCATTATTTCATTTATGATTATTTAAAAGATTTTCTAGCATAACTTATGCCTTTTCTTTCTGGATTTATCACTAAGGGCTCTTCAGTGCATTTTTCTCTAGTTAATCAATCTCACTACAGACATAACTGTGTTTTCCATGTGCTGCAGGCATTATTAAAAAGGAGACTTGATTTGTGTTTGTATTTTTCTCTTTATTTATACTACTGAGTATACACTTTATAATTTTTGCAAGTTGCATATGCTGTATAGAAGGATAATTTATCAACAAAACCAACTAGCTTTCCAGGTTTTATTCCAAATACATTAAAAATTTTAAAAACTTTTAATGCATAAGTAAAAGTACTCTAATATACATGTCTGTCATTTAACTCAATTTTTTTTAAAAAGTATTGATTTCAACTTTATATAAAACTCTAAATATCTTTACCTTTTCAGAATTTTGGATATTTAAAACAAAGAAGAATTGTTCATTTCATAAAAATAAGCCAAATACCTTATGTGATGTGTTTTCATCCCGTGTCTTATATACTTACAGAGCTAAGTATTGAAAAAAAGAAGTATCGTAAATTATCACTATCTGCATTAGATTTTCTTACCATTGCAGTGTGAAAATACATGACAACAGTCACTTAATGTAGAAAAGGGTTATTTTGGCTAGTGATTGCAGGGTACAGTCCATCATGCCGAGGACAATGTAGCAGCAGGAGTTTGAGGCAGCTGGTCATACTGTATCTGTAGTCAGTAATCTCAGAAATATGAATGCATCTGCTCAACATATTTTCTCCTTTTTATTCAGTCTGGGACCCCAACCCATAGCATGGTACTGATTATATTCATGGTGTGGCATTCCCATTAAACCTCACTAAAAACACAGAAAAGCATGGATGTGCTTCCTAATTGTTCTAAATAGATCAAGTTGATAATCAAAATTAATATATGGACTTAGTAAATTTTTTAAAGCATATATGAAATTTGGAGGCAAAAGTGGTAGCATGGGTATAAGAGAAGTTGCAGGGGAGAGAATTGTGTGTATGTTTTCATTGTGTTCATATGTGGAAATTTCAGACAATAAGTTGTTAAAAGTATTACTATCACAGTTTGGGGATTATTTTATTCAAATGTGACATACATGTTAAAAAATTGTGCTGCTGGTTTTTTACAAATATATTTTCAAAATTTATATGAATTATCTAGTTACTAAAACATGTTTTGAATTTAGGTATCATGCAATGCAATCCCATCTGACATAAAACATTTTATTATGGCTTTGTGCTAATAGTGTGAGGAATTTGCCTCCATGTTTAGTGATGAAATGCTCTGTGACTTGATTTCTGTACTATAAACATGGTATTGAAGGAATTTTGCTTGGCAAAGATGGTTGAAAGGCAATCGATCTTATTCTGTTCTTTAGAAGACTGTAGTTGTCATCAAAATATACTATTAATGAAATTAAAGCTAGAACACAACTGTAGTTTCATCAGCTACTAATTCTTAATTGATAGTAAATCTTACATTTACTGCTTATGCATAGCTGTCTATGGGTTTTCCACTTTCTGTATTTAGCTCCTCTTATTCACATTTTCTTGGACAGAAAAGCATGTTTCCTTCCAATTTACTTTCCAATTAGACATAGATTCCGTTTTTTTGTAAGTCTTCATCATTTCTCTCAGATTCATAGGTATAGTTAAACTTAGCTCTCTAGGACAATACTTCTTTTATTGGAGGAGATGCCTGGGGAAACTAAACCTAAACCTGCCTTGAGGGACAGCAAAGACTGTCAGTGCAAACGTATAGACTTTAATAAAGTCAGAGTGGAAAGAAGCTTCTTCACTCACCTATGTTCAACAACATGTTGTTTACTGAGTGGATGTGCACAAAATCTAAAGTGAGATAGAAAGGGGAAAGAGAGGAGGCTGGCATTCCTAGAATGTCCATATTTCTTTCTAAGGTCCAGGCAGAAAGTCTGTGATATTTCTGATTCTTCAGGACTCTCCAAAGTCCAGTCATCCCAGTTCTTAATATAAATATAAGGATGTGATTCCATGATAAATATGAAAGCAGAAAAAATATAAGATATCCATAAAAGCTTTGTGAAATAAGACCAAAGTTGAAAAATGTGCATTCTCTGATTTCAAAGCTTCTTAGAAAGCTATGTGTATGATGGAATTAAACACATAAATGGGACAGGATAAAGGGCCAAAAATGAATACTGGTAACTGCTTTCCAATGAACAAATTGAGATTGATTGCAAACCTACCAAAACACACAAAAATTAGGCATGATAAACACTTCATACCATATACAAAATTTATCTCAAAATATGGGTATAAATATATGAGCCCAAATTATAAAACTTCTTATAAAAATTAAGTAGGCAAATATGTTTACAATGTTAGTGAGGAAAATATTGCTTAGCCATGATACAAACAACACACTCTACAAGACAACTGGTTAATTTCAACCATATTAAAAGTTAAAAACCACCACTTTTCAAATATTTGTATTGGTTACATTTTTTATTGCTGTTAATAAACACTATGGCCAAGAAAACTTACAGAAGAAAGGGTTTATTGGAGACTTGCTTACAATTTTAGATGGCTAGGTTCTATGACATCACATCATGGTAGAGAGCATGAAAACAGGCAAGCAGGCAAGGAGTTGTCTGACCTAAGCATCTATGAAACTTTCAAATATGGTCTTTCACTTATGTCCGAAAAAATTATCACCAATTCGTAAAATATTTTAAGAATATACTGTGGCACTCAGGAGTAAAGTAAGATACATAAAAAATATCAGACTATTTTGAAGGTCTGCTCTATTCTGAATGGAAACAGAGTGACATTGAATCTGATAGAGAAGGGGGAGTAGCTGGAAGAAGTACTGAGAGGAGAAATTATGATCAGAATGTATATGTGAGAGAGTAATCTATTTTCAATTTAAAAAATATAGTATACCTAATATATAAATAACATAAATAAATACCAAAGAATGCATATATGCAGATATTAATCAACTGGCCAGTATGTGTTTGACACTGATTGCATTTGTGACAGTTAATATAGTGGTAATTACCATGTGCTTTTGCATTTGTAGCTCTAGATAAACTTAATTAATGAGAGGCATTCATTAATACTTATTGCAAACAACCATTTATAATGATGATTTTAAGAATTAATAGCCTAATCTTGTCATTAGTTCTTTAAATATATAAGATTTGCTTAATAAACCCTGGATATTGATTGAGCTATCTTCTTGTATATGGATTTACTTACCAAAAACTCATTGTGATTCAACAGCATCATTAACCCTAATGGTCATTGGTGAGAGTGCGGATTTTGTCAATATATTGTCCATCTGCATTAGCATATTAAGCTCGCTCAGATTTTTCCAGGCTTTAGTGACTTAGTTTTGTTTTGACAAAATGAAAAGGTATTTAACATGATGTGATCATTATTTATAAGAATAAAGTTTGAAATATTAAGGACAAAAATGCCTGAATCTCTGAGAGAGAAATACTAAAAAATTCTGAACTGTAGGGTGTATATAATGCTGCTATCAGGAGTTGCTTCTTTTGTATAAAGAAACTAAAACCTCAACTACATCAGACGAAGGAAAACTAGAGAATATCTTTACTTTAGAAGATGAACAAAATTCAAGATGCATGTATAGTTCAGTGATACTCACAGATCATCTGTGAGGGCTAGAGTTTGATCCGAGCACTGAATAAAACCAGTCATATTAACAAACAAGGAGAAGGTCTTGTTTTTAAGAACTGTAAAATGTGGGGAATTATTTATGGTAGTTACCTTAATGTGTTTATTTGCCATCACTGTGACAAATGCCTGAGAAAAACAAAGGAAATATTTATTTTAGTCTACTGTTTCCAAGGTTTCAGAGAGGCCATGGCAGAAAAAAACAGCTTTCAGAAACAGAGAACAGGGATTCCTGTGCTAGCTGCTTATCTCCTTTGTCCATCTTGCTCCATCCTTGGAGTGTTGCTGCCTGCATCCTAGTAGAGTCTTCCTTTATATGTACTGAGTCAACCCTTTATATGTACTTCTTACATATGCACTCCCACAGAGGCTTCTTAATCCTATTATGGTGATCCTCAATGTTAACTGGGATCACACGTCATCAATGCCACATCTGGGATAGAAAATACACAGGATTTTTTTCCCTTTATTATTACTCCAAAGTATATATTTTCTTTGTTCAAATTTTACAAAATACAAAAGAATTATGCCTCAAAACCACAATTCCAAAGTCTCAAAGAAAAGAACTCCTATGATCATATGAAAAACTATTTAAATATATTTATTCAAATTAATAAAAATAAATCAAAAATTATCAGATATTGAAGAGTATTAGGGTTTTTTTTTCAAATTCCTTCCAAAACTCTCTTCTAAGCAATCTTCTAGCCAAGACCAACAGGTCACTCTTCATGACAAAGTCCTGAGTAAGAACATCTAGGGGATCAAAGATAAAGAAGACAGACGTAGTAGTCTCAAGAGGTCTTGCACATGCTTTAACGAATGCCAAGCAAGCTTCTCTATACTGTATGTGGGAGAAAAATGGGACACAGTCTGCACAATGGGACAAAGTAGCAAGTAACTAATCAAGGAGAACAGAGCATATCTCAAGGACATGAAAGATCAGAGACTTAGCATAAGCTGCATTGGGACTGACAAGAACAGTCTTTTCAGGGATATTGGTCAAGTTCTAAGGGACCAAAACCTTACCTCCATCACTTCTCTGGCCTCAATTCCAGACCAGATCTTGCCAAGTGTGTTCATGGGCATGGATCCAGAAGTAGGTTCCTTTTATCCATCCTTCAGGGCCTCTAAGAAAGTCTTGAATCAGCCTACATTTCAACAATCTCACTTTTGGTAGGCTAAAGAAATGAAAGTTCATTCAGGATACAAAATATTCTGCAAATGATAACATGAAACATGAACAAAGCTAAACCTCAATTTTGTGATCAAACTTCAATATTTGGATATAAGCTACTGCCATTCTCTGTTTAGAATCATAATTTGATATCTTCTTTTGATACTATTACAAAGTTTGCAAATATCTTACAAGAACTAAATATTATACAGCAGAGTGCCTAGCTTCAGGAAACTTATCTTGAGGGGCAGGTAAGACAATCAGTGAAAGCATATAGACTTCAATGAACAAGTCAGAGTGAAAGGTGGCCATCCTGCTCCATTCACCTATGATGAACTCCATGTTGTTCACCACATGGATGTTCAATAAGCATTTGGTGAATAAAAAACCCTTCTATTGTGGAATAATGTCTTGTCTCAATAATAAAATATCCTTTACCTAAAGATACTTATATTGACTTAGCATAAGCAGAATATACACCATAAAACTCTTTCATGAGACCGTGAATTCATAACATGGTAAGCACATAAGTGCATACACTCTCTTTTATCATTCAGAAAAAGTATATGAGCTGACTTGTTCAGGGGAAAGTTATGCATGCTTTTTAAACAAAAGAGATCTCTGGACAAGGCACTCTTGCAATTTCACTGCTAATTATGTAAGTGTCTGAAAAGCCACTGGCTGATTGAAAAGAAGTAACCTGACCTAGAACTTGAAACCATTTCTAATTATAAGGTACTGGACCTGGAAACAAACCCAAGTACAAGATATAAATCTAGAGTTACCAAGAGTCTTGGTTACAGAATAGCAAAATAGGCCTGTTCATCAATAATAAGAGTGAATGCTAAGAATGACCTTAGAGCTAAGTTTACTCTTTATGCAGTGTATGCAGGGTCTTGTTTCAGTCTACATTGTTTAATGTCCCTACAAAAATTATTTCAAAACATCTTGGATTTTAAAGACTGCAGTTTTGCAAGGACTGCATTTACTTGATTATCTGAGCTCATCAGTCAAAAAACAAAATTTAAAAATTAATTGATAATGACCTTCTTTTCTCTAACCTATATGATACTGATCCTCTGGGCTTTATAAGCATCTGTATCCTATTCTACGTTGTTCTTTGAGCCTCAGTTTTAGAGAATATGTTGTAGATGTGCCAGTTCAAATTAGACATCTCAAAGTAAAATTTTTCGAGCATTTAGATATCTAGCTGTTGCAAAGAGAAGCTTCTTTGATGGGTGATGAGTTATGCTTATCCTTGGGAATAAGAATGTATTTAGAATACAGTTAGAAATTACACTGATTTAGAAAAATTACAGCATACTGTTCTACTTTAGTTATGCTGGTAGTTGTTGAGGTTTTCCTCTCCAAAAATTAGCTCTTTTTTAGACATGTTTCAAAAATCACACAAACATACAATATATTGTTAAATAGCTAGTAATTTAGACAACTAAACAAATACTTCTTTGTAGTATAATTAAATCTACTCCCCAATTCATATGACTGACTGGGAATTATAAAATACATTAATTTATTATATAGCTATAGTTGAAAATTTCGCAAAATAACCATACATCGACTCACTGAACCAGATAGGTATTTAAAACATACTATGAATGCAATGGTGTATTAGCCACTGAATTTCCAAAAGAACTTCTGTGCTTAAATGTTTTTTATTTAATATATAAATGATATCCAAAGTAGCAACTAAATACTAAGAATACAAAGTATTTAAATAATTAAAAAAGGAATTGAAGGAGCCAATTTTATAGACATTTTTAATGTCTTAATAGCTATTACATACTACTCTTACATGCTTATTGACTGAATAAGCTGCCAAGTATTTTTGTAGTTCAAAATTATAAATAAACTTTGACAAATACAAAAGGTCATTAGCTGCATTTAAACCCCCTAGACATTCAGTGAAATGTGTTCTCAATGGGATATTAATTAATTTCAGAGACAAACATTTCTGTTGATTACCCTTGAGCAAGACATAAATGTTACAGGACCAGCACTGCTGGAAATTATGAGCTGTTTTTGAAATACAAGGACTGAAATGGACTGGCTTTGTATTTTCTTTCTAGGAAAAACACATCTCATCTACTTCTTATTTTTCTTAAAAATCATAGCAGAACTCTTAAAAACGTATCAATTGTAGAAAATCTATTTTCATAACTTTTCTCAGGAAATGATTGAGAAAATGCATGAAGAAATTATGCAGAAGGGTTCTTGACAAACGAGCTCAAAATACATGGACATAAGCCATCCACTGAGCAATGTTCTCCTACATGGGTCATGGATGAGCCTCTGTATCAGATTTAATATGTGTGTAGAATTTATAATAATCACAACTGTATATCTATGATGACGACTAAAAATCTAGATGAGTTATATGATCTTACAGCTTGTAGTTCATTGCTGAGGGAAATCAGGGCAGAGACTTAAGACAGGAACTTGGAGATAGGAAATGAAGCAGAGGCTGTGAAAGAATCCTATGTGTTGGCTTCCTCAGTCTTCTTTGTTATAGAACCCAGGATTACAAACCCAGGTTGGCTCCAGCCACAAAGGGCACAGACTTTTCATTGTCAATCACTAGTTAAGAAACTGTACTACATGTTTTCCTAGCTTAATCTTATAGGGAAGCATTTTGTCAACTGGGAGTCCTTTTTTCCCAAATGACTGTGGTTTGTGTCAAGTTGTCATAAAATTAACCAAGGGGCCATCAGGTTAAGTCTTCGTGTCTCTGGCTAGCTTGTTCTGTATAGTTAATACTACTGACTCTGGTCTTTCATGCCTTTTCCCTGACTTCTGTCTTCATACTTTTATACTCTCTACCCTGCAACCCAGAGACAGCTCATGTAAGTCCTCAGGAAATTGACCTGAATCTCTGAAATCTCATTTTTTTTAAATGAAGACATTAAAGTTTGTCTTCTTGTTTTAACCTTTAGAGCTCTATTTTCTAGGAAGACTTCCTAGTAGAACATTTACAACCTGACTTAGTTCAATACGTGTCTTCATTTCCATACACTAAACTCAATTTACTGCTTTCTACTAGTCAAACAGGGATATACTTATTAGACTCACATGGGCAAACATTCTCTCCTCTGACACAAAAATTCCTCCATTATTGCCATGATAATGGATATGTGTTAGTTTATCTCAGTATTTTTCTTGTAGTTGTTTTCATGGAACTGCACAGTATTCTGATGTCACCTAGGCTCCTATAGTTAGTATATTTCCAACATAATTTGAAGTAAAAAAAGAAAGGAAGAATTTTCTGGACCATGTGTTGGCACTAGGTGAAAGAACTTGATTTTGTTAGGTGATATGTTTTAGGCATTTAAAGCACTTAAGTAAGAAACCCCTACAACCTCTATTTTGCTGGTTCCATAAAGAGCACAGGAAAAGCAGAGAATGTGGCTAGCATATAGAAAGTATCAATGGAAGGAGTCATAAATAATGCAAATGGTATCTGCTAGGCCGTAAAGTGAAATATGGTTCAGGTGGACATCCCGGGTTTCCAGATCCGTAAAAAATGTGTTTTGTTTTCTTGTTTAAGCTGAGCTTTGTCATTCTCTGGGACGTGTGATCAAAAGAACTCTAGAAAATAAAAACCAGGAAGTGTTCTATACCTTCTCTTTTAGTTGTTATTTGTTTTAAAGTTAGTTTTCAAATGTCCAAAACAATTTCTATATACTCTATGTCATTTTCTATATTTATTGACTAAAATGTATGATCACTTTCTGAATATTTTAATTTGTTCTTTCAAGAACTGTATTAACTTGTCATGGTGCTCAAAGTCCTGGGTAAGATATTCTAGAGGCAAATGACCAATTCAATCTTTTATACACTCCATCTATATTCCTGCTTTGGCATCAGCATTTGGCAGAAATTACATCACGATAAATTGCCATCAAGACACAAAAGAATGATATTTTATATGAAATCGTCATAGGATTGTAACTGGCCACATTCTGCATCACTTCAAATCCTCCTGCCTCAATTCGTATTGCAGATACCACTGTTCCCATGGTCCCTTCTCTCCACTTTGGTCTGGTAGCCTCTGTCCTCTTTCTGGACTTCTCTTATATTCTAGGGTGAGGTGCCTAAAGGAGCTTCCTTATCATTAGGAGGAAAATTTTGAAGTGCAGGCGATTTGATAAGACTTGCCGGTGGTGAGGAAACCAGGACAGAGTCAGTTTATTCCATCAGCCCCATCCTTACAAGGTCGGATCAAATGAAGACCACTGGCATTGCCTTCAACTATTACTTGACAACAACTAATTTCATTTTTTACAAATGATACTGAAAGTTTTGCTATATTCAGCTGATATCTATGAGCCTCCAGAAATATCCAAAGACTCCACAACCCAACTTAGCCACAAATGCTTTGGTTTATTTTGTGTTAATTTAAGTTGCAATTGGATTGAAGCTCATCACTTTAATGTCTAGATCCATAAGAGTCAAAATATAGCAACATGTTACATAAAGACTTATCAGAATAGAAGGAGCTTGTAAAAGAACTCTGAGTGGTGAGATGTTAAGTTCTGCTATTTCAATGTAAATGGCCCATCAATAGAAAGCTTGCTGTGTGTTTAGTTACCAGATTATTTTTTATTTTTCAACACAAACACTTGTATATATATATATATATATATATATATATATATATATATATATATATATATATTAGTAATTGCTCTTAATGTTGATATAAAATATCTTTTGAAAGCAACATAAGAGAATAGAAATATATTTCGACACATGGATCCAGTGAGCCTTAACCTGTTATTGCATGGGGCGGGGCTCTACTGTGGCAGCTGGAATTTGTGGAACGGCTTGTTCACATCTTAGTAGTTCAGGAAGCAGAGAACTCTAGAGCAGGCATTCAAAGGCCTGTATCTGTGTCTGCTTCCTAGGTCTTCTATCCACAAACTTCCAAAACCTTATAAAATAATATCAGTTATTAGGGAACAAGAATATACCCATATTAGCTTCTAGAAGATATTTCAAACTCAAACCAAAATAATGCCCATCAATTCTCTGATGAATTATTATAAATAAGTATCCTTGGTTATCATTTAGATACTTTAGAGGTTTTATTTTTAATTCAATGTCATATGGACCTAAATGTTAACATAGGTTTCTATATAAAACTGTAACTCAACTGCGATGAGTATTCTACATATACTTGTAAAAAAAATTACTATAAAAAGGATCACAGTCAATTTATTCAGCCCTTATAACTTTATGATATTTTCAAAGATAATCTCCTTTCTCATGTCTTCTATGGGTTCAAATGAATAAAATTATCAACTAGAACAATGATGCCCAACTATCCCAGGAGATTTCATTCTACTGCAGAATGTACTAACCATCAGACACATGTGACTTTTAAATTATATCTGTATCTTCACACTTTGATTAGTAAGAGAAGAAGTCACATTGTTGCTGGAAATGATTATGAAAAAAGGACTTGAATCACATTTGAAAAATATATATTGTTTGTAATTACCAAGTAGACCAAGAATGATGAGAGACTTGTTGATAGTATATCATTTTTTACTTTTTTTACTCCAGTGTACTATGGCCTTATTCATAGTGCTTAAAATATGGATAAAGACATAGATCAAAGACAGAAAACATATTTAGCTAGCACAAAGATCTCTGCTTAATGAACACACATGCACACACACACATGCATACGAACACACATGTAAATACATGAGCACATGTACACAAGCATATAAAGAAAGGTTATATTTTAAATATTTCACTTGGTTCCTCGCCCTTCTACAAAAATTCTATGAACAACGTTTAATGTTTCCTATTTGTTCTTTCATGTATTCCAAATGTAATACATATATACATGTGTATATATGTATATATATATATATATATATATATATATAATACATCATACATATATATGTATAGATAATATTATGTATGTTATATATATTCAATTATGAAATGTATTACTTTCTATGACAACCTAAAACCATTAATTTTATAGAATATTGAAAAAATCCCCTTTCCCCTATTCTCAAACTATGATGTGTGTCAAATATGTATTGTAATCTATCCTATTATGTAACAGATCCTATTTAAAGTACAAGGATGAAGTACACAAAAAGGGAAACATTTTATTTTCTTCAAGGATTAACATGTAGAGAACTCAGTATTTAAATTATTACTGATAATAAACATGATTCTATGATAAATCTCGTGAAGAACTGGTACATTATAAGTTCATGTATTTGAACCTTTGTTACGCATTGGGTAGCAACCTTCCTAGAGGTTCATTGCCTCACTCCACTTCAAGCATGCTCTTTCTGCTGCCTATGAATAAATGAAATATGATCAACCAGGTTCATCCTCCTGCTATAAGGGGACAAATACTGATGTCTGCTTTCTTTGACATGGTGGACTCTATCTACCATGACACCATAAACCAGGATAAAGCCCCTTCTTCCGTGGTTTTCATCATGGTCTTCTTATCAAGCAACAGAAAAACAACTAATACACCTACTTCATTCTAGACATCAGTCACTTGAGAATGTCAACAGTGTGAGCTTAGCCTTCTCCTTCTAAAAATGTTTATAAGTAAAGCTAAGAAGACAGGTGAAAAGAGAAAAAGCATTGCAGGCATATGGCCAAAGTGTTGTGGCACTTAATTTTGCTGGTAATTACTTGTCTGCTTTTAAATTTATAACTGGGCTTCTTCTTGATCAACTAATATAACGATTAAAGAAATACTGATATCTGCTTTATTCACAAATGTACATTTAACCCAAGTTATACATACAATAGATTATATTTAATTCAATCTAATGATTGACTAAAATGATTTTTCAATTTTATTATAGCCATATGCTTTGGGGTTTATTTCATTATAGCAAAATAGAACAACTTAATTATTAGCATGTATAAATTATGCCAACATAAAAGTGCAGAAGATACAAAGCATAAATGCCCAGCTTTCCCCTTCCAGTAGAATTATAGAGAGAGCTGTGATGTAGTGTAAAACACTAAGCATTCACACTCAGAGAAACACTGACATGCCCTGTTGTCTAGAGATTTTATCTGGAGTCAACGTCAACCATATAAGCACAAATACCCATTGGAGCTGACATTGCCACCTCAATCTTTATCCACTTACAAGGTCAAAGTCTAGTGTAGACTAAAGCCTCATCATAAATCACTGTTAGCCTGACAGCTCTCCTTTGTCACTAGGCCCCAGGTATATAAATGGATTCATATTTTGGAGAATATTTGAGTGGATCAAATGCCATCTCTCAAGACCAGAGTTGGGTTCAAACATACCAGCCATGATGAGTTAATACTTTGTTTCTTAGAAATACTCGTATAAGACTGAGTGAATAAAACGTGAAGGTTTTATGAAGTTTGTGTTTCCTAATACTTTAACAGTGTATCATAAGGGGTGGAGCATAGTTCACAGAACTTAAGAAAATAAAAAAATTAACAGATGAGTTTTAGTTATGACATGGGCAATATATGGAAGTTATCAAATTAAGAGTTAAAATGTTTGAATAAGAAAATTAAAGTGTTATTGCAGAGGCAGGGATGAAATTCTAAACAGAATAACAAACTATTCAATACTTTTAGGCAAATTTATCATCATCATCATCATCATCATCATTATTATTACTATTATTATTATTATATTTATTATAGATACATCATTCAGATTTCAAGGAACTAAAGTGCAATTTATTCTTTTGAACTCCATTTGTTAGAATTCAATCTTTATTTAGTCTTCCTCAGCAATTTACTTACTCAAATGTAATTATTGAAATTTACTGCCTACTAGAGACCATGAAAAAAGTTTTCAACATAGCATCAAATCTTGTTCTCAATCTTAATGAGGCATTTTATCTAAAATGCATTCACATCCGTTTTTAAACCTTGAAAGTATATAAAAAAGGAAATATAAAAGAAAGGAAATACTATTAGTTGAGAAAATATGTGAAGCAAATTCCTTTTTTTTTATATTTCCCTATTTATTCAAGCATATGTATATAACAATAACAATTAAAGAGGCCATTATCATGAAGGGGAGTTGGTGGCATAGGAAATATTAGAGAAAGGATAAAGAGATAAGAAATAATGGAATTTTATTTCCCCTTTTGTTAAAAATAGATTATTTTTCATGAACGATATCCTGATTACTGGATATATTTCCCCTCCCTCTACTCTTTCCAGTCCTTTTCCATCTCCTTTTCCCTCTGAATCCACTCTCATTCCATTTGTCATTGGAAATAAATAGCCTTGTAAGACACAACAACTAAACATGACAAAATAAGATATAATAAATTGAGATTCAAAATATAGAACTATCACATTGAAATTGAACAAGGAAAACCAACAGAAGGAAAAACAGGCCAAAGGGAAGGTACAAGAGGGTATGATAATCAGAAACTCCCTGATTACACAATGAGGAGTCTCATAAAAGCACTAAATTGATATATATATGTGTGTGTGTGTGTGTGTGTGTGTGTGTGTGTGTGTGTGTGTGTGTGTTGCATATGCCCTGTAGCAAACCCTTCCCATCTCTGTGCTTCCTGCTTGTCCTGTGAGTTCACTTGAGCTTTACTCTGTGATTTATAGGACCTTGGACCTTGGCCTCCTGGTTTCCTACATCCCCTCTGGCTCTTATACTCTTCTTGCTTCCTTTTCTTTTGGGGTCTTCTGAGCTCAGAGAGGAGAGATTTGATGGAGACATCAGATTTAGAACTTACTGTTTCAAGGTATCTCTATCTGTGTTTTTGTGTACCTATCTGCATGTCTGTGTTTCTCTGTGTGTCTCTCTCTATGTGCCTCTCTGTGTCTCTCTGTCTCTGTGTCTATATATCCATTCATCTATCTATCTATCTATCTATCTATCTATCTATCTATCTATCTATCTCTATCTCTCCCCCCCCCCACATAAAGTATGTCTGTGGCCTCCGTATTTGTTCACATTTGCTGCAGGAGGTGGTTTCTCTGATGATATCGAAATAAGGCACTGATACATGATTATAACAGAATCATTAGGTTTCATTTTTATTACTTTATTGTAGACCAGTACAATTTTGGGACTCTAGACTATCTAGACTCTGGTCTTGATCATCGAAGCAGTGGGAAGTATGGGTATCTTGTGGCTCAAGCTTTAAATCAATCAGACATTGGTTGGCTACTCCTGCAAGATTTGTGCCACTATTCTTCTAGCATCTTTTGAAGGCAGAGCATATTGTTCATCAAAGGTTTGAGGGCTGCGTTGTTTTACATAATTCCCTTTTAATTAACATTTCAAGTACTTTCCCACACCAAAGAGTTTAGAATATAGTAGTGAAGGTTCCATGGAGACACCAGCTCAACTTCTCCATGTTCAATGAGTTATCTGGGTGTTGTCTTCAAAATTGGACATGCTTTCAGTTTGCACATAGCAATCTATTATCTTAGCAATAGCCTCAGTTGTTTGAATCGATAAGACCCCTTTGGCCAACATCTCAATTAGATGTAGCCAAGTCCCACTACTAAACGCACCATTTAGTGACATGAGATGGCCAGTTAGGACCCCATCTCTCTCATTATTAGTAGACTTCATTATTGCCTTCATATATTTTAGAAAGTTAATTACTGTACTAGGTTTCCATATCATCCATCAAATGCTCCTCAATTCTAGCTATCTCACTCCATGCACCCCCTCTCAATCCCATCCTGCCTCCCCCTCCTCACATAATCCTCCCATTTCCAGCCTCACCCACCCACAGGCCACCCATATTCTATTATATTTTCATCTCCAGGAAGATCCATATGTTCACCATAGTTCCTTCGTCTATACCTAATGTCACTGGATCTACAGTTTGCAGATTGCTTATCATTTTTTAAATGTCTAATATCCACATATAATTGTATTTTTTTCTTGGTCTGGGCTACTTCATATGGGTAAATTATATTTTTTCTAGGTCCATCCATTTGACTACAAATTTCATGAGGGTCGGTCTCCAGCGGCTGCCTGGCTTCCTCTGTCCTCAGGCGGTTCAGGAGGGATGGAGAGCAGACAGGGAGCGTCTTCTGCTGCCCCTGCCACCAACCAGCAGTGTAGAGGGGAAAAGTGTTACAGCTCTTTAAAAAGTGTTACAGCTCTTTGAAGTGCCCTGGTGAGGCACCGGCTGACCTGTGAAGAGGGGAGGGACTGCCACAGAAGCTCTCAGACAACAGGAAGAGTCTCACACACCTTTACTTCTGAGTTTGGCCCATATATACAGTTTTGGGGTGGGTTAAGGTCTGGCAGCAGGTAACCCCTATTGGCTTGGTCTGAGAGCTTGGGAATGCCTCATCTGCATGATGGTGCTACTCCTACGTGATCAATGACCATAGGCCTCTCTGTGGGAGGGACTGTGGAAGGCTGAAGCTGAGAGAGCCAGAGGCCTAGGAAGAGCTCAAATCACCTTCTGTCCCAGTGGTTTTATCCAGGGTGTCGGGGTTCTAAAACTCTTCTACCAGGCATCCAGCCTTTTCTCATAGCTCACTGCCCCACAATTTCATGATGTAACTTTTTGGTCATAAGAGTAATATTCTATTGTGTAAATATACAACATTTTCTTCATCCATTTTTTCTGTTGAGGAACATCTATGTTGTTTCTAGTTTCTGGCTACTATGAATAGAGCCACAATGAACATAGTTGAGCAACTGTCCTTGTGGTAAAGTGAAACATCCTTTGGGTATATATCCACAAATTATATAGCTTGGTCTTAAGGTAAACCAACCCCAATTTTCTGAGAAATAGCCATATTGATTTCTGTAGTGGCTGTGTAAGTTTGCACTCCTACCAGCAATGGATGAGTATTTCCCTTATTCCACAGCATGACCTGTAACTTATTTTATTGACCTTAGGCATTATGAAAAGTATAAGATGTAATCTCAAAGTAGTTTTAATTTTAATTTCTCTGATGACTAAGAATGTTGAACATTTCTTTAAGTGAAGTATATTCGATTTTGTGGAGGTTATATATTAAACTTTTTTTTTTTTTGGTTTTTCAAGATAGGGTTTCTCTTTATAGCCCAGGCTGTCCTGGAACTCATTCTGTAGACCAGGCTGGCCTCGAATTCAGAAATCTGCCTGCCTCTGCCTCCCAAGTGCTGGGATTAAAGGTGTATGCCACCACTGCCCGACTCAAACAAACTTCTTTTATTTATTTTTTTTCAAATCCTAATTTTTACTTATTCACACAGAGGTTATAAACATAAAAAGGCAGGATGTGTGGAAGGGGATGACACTGGAGCATGGGTGTTCAGGGGGAATACAGATATCTGTCAAAACAGGGTATCAGCTGGGTGAAGGTTCAGGGGACAGGTCGCTATGACTCTGCCTATGATTCACTAGTCCTTATCTAAGCTGGTATTATCTGCCAAGGCTACCTATTTACAAGGTCTATGACTACTCAGGCTGGTAAATTTCCACAAAAGCTGCCTGTCTACAATAGCTTATAGCCATCTGTTGCAATATTTTTCCACAGAGACCCACGACTTGGTGTTAGTATACATGTATGACAGGCCTATTGCTGATTTTAGGCCTATAGCTGATTTTAGGCCTTCAATGTATAAGCAGGACTGCCCCTGACATCTCCTCCCTTCTCTAAGTATAGAAGGGCTGTGGCGATTCTAATCTTGCAAAGGCTGGGGTAGAGGCCTGACCTCCAGTAATTGAAGGGGACCTTGTAATGGCTCCGGTACCCTTGTCGTTGTCCAATGAGGCATGAGGGCCATACTCATCCTGATGTCTTTTTCATGGAAAGGGGATACTTTTGACATCAACCCCTATGCAGTCAGGCTTGTCCCTCAGAGAACCTAGAGAGATATTTTTAACTTTTATTGATATTCCCTTGTAGTGCTTAGCCTCGCAGCCTAAGCATGAATTCAGATCGCCAGTCAGAGGGGGTTCTCAAACAAACTTCTAAAGGAATAACATGTGAGCTCCTAAGATCTAGAAGATATTGAAGAATCTACCAGACAAACCATCAACTGAATGGGAAAAAGACAATGTTCAGAAGCCCAATGTTCAGGGAGGAAAAAACTGTAGCCTAAGGGACGATCTATAATGAGAAATCTCTCTATATGCACCAGCAAAAGGACGAAAGTCAACATTCCTGCACTGTAGCATATAGAAAAATTGACCAAAGTCCCACTGAAGTGGAAAATGCAAATGACAGGCATCATTCTGAATAAAGAGATGTATCTTCCTTTAATCCTAAATGCAGAGTTACAGTAGAGTAATAGAACTATCTACAGGCTGTTTGGTAAGAGATTCCTAATGATTTGGAATCAAACTCGGCTCTGTATAAGATCTTTTCTGAGCATAGTAATATGAAATAAATCAAAAGTATTATGCCAACTGCTACTATTCAATACAGAACAAGACATTTTATTGAGGATATTAATTAAAGAAGAGAAAAAACTCATGAATAGAAAAGGCAAAAGTTAAATTATTACTGTATTCAGATAATGATTTTATGTGTAGGAAAACCCAAGTATTTTCCAAAGCACATTGAAACAGATAATTTATTAAAGTAGCAGGATACAAATCAAAATATAAAAGCCTATGGCTTTTCTGTGGCTCAACAACAAATTTTCTGATAATTAAAGCAATATAAATAGTACAGCTATAGTAAAAGGAATAGATAAAATAATTACAAATGAACCTAAAGTTCCTTTTCTCATCTCTGGGATAAAAATACCAGAAGCAATTTGAGGAAGGATTTGTTCTAGCTCCTGGTTAAGGTAATAAAGTCAATAATGTAGAGAAAGATAAGGAAAGATTCCATATCTGATAAATCAGGAATCACAGAAAGTAAGACGGGATAGCACTATAATTGCTACAACTTGTCCCCAATGGCCCACCTCAATAGGCTAAGCACCACTTGCTAAAGGTTCTACAGCTTTCCAAAACAGTGCCATCAGCTTGAAGGTGGCTTTTACACTTATAGGGGATATCTAACGTTGAAAACATTAGGTTCTGCTCCCACCTCCTATATCAGACTGTAAATTTGCATTTAGCACAACTTGTAAGCACTTATGGTACCATGGAAGTAGTTCCATAGATAAATACATTTGATGCTTGTATTAGTCAAGGTTCTATACAGTCACAGAACTTTTGGAATGAATATATACATCTATACATATATTACAAATAATATGTGTGTGTGTGTGATATATATATATATATATATATATATATATATATATATATATATATATGAATTATTTACAGGCTGCAGTCCAGCTAACCTAATAGTAGGTAGTTGTAAATGGAAAGTCCAAGAATCTAGTAGTTGCTAAGTTCCTTAAGGCTGGTCTTCAATATATGCTAGAATCCCAAAGAAGTATGCTGCAGTGCCAGTGAAGTAATGGATATGCTAGCAAGGTGAGGGCAAACAAGCAAAGAGCAAAAACTTTCTTCCTCCATGTCCTCATATAGACTTTCATTAGAAGATATGGTCCATATTAAAAATATGTCTTCCAGCCTCAAGATTTGAATTAAAAGAGTATGTCTTCCTACTTTGAAGATCCAGACTATATGTGGATCCATTCATTTCAAATCAAACATAAAACATCTCACAAGTATGCCCCCATTTCTGAATTGTGATTCATTGTTGACAACCAAGTTGACATAACAAATCAAGTTCACAACCGTGATTAACTATCACAGTTCCATACCCAAAGACCTCAGTTTGCTTCCTGAGATTCATAAATAGAAGGAGAGAACTCCAGTAAGTTGATGGCTAATATCCATGTACACATTCATGTGTACCACATACATATGTTAAAATCAAACAATATAACAAATGACCCCAAAATCTGAAACTTTAGATGAAATCACAAAAGAAATGCCTCAAGATACTGGTATAGAGGCCTGGGTGATGGCTTCACAAGTCACGTGTTTCCTATACAACAAACACATTGGCACAAATTTGAATCTTTATCTATTTAAAAGCTTGGCATGATGGCACATATCTGTAACCCCAGAACTAAGGGTTTGAGGCAAAGCAGGCATATCCTAAGGGTTCACTAGGCTGCCAGTCCAATACACATACACACACATACACACACACACACATACACACACACACACACACACTCACACACACACATACTGGGGTATAATAGAGGAAGATACAAGATGTCAATCTTTGAACTCCATACACAAATACTCACATATTCTTTGTGCCACTCATATATACAGACACAGCATTTTCAAAAAAAGAAAAGAAACTTGTTTTTTCTTTTATAGATAAGGCCACAAAATCACAAGAAATGAAGTTTTAAAAGTTACAACTTGGATAATATCCAACTTTACATAACAAGAGAAGCAATCAATAGAGTGAAAACGCAACCTACAGAATAAAGGAAAATAGCAACTGTCCATTCCATAGAGGCCCAATTACTAAAAAATATGAAATCCTAGAAACTTAGCAGGCAAAAAAAAAAGAAATGCACTTAATAATTGAGCAAATTAAATAAATATACATATCTCAAAATGAAAAGTAGTGGTGCCCAACAAATACAGTGAGATGCCACCTTGCCAGAGTAAAAAAATGGTTATTATAAGTAAAATATAATAATTACAATAATAATAAAAATAATAGGGCTGGGGAGATGGCTCAGACATTAAGAGCACTGACTGTTCTTCCAGAGGTCCTGAGTTCAATTCCTAGCAACCACATGGTGGCTCACAACCATCTGTAATAGGATCTGATGCCCTTTTCTGGTGTGTCTGAAGAGAGTAATGGTGTACTCGTATACATAAAGTAAATAAATAAATCTTTAAAAAAACAAAGAAGAGACTTCACTTTAAAAACAATAATGATAAATAAGAGCCAACACTATTAAGCATATGGACAAAATAGACCTCGTATATATTGTTTAGGATGTCGGTTAACACAGACCTTTTGTCTCTGCATTCATCACTGGCCACTGAAATAAGAAGCTTTCTATTGCACCAATTTAAATATGTAAACAAATATTTTAAAAACAGATTAGCAACATAGTCATTGAGAAAAACAATACCAATCCCTTCTTCTTTCATTAGGTCTATGATTTCTATAACATTCCTGTGGAGCAATTGCACATGCAACTGATGGAGCAGTTGGTTATCCCCAAAAGCAACATCGACCAAGGTTATTTGGCATTATCAGAACCCAGTTCTCCAACCATAGCAAGTCTTGGAAACAACATCACACCAGAAAAAAAAAAAAAAAAGATTCGGAAGATTTGGGAATATGTATGTGGGGGAAAGGACTAAGGAGTGGGTTAACCAAATTTAGGACATATGAAAAAGTCTTCTGAAACAGTTTTTCAGCTGATTAAGGACAGGCCTGAAGCCCTTCAGTAGAAGGCTAAAACAAAACAAACTCAATGCCATGTTTGGAGTTTCTTTGTCTCATAATGCTTTGTCGGGGCCTCTTTTTCTGGTGTGATGGTGTATCCAAAACTTGCTATGATGGGAGAACTTGGTTCTGATGATGCCAAATAACCTTGGTTTCTGTTGCTTATGTTCTTGAGCTTGCCTCTCACCATCTGTTTATCCCTAGTGATACCTGCACTTGCTGTCTCTAACTGAAGCCTGTCACTCCTGTGATCCTGTTTGTGTCAGAACTCCTGAGAGTCCAGCTGTCTCTGTGATCCTGTGATTCTGGAATCCTGTGATCCTGAGTTCTTAAGTGTGTCAGAGCTCTTGAGAGTTAAGCTACTTCTGGCTGGGATCCTGAAATACTGGTGTGACCAAGCTCCTGAGAGCATGTGATCTTATGATCCTATGGTCCTGGGCGTATTAGAGCACCTAAGAGTCAAGAATCCTTTGGGTGTTGTAGAACTGAGTGCAGAGCTAGCACCAAAAGTCTGCTCAGGGAACCCGGCTCAGACCTGAAGGAATCCGTGCCACTAACAGGACAGGGGTTTATGTGTCCCAGGATCCTGCTGGTCCCAGTTACTCCTGGTGTAGGGGAAAATAGCCGAAAAGCACCTAAAGAAATGTTCAACATCGTTAGTCAACAGGGAATCATCCTGAGATTCCACCTCACACCAGTCAGAATGGCTAAGATCAAAAACTCAGGTGACAGAAGATGCAGGTGAGAATGTAGAGAAAGAGAAACACCCCTCCATTTTTGGTGAGATTGCAAGCTCATACAACCACTCCTGAAATCAGTCCGGTAGTTCCTCATAAAGTCAGACATAGTATTACCTGAGGACCCAGGTAAACCTCTCCTGGGCATATACCTAGAAGATGCTCCAACATATAACAAGGATACATGCTCCACTATGTTCGTGGCAACCTTATTTATAATAGCCAGAATCTAGAAAGAGCCCAGATGTCCTTCAACAGAAGAATAGATACAGAAAATGTGGTACATTTACAAAATGGAGTACTACTCAGCTATTAAAAACAATGAATTCGTGAGATTCTTAGGCAAATTGGTGGAACTAGAAAATATCATCCTGAGTGAGGTAACCTAATCACAAAAGAACACACATGGTTTGCACTCACTGATAAGTGATATTAGCTCAAAATCTCAGACTACCAAAGATACAATTTACATTCTACATGAAGCTCAAGAAGAAAGAACACCAAAGTTTGTTTGCTTCAGTCCTTCTTAGAAGGGGAAACAAAATACTCAGGGGAACAAATACAGAGACAAAGTGTGGAGCAGTGACTGAAAGAAAGACCATCCCGAGACTGCTCCACATGGGGATCCATCCCATATACAGTCACCAAACACAGACATTATTGTGGATGCCAAGAAGTGCAGGCTGACAGGAGCCTGATATAGCTGTTTCCTGAGAGGCTCTGCCAGAGTCTGACAAATACAGAGACAAATGCTAGCAGCCAACCATTGGACTGAGGATGGGATCCCCAATGGGGTCCACAATGGAGGAGTTAGGGAAAGGATTGAAGGTGCTGCAGGGGTTTGCAACCCCATAGGAACAATATCAACCAATCCCCCCAGAGCTCCCAGGGACTAAATCACCAACCAAGGAGTACATATTAAATGACCCATGGCTCCAGTCACATATGTAGCAGAGGATGGTCTTATCACACATCAATGGGAGGAGAGGCCCTTAGTCCTGTGAAGGCTTGAAGCCCGAGAGTAGGGGAATGTGAGGATAGGGAGATGGGAGTGGATAAGGAGGTGGAAGTGGGTGGGTGGGTGGGGAAAATCTCATAGAAGTAAGGTAAGGGGGGATGGAATAGAGGGTTTCCTGGGGGAAGCCAGGAAAGGGGATAACATTTGAAATGTAAATAAAATATCCAATAAAAATATAAATAAATAAATAAATAAATAAATAAATAAATTTTTAAAAGCAAATAATAGGACCGAGAATGAACCTCTCACATTGTTGACAAGGAAAGTTCAAGAAAGCTCCAAAACAATATAGGCTATTGTTGTTATCCTTGGTTGCCTCCCAAATTTGAAGGTATGTGCTGAAGACATGACACATTTTGGACACAGTATGTGGAGGAATTGAGCTAGAATTGACCAGGAAGCCTCTTCATTGAGGACCAGCTGTATCAGAAGTTACTATGGGCACTGCCAAAAGAGAATAACAGTTGATAATTCTACTCAACTGTAAAGCCTATGAACCACAACAATAACTGGACTGGCAAAACAGCTACGATTTTGTAACAGTGAGACTTTCTAATCTTGAAGGTTACTTACAGCTCTCTAATGGACTTAAGGCCCATTTGGAAGGGGAGAATTCATGTCTAATGCTGTAAACTTAGGTGACTACCTATATTGAAGAGGTCATATACCCAAGGGAGAGCTTACTACTGCTGCTTTCCTAAGCTAATATAATCCCTAACTACATTCTAAATAGTAATCTTTATATCCACAGAGAGGTGTAACTGTCATCTCTCATCCAAGAAGCTTCTTTTTACAGCAAATGGAAATCATTACAGAAAAATAAAACTAGTCAAAATGCATTCAATAAGTGATTATGGTGTACCCAACCCCAACTGCAACACAACCCCTAAACATAGAAGTTCAGGAAAATTTGCAAAGAGGGGGTGAAATATTACAGAGTCAGAGGCTCAGGAAGCTTGTGAATTGATTGAGTCCCATAGATATCAAAATGAAAATGAATAAACTTTTAACAACACGGTTGCCAGTAACAGCATATGCCAATTCAAAGAACAGAAGTTTCACATGCCATTCTTAAATGAAGATCTATAAGTTTATACTCTATTTTTTCCTTTCAAAATAGAATAAACAATGTACACTTTATAAAATCCATGTTTTAAAAAATTCATATCATATTTTCTTTGTAGATTGCTAAATTACTTTAAAACAATGTGTGCATTTATATACGTATATATATCTTAATGTACATGTGAATATATAATACATAATTATTAGTGGTGTTATTACAGATAAGCTTAGGAAGTTGTATCCATAAAAGGAATTTTTAAAATATACTTTGTGGTACTGTAGGAAAATTTAAAAAACTTTCAAGGCAGACAGAATTTCTATTTCAAATGAGGAAACTACTGGCACATTGAAAATGACATCATGATAATATTGTGTAAAGAATCAGTTCTTTTTAATCAAAGAAAATTATTTTGCCACTGGGCCACAAAATCAAGACCTGATTTATTGATTTCTAGCTAAGAAAATTCAAAAAGTAAATAATTTTTTTTACTGGTGTTGGAACAAAATGGGGGGTGGGTGACAATGACTTGTGGCAAATAATGATTTCACTGAATCTGAAAGGCACCCATGGATATGGAATTATGTTAAAGAAAAGACTTTTATGAATCATTAACAACACTTTATTGTGAAAATAACAATCTGATGATAACATTAAATAGGATCAAGTGGGGAATTGTTTATTGGATAACCTATGTGTGGCCTATCGGTGAAGAAGACTGATCCAACCTCTCTCACAATGACCATGCTACCACGGGGTAGCCTGACACCCAGGACTCTTGACCTTGAACTCTCAAGCACGATCCTTCCCCAGCCTCTGGAGCTACTGAGATTACAAGTAAGTCCCACCACTGGCCAATCCTCCCTCTTTCAATGGCCATTAATTGCCTGTAGCTCTTCATCGTGGTGTGGGGGTTTGAGAGATCTTCCCATCCACGCTGGGATATCAAGAGGTGTTTCTACTGTGCAAGCCTGATTTAGACAAACATGTTAGGATTTCATGGGTGCAGCTTCCCTGTCATATACAGAAGACACCTTCACATTCTAGATGCACTAGTCCTCTGGGTCTTCCAATCTCTCCTATTTCTCTTCCATATTTCCTGAGCCACAGGTGTAGAGATTGTGTTGTGAAGCATTTCCTAATACTTAGAAAGATTTCAACTAAAACTCAGTCTTCCTTTCATTGTTTTCTTCCCAAAGTCAAGAGTTAAAAACTTCTGTTCTCCTTAGCCTACCTCCACAGAGTAGGCATTTGGGGAATACTTAGCAGATAAGCCAGTACTTGTAACTCCAATATACATTTTAATAATTCAATAGCACAAACTGAAAACATTGCTTACTCATACATAATGCAAAGACTTCACATGATACCATACAGCTTTAACCATAAGCCAAGTAACTTCAGCTCCAAGGTCATGTGACCTGACGTTGAAGACATTTGTCTGCACTGTTTCTTCACACAGTTTCCCAGTTCTTACAAATTGATTTAGCCATAATGGGTTGTTAAGTCCTGACATTTTGGAATTTACTCTGAGTCCCCACTGAAGTTTTCAGTCTCATTCTCAAGTCATGTTTAAAATAACTTGGATTGATTTTATGGCAAGCTCAGTATCATTCAAAGTTGCATATGAAAGACTATTGAAGAAATAGCCAGTGTTCTGGAAGATGTAGTAAGTAGTGTTGTTGCAAAAGGAATTAAATGGCATCTAAAGAACACAAAAGAATAATTTTTAGGCCATAGACTATTTTGTCAGTGAATGCTTACATGATGTCTAGAATGCAATCCAAGCAAGTGCCAATGTTAACTTGGACCTTTGCCGTAGCCTTTTGTATGGTTTCCCAGCTTCCTTTCTTCTGTGCCTCAACAGCTCATTTGATACTTCATAACCACATTAATTCATCACAGTAAAGCATAAATCGGATCATCCTAACTTCTTTTGCATATTGCCCATGATTCTCAATGTTTTCTCTATACTTGGAAACAGTATGTTATTTAAAACCTTGATCTTCGAGGCTAATTTGATATGATCTCTTCAAGATTCTAATTCTGACTTCTCTGCAAACTTGCTTTCTCTATATATTTATTGTGCTGTTCTTTCTGCTGGGTATACAGATGTTTCTCTCTTTCTCAAAGCCTTTGACCAACCTTTAATAGAATTATTCTATGTTACACTTGTGCTGGCAAGTGCCTTCTCATTCATCTTATTTCTCTGTCATTTATTTAATGTATCTTTTCTCCCGCAACCAATCTAAAGCAGCTGTTCTTTCTACAACCCTAGTATATTTATGCCATGCACATACAGCTGTCTGAAACTGTGTTGTGTGTGTGTTTATTGTCAGTACTCAAGAAGGTTGCAACAGGAATGTTGTTTTTAATTTGAGGCCCACCTGATTACAATGTGAGTCCTAAGCCAGCCTGGGCTACAAAATTAAATGCTGTATAAAAACATTTTTTAAAAAGAGGGAAGAAAGAAAGAAAGAAAGAAAGAAAGAAAGAAAGAAAGAAAGAAGAAGGAAAGAAAGAAGGAAGGAAGAAGGAAAGGAGGAACGACTGCCTTCACCAGTTTCTTTTACTATTGTTAGCCATTTATCTAACAAGCCTGACACTTTCGAGATGCACTAATTCATGATTAAACATGTAGGTGTTTAAAAATCAAGCTATGCTAGCTAAAATGCATTCTGCTCTATTCTACTGAAGTAAACAGATTAATAATGAGGGGTTCTGCTAAGATTTGGACTGATTCCTAAGTGACCTAATCCAGGATGTAATAGTGCATGAAAAGGGAACAAGCATGTCCTTTCTCCTCCTCATTTTGATATCATCACATACTCTCATATCCACATGAGAAGCAACGTTTCATTCAGTGATGCTTCATTTATAATGTCTGCCCACACTTCAGCAAACAGCTGTGCACCTGGCTACTCCACACAGCCGTATTTATGAAAACTCAGGAAAAAAAGTCATCTACTCTCTATAATTTGGGCTTAGAATGTTTTAGTGAGGAAAATCAATGCCTAAGCAATAGGGTTATAATCTCTGCTGTGGAGAGAAGAGAGGTGTCCTTTGGCAATTCCAACTCCATGGACAGGAACAAGGGACACTGAAGGCAAGGCTAATTGTTTTTCTCAGGACATCAATTTGCTGACCTCAACTTTGGGGTAATGTTTCAGGACAAACTCTACCCTCTCCATTACTGCCAGAACTCACTCATGAGCAGGTCAGATCTATTTCATATTTTGTGTTCTTTTTCATTAAGACATTTCAGCAACTTAGCTGTTCTATTTTATTTCTGTTTTTAAGATCAAACACTTTTAAATAAAGCAATTCAGCAGTAAATTGTACTATTTTACAGTACAATTACAGTCCATCACTACAGTAGCTTGAGAAAACTAGTCACACCACACATACAGTCAAGAGCAGAGAAAAATAAATACATAAATAATAATTTATTTGGTTGCTTGTTTGCTTGCTTGTACTTAGGTTTACTTCTCAACTCAAACAGGTCAGAATTCCATGCCTAAGGAATGGTGCTACCCACAGTAGGTTTATTCTTTCCACATTTTTAGGACAATCAACACAATCCCCCACAGACATGTCCAGGGACTGAGTCACAAAGAGTCTCTTCCCTAGGGATTCTAGGCTGTATCAAGTTGATAATGAAAGATAATCATTACACCAGTGCATGCTGAATAAATGATGTTTGAAATATAATTATTTGGCACAGGTGTTTACAGGAATAAATATGTCTTACCCTCAGTGTCAAACTCAATATCCTGTGAGTATTTAAGTCCTTATGTGCCCCATCTTTTTATTATGTGTAAATGACAAGTAGGAAAAAGTGATGTGTTCAGGTTGTAACATAGTCAATGAAAAGTGAGAACAAGGAATCCCAGGACTAAGGATAGACTTAGCATTGCAGCCAACAGACTGCAGAGCATAGGTGTGAAATCCTTTGGCATTCTAAATACTATATTTTAAAAAACTCAAAAGTTTCAAATTCTCAAATCATCATTAAAAATGATGTGAAAGTGAACTAAAAAGATGTCACCTTTGGGACCTCAGATAGGCAGACCAATAAACTGTCTCTGATTCCACCCTGCAGAGTCTCACTGTTTCTGTTAGAAAGTCTAGAATCTGAAGTCTGAGGTTCTGGATGAGATTTTAGATCTACCTTAGGACAACACAAAGTTGGTCTATAAAATTTTCGACGGGTAAGGAACTTTCCCTCACACTGAAGCTCATCAAAGAATAAGTCTCTAGAATGTTGCTTCCTATTAATATCAAGTTTTTGTTAATATGTAAAAACAAGCAAATCTGAAGGAAGAGTCCTGCCAGCTGCAATGCATGACAAAGGGAGAATGTTAGTGACCATAAGTAACACTAATTTTAATTTACAAAAGTTTATCACCACAGCAAGTCCATGTGTGTGTGAGCTAGCTCATGTTGGAAGGGGGAGTATGTACATTTGTAAACAGGAGAGGGTATGCAGGACAGAAGACAACCACAGGTGCTATTACTCTGATGATAGCCACCCTTAATAAAGAGCTAAGAGCCTCTTTCTTGATCAATAGTCTATGCTGGCTAACGAGCAAGCCCTATGGAGCTTCCCAACTCTGATGTCCCACACCACATCGACCTAACACCACAAAAGTCATATTTTTAAACATGTATTCTAAGGAATCAAACTCAGATCCTCATATTTACAACAGCAAGCTCTTTATCAACTAAACCGTCTTTGTGACCAATTCCCACAAACATATATTGCCCTCCCAACAAGCTTCCTGTCTAAAACTACCTAAAAATCTCCACCTGGGTTATCACAGTAGCATCCCCCTGAGGATCTACTCCTGGCCACCTATCTTCCTCATACAGTAACACTATAAAATAAGTTCAAAATGTAAGCACTTCTGTCCCTAACATTTCAGTGTTCTCTCAAAAAAAATTAACTAAAAGAAAAAATCTGTAATAGTCTCTGGGCCCTCTAACATGTTATAATTATCATTTTTGTTAGCATATCATTATCATTACCTCATTATGCTTCCTAGGCCGTGACCACTTTAGCCATTCATTGTACTCTTGAGATTCTGTGTCATCTCTGCTAACTTGGGCCCCTTCAATATCTTACTTTCCCTATGATGGAATCCTCCTCTCCTTATTCCAACTTTCTCTTAGTACCTTGGTTTGTTTACATTGTTACAATAAACTAAGGACAAGGCTGTCTGAAAACTACAGAATTTTACTTCTCCATGCTTTGGAGAACAGGTGGCAAATCCAAGATCACAATACTGTAAATTTGCTATCTAGTAAGGGGACCTCCTTGTTCAGAGTTGGTGCCTTCTTGTGGGAGAGAAACTAAGACATGTTCTAGAAGAACACAAATCCTATTCATATGGGATTTGTGCTCATAAATTAATCACTTTCCAAACGAGATGATTATCACTGTAATCACATTAACTAGGCATCAGCATAGAAATTTTAAAAAGAAATAAGTATGCAGAAAATAATACTAAATGCTCTGATTCCCTGAGCTTAGCCTATGCTACTTTCTCAAAAATACTTTCTAACAAGCTCAGAATATAACTCAAAGTGATAACTTTGCATTATTCTTTGCATTAACACTTAGCATGAATTGTATGTGTATATGTGTATATGAGTGTGAATGTGTATATGTATATATCCTTATGTATCATATATATATATATGAATAATTATTTATTGCATTACTATCTTCCTAATACCTCTGGAACACTCAGTCTCACAGACATCAGGAAGCAGATTGAGCATGCTTTAAATCACTCCATCCTCATAGTTTAAAATCAGTCTCGCTTAATACATATTGGTACTTAATTTAAATATTTCTTGAAGTAGGAAATACGCATACCAGTTATATTTCTGGTATAAAAGTCCTGTGTTCTACATTATTCATGCTCCAGACGAGGAAACAAAACTTAAGAAATGAGTCAATCTCTCATTTTCTGTCTCAAAGCCTGTACACATTCAAAACTTCTGTGTGACAGTATTTCTGAAAACATTCATTTTTTGGGGGGGGCCCCTGTAACATACCTCTTCAGTTCCTCTATAGCCTAATCTTACTTAGAGATAAGATTTAGTATGAATGAAATAATTTCTAAATTTTCCCGTAACTATTTTTACATTTCAAAGAGAGCCCAGGCTTTAGAAATCATTCTCACTTTTTGAGACGGAAAGAACACTTTGAAACATATTTCTTTATGTAGTAGCAAATTGAAAAATAATGACAGATAACCCACAGTGTTACACGAAATTATTCCCTCTCCTTTCCTAAAGCAAATGGTATGATCATCCTCATGCCACACAAGTCTTATACCATTCTGCCCCATGGTATTGAATTAACCTTTACCTGACATTTCTAGGTAATCATTTTGGGAGGCATCCAATAAATCATTTAATAAAATGAGAGTGGAACAGCTTTCCAGAAAGAGCATGTGCTCATTTTAAGTACTTATAAATGGAGGCAATTGCATTCAACAACAAAAAATAGCTTTATGTCCCCAAAACATGAACAAGTGGATTGGCCTTTCCCATAGGCAACCCAGAAGCATCTGGCCACAAACCAGAGCGTAGTTCTTAATGACAAACAAGGACAAAACGCCTGTAAGGGATATATTCCTCTTCCCATTCTCTGTCTGTGGTTATCATATTTTTACAATTGATTAAAAAAAAAGCAGATTGCTTTTGCAAGATTGCATCTCTAAGATGAAAGCTGACGGCAAAAATTTCTTACCATATAGCTTAAGGGTCAATTGTCTTCAAAGGGTGAGTTCCAGACAGGACCCACATCAAGTGGCCTATGGCCACCCACAACTGTCATTCCAGGAGATATAGTATCCTTTTCAGGAGCTAGCTGGCTCCTGTATACACCCAAGTTACACACACGTATGTCCCTGGGTATAAGTGTATATGTATATGATGTGTATTTCTTATACAAGATAGACTGTCATTGAATTCATAGCATGATGAAAGATGAAGAATCTAATTTTAACTTCTGTAAAATGACACTTAGATATCTAATTCAATTAAGCCACTGTTAAGGAAATGGGGACCAGCTGTCCTATTTTTCAGTACTGTGTTTCTTCTGTAGTTGTCTCAGATAATACAAGCTGATTTCTCAGAAGTTGTGCACTAAGATGCCAAATAAAGTTAAAGCCTTTGGGGATGTAATGATGTCATTCTGAAACCTTCCTTTTGGGCATCTAAAAGCAAGAAGCTCTTTATGCAGAATCTCTATCTGGACTTGAATGTCTGAGAACATTCAATGAAGGACAGATTTAGTGAGAAAAAAAATATCACTTTGTAGCGGCTTCTTTCCCCTTCCTTATTTTCTTTATTAGGGTTTTATTATTATTATTATTAAAATGGAAATTAAAATTTATTTCATTTTTTTATGGCAAGTGGCACCTTCGCCCAAGCATAATAAGCATTTTAATTGATGAGACTTGGCTTAAGAGAACAATGCAACTTACATATGTAAAACTAATTAAAGGATAATAGTGACTGCTTAAAAGTGAACACTTTTAATAGTGATAAAGGCAAGGTTACAAATTCTTCAGAAGAGTAATGGAATTTGCTTTCAGTGCACTAAGTAAGAACAATGTGTTTCTCTAGGATTATGGACATCCAGACCAGTAGGTTTTAATCCTGGACATTTACATGCCTCCCAAGCAAACTTGGAAGTGCTTGGAGATACTTTTGTTTGTCACAACTGCAAACTGATATTTTTGCATCTTGTGGGTCTAGACCAGAGATGCTGGGAAACATCTGGAAATGCTTGATCACTTGCTGAAAGCAAAGCATGGCCTAGTCAAAGTGTTCATGGTGATGGGGTTGAGAACCCCTTTGGAGGAACCATTCTCATCTTACAAAAAGGCACACTCAGATCTCACGGGAAACTCCAAGACTACCAATGGATTTGAAAATTGGTAAATCTTTAGAATCTTCATTTTTTAACACTTCAGTTTTTTAACTTCTCCTGTTGGCGACCCTGGGCCACCATCCCAGCTAACAAAGTTGCTTAATGAATAGCCTTAATGAGAAACTGTCTCTTTTGGGAGAATCTGACCTTCAGCTAAGAAAGAATTTCCTGTTCTTAGAGAACTGTTGCCCCGGGACATTCCAGGAAAAACCACAGAATGCTCCGCCGGATGACTGACTTTATCTATCGATAGTTGATACAGTCCCCATCCTGTTCTTTGCTCTCCTTCCTCCTTTGCCTAGAGTATATCTTGTAAGCCACTTCCACATTAAAGTAGACCTTGACAAGTAGCCATTTGCTTGGTCGCGTTCTCTCTCGCTCTCATGTTCCTTTCAGGTGAGGTCCCCCTCGACCCCCACGAATAACTGGACCCGCGGGTTGGGTCAGTCTCCATTGGAGGAGTGTTTCCACCAGAAAAACTAAACTAAAGCATTCGGTTATAGCTTTCTATATAACCCCAAGGTGTACTTTGGACAAACAATGCTATTACACACTGCATTGAAGAGAATGGACTTGTGCTCAATAATTTCGCAAAAGAGACTGAAACAACAATCAAAACTAGCCTCTTAATACTGTAGTCCATATCAAGAAGCACACTGGAGCTTTCTGAACTGCATTGTTCTGTGACGAACTGCTCGACTGTGTCCCATCTCTCTTCTTCTGTCAGGCAGGGTGGCATATCATTTACAGCACTGAAGCCAGGGTTTTCCTGCTACAAAGCAGTCGCTCCATCACAGAGAGACATGTCCAGATCTGTTGTGCTGTGGCATACGAATCAATATAACTGACCTAAGATAATTATCATCCTTCTCTCCCAAAGGTATTGTGAAAAATTAACTAAATTATACATGTACATTCAGGGTATTTGTAAACTTCAATATCTCTAGTAACAACAACACTATTTCATACTAAGATAATAAATTTTTACCAGACAAGACTTCATTGAAAGAAATTCTGAAACTTTTCTCTATACAGGCTGTCTCTTCCTATGCAAATTTTGACTTTCAGCAATACATCAATTTAAAACATTAACATACTGAAAGACAGATGAAAAGCTTGTATATTGCCTCATGTTAATTCTGAATCTGGGCATTTTATTAATGTCGACTTTAAGTGAGAAAAATGTCATCAAGAACAAAATAACAGTTGCCCAGGAGTTCCAGAATTTCAACTGTTATGTTGCCAATTTATATATTTTGGAATCTTCCCTATAGAAATAACTATATATACAATGATGGAAAATGGCACAATCTTTCTAAAATTCATAATTGGATGCATGCAAAACAAGGTGAAAATTAACAAAATTATAAACTTAATATGTGTCATGAATAATTTAGAAGTGAATGACTGATGCTTGAATTTTTCTATCACAACTTTTTAAGATATTTGTCTACCTGTGCCGTGTCCAGACATTCAGTCACCTGCAAATATCTATCTAGAGGTAGCTGTCTATGCTACAACATCATCAATGATATTTGATTCACAACCCCTCCAGTTGAAAGCTTACTTTTCACTTTGTCTAGGTACATACCCAAGGCTTAATAATTTATTATTATCAGTAGGTCACTGAACTCATCAAACCATTCAAAGATTGGTACTTTTCTATGTCACACCTCACTGCCTGTGACAAAATCTCATATTAGCATTTTATTGTTATTTTTAATTTTGTTTTTCCTGTTGAAAACTAGTGGAAGAGCTGGAAGACAAAAAGAAAACCAATCCCTGTGGGCAGGTTCATCAACAGCACTTTGTATGCAACAATAGCCCACTGTTCATATGCAAACAATTGCAGACTTGAAAAAAATACTACTCAATTAACATCTTGGAAAGCTAAAGAATTATCAGAGAACCCATCAAAACGTGAAGAAAAATAATGAAAATACAATTGAATTAACAGAAGAAATGGAAGATGGACAGTAATTACAAATGCTAACTGAATTTAATATTACTAAATGAGTTTAGATTATCAGCATTTTAAAGCATTCATTTTTAGAACAAGAATATAAAAATTTTACTCACAAACTTCCAATCTCATTCAAACTATCTGAGGCTTTTAATTATCTCACTATGTGAGAACTCTGAAAATTGTTTCAATACCTTTTAATTATAGTTTTAAATGTGAGCATCAGTTGACTGTGGGAAACACTCTACAGAGAATGCTTTTGCTTTAATTATGCAGCTAGAGTGTACATGAATGCGAGATAAAAAGAATAGCTACTATATCTCTTGGTATCTTTCCACTTTCTTCCATGTAGTTTGGGGAGCTGAGACAGAAATATTGCAGGAGCATAAACATGGATCTTCTGGAAGTATCTTGAAAATTGACATTGCTCTCCTAGGTAGGAAGAATGCTAGGGAAATCAGGTCACATAAGGGATGAAAGACAACTGATCAGTAAAGTGCTGGCAAAAGTGTGAGCACTTGAGTTCCCTCTCCAGAACCAGTGTTAAAACGATTATAGACCCCTGGGCCTTGCTGACAAGCCATCCTAGCTCACTTAGTCAGCTCTAAGCCAGAGAGAAACTTTGTATTAAAAGTAATAATGATAATAAGATAGAAAGCAACTGAGGAACCACAACAGAAGTAAGCCTCTAGCCTCCACACAAATCACTCATATGAATCCACACAATTCAATGAAAATTCTCAACACAGAGAGAGACTTTGGGCAATAAAGAAGAAACATGATCCCAAGGACAGAGTGATGCAAGTACCATGGCTTCTGATTGTTCCTTACAAAGATTATTGTCTTTATCCAAATTAGCCACAAATCTATTGAAGAGAAAATTAGGAGACACTTGTAGTCAAAGATATGCATGACAAAGCTCATGCCACAGTGCAGTGTGCACTTTGGATGAGAAATAGTGTTTTTGTCTGAATCAATTTTAACAGTTCTTTCTGACATCCCAGCAACAGACAACAACCTCACTTTGCAAGTTGTCTCTGAGAAATATCAAATCAAATACATGGTTTCTTCCTAGCAACTATGGGCTCAAATGATGCTTTGTAGTTTGCTTTCATCCTGCTTGTTATAAATGTGGACATATTTTCTTCCTATGGGGGATTTCCATGACCTGTTCCCATCACTAGACTTATAAACGAGGTCTAAGATTGTTTCCATTTACCCATTTCAACTAGTACATAGAAAAGTGTTTAATAGAGAATTGAAGCCAAGTAAGTATTGGAAGAGAGAATAAATGGATGGTCAAATGCATAGGAATTGGCAATAAATAATGTTACTGATCTGAGAAACATAGTCTCAACAATATGCAAGAGGAACAAGTCAGGAACCGAAATTAAATGGCACCTGTATGTGCTTAAGTGTGAAAGCTAAAATAAGTTGATCTCATGGTAATAGAGTATAAATACTGGTCTCAAAGTTTGAGGAAGTGGTGGGTATGGGAGACATGAAAACAGACAAGTTAGGGGCTACAGGAATGCAGAAGGATCAGCTTGTAATATATTATAGAACAAGAGGATATACATAGTTTGGCAAGAATTACCTGTACTTTTCAAAACAGGTAGTAGATAGTTTTCATATTCCCACCACAAAGATGTTAAATGTCTGAAGTGTTAGACCTGCCGTTTACCTCGATCTGATCAGGCCATTACACAGACTCCTACAGTGAGATGTCACACTAAATTCTGTATCTATGCATAATTATCAATGATAAATTTAAAAAATATGCTTGTTAGAGAAAGCATTATTGTTTCATTAGAAATGCCACTACTGTGTGTATGTGAAATCAAGATTAAAGCAAATGCATGACTTAAAACCCACTTCAATCCATAACTACACATCCTCAATCAGAAAAGTTTCTATAGGGCTTTCAGTCAAGTTAATGTTTTAACCTTTCTTTTTCTCTGTAAAGCCATTCTAACAAAAGCAGGATGCTAGAAATTGGTGAAGTGTGGGCAGAAGGCAGATGAGATGTACAGAAAGTCCTCTGGCTACTCGGTAAGGTTCTCTGGGAACAAATCAAATATGTATCAAGATCCTCCCTAGGCTGCAGTAGTCTGTCATTATGAATCTGAAAGACTTCGGTATATTCTCTCTCCCCCTGCCATGCATTGAGTACATAGTATACAAATGCAATTTCCTGCAAGATAACTACATTCTCAGCCTTAACCGAATTTTTCTGTTCCTTTCTCAGTTCCACTGCCAGGAAACTGTGATGCTCCTGCCCCTGAAACTCCAAAGACAGATGACAGAGCTTTCCAAAGGTCTGAACACAATTTCTGTTCTTCATTTTGACACATGACCATGGGCTCATAAGTTCGTTCTTATATTCGTAATGAACCTCATCCACTGGCTCAGGGAGATAAGGTGTATTCTAATTAGTTAGTTTCAGGTTCTGAAATCACATTGAGACCAAGCCAGCATAGAATCAAATCATGTTCTGAATGACTGATCTTGTGAGCAATAAGTCAAAATTTAGGGAAGGTTATATTTTGCATGCACTGTTTATATATAGCTTAATAGCATATTAATACATAATTTTAGTCATTTTAATGAATTTGAAAGTAATTTTAGCTTACAAGAAATATTTTATCTTTGTATTAAATGACATGTGGTATATTTTTTACGGAGATTAAAAAATGGACTAACTTGGTTTTACAAAATATGTTTGTTACTCTTGTCTATTGGATAAAATATTTTAGAGTATATAAATTCTCAAAACACAGTCGCAGTGCTGGTTGACATGTGGGACGTATATTGGAAAGGTGTATGAGGCCGTAGTTGCAGAGTATATTTTACTTATGTGTTCTACTTAATTTCAGAGATATTTATTGCTACAATAAAAATCATTTATGTTTGTTTTCAAAGCTTGACATTATTCTTCTTTATGATAGTAAAAAAAAATTACAGCTTTGCTTTTCTTTATGGTTTATTGGTATATAGTTATCATATAATTAGAAATCTCTGAGTTTAGAATGCCTAGGAATGATATGTGCCTTCAAGTAAATGATCCCAGGGAGTTATTTCCTTTTAACCAAGTTTTTTTTTTTCTAAATATAGCTAAAGAATATCTACCTGTTAAAATTCAGGATGTGTGTGTTTATGTCATTGGATATTATGTAGTGTTATTAACCTAGTAAATGTTAAAATCCTATTTCCATATGAAGAGGGTAAAAAAATCTAACAGTTATCTAATTGAATATTTCCATAAATTTTAAGCAAGCTTGGGACAGATGTTGAGATTATCTAAAGAAAATTTGATAATCTTAGACTTCACAGTATTTTCATCCTCTTATCCATCCTGAGGGGCCATTCAATGGAGGAAATTAATTGCTAGAATAACGTTTTTGAGTATTTTGGAAACTCAGCAAACCCTTTGAAATGCAGCCAACTCTTTGCAATTTTCACAAAGCTTTTAAAATTCTATGCTGATTCGATCAATATCTTAGCTCTTTGGCTGATTTCTGCAGGTTACTGAGAGACTCATAAAAAAATAGTTAAAGTCACTTGATAGCACTGTTTTTCTATATAAGATTATGTGGCTATATACCTCATACACAGTTATATAATGAGTTAGTTCCTAGAGAAGCTAAGATCCATGGGAAATGGATAGTTTTCCAAGTTCACATAGAAATTGACAGGACTGCAGCAGGAATATGGAAGTTCTGACTATAGGCCCAAGTATTTTCCAACACACATAGTCTGATATATAACATGATTACCTGAAAATGAAGTGGCCAAAGCACCACAAGTGTAAGGAATGTACATCAGTGATTATCTCACAAACACCAATGAGAATCTATTCATATAACAAACTATATCCCCAAGAGCTAAAGAAGTCACGCTATGGAAAAAGCCAGGCTCCAGCTACACTCTAGCAGTGCAGCGATGACAGAATGCCGTGACCTCACAGCAAATCTGAAACTAGGGTATCATTTGGTAACAAAATATCAGGAGTGGTACAGGGTCAGAGAAAATGAATAACCTGTTTGAATTCTCAGAAAGGGAGGCACCAACAAAGCAAGTTTATTGATCATGGGAAAAGGAGCTTTGGTGCTTTGACCATGATGAAACAAACGAGTTGCAAAACCATCACAAAATCAGGAGCTGAACAAGGTCAAAAGGTGACAGAAACCAATCTGAGACTAATAAGAAACAGCAAAGAAATTTGACCAGTTCCAGCACAATCCAGAAATTATCCGGTATTCTAAGAGAAGTTTTCAAGCTATTTAAAAAATGGAACAAAAGTCTTTGAGCTTGCGTAAAGATGAAAAATGCAATAGAGAATATCAATAACAGAAAAGGTCTAACTAGAATGAATTAGGAAATTCAAACATGGGCTTTTCAAAGCACAATAAGATGACAAACCAGAGTAGAGGGCAGGATGAAATAAAGTATAGGGATTAGGAGAAAGCATTGAAAGAGAAAATAGAATAACAATGAGGGTCTTTGAAATGGTAAAGGGATAAAAATATTTTTTCAAAGACAGACTAGGGCTAGGGTATTAGCTCTGTTAATAAAATGTTTGGCCTATAACCATAAGGAACTAATTTGATTCCCAACGCTTATCTTAAAATCTAGGAGTGGTGATCTTCATGTGTAAGGTGAGGGTTGGGAAGGCAGGGACAGATGGAACATGGGAGTTTGCTGTCCAGCCAACCTAGCCAACATGGTGAGCACCAGACCAGTGAGAGATGCTGCCCCCAAAACACAAGATTAAGGATTCTGATGAATGACACCTATGGTTGTCCTGTGGTATCCATGAAAACACACATACAAAGACAGACAGAGAGACACAAACACACACACACAGTGAGAGAGAGAGGGAGAAGGAGAGAGGGAGGGGAAGGGAAGGGGAGAGGGAGAGGGGGAGGGAGAGGGAGAGGGAAAAGGAGATGGAGAGGGAAAAGGAGATGGAGATGGGGTGGGAGAGGGAGATGGGGAGGGAGAGGGAGAGGGAAAAGGAGAAGGAGATGGGGAGGGAGAGGGGGAGGGAGAGGGAAAGGGAGAGGGGGAGGGAAAGGGAGAGGGAGATGGGGAGAGAGAGGGAGAGGGGGAAGGAGAGGGAGAGGGAGGTGAGGAGGGAGAGGGAGAGGGAGATGGGGAGGGGGAGAGGTAGTGGGAGGGAGAGGGAGAAACATACTTTTGGAAGATGAATGATCACCAGTCAGATTCAAGTCAACCAAGACAATGCCAAGATATGCTGTAATCAAATTCCCAAAGTATAATGGGAGCTGGAAAAATTTCATGGCATCATGTAATAGACAGAAAGAAAATGTAAGTGTGCACCAGTTTGTCCAATAGCAGACTTCACAACAGAAACCTTAGAAGTGGAGAAAAAAGAAAGGATGAGGCATTCAGGGTACTGAAGAAAAGTCATGTCAACAAGTAGCGTAGTACAAATCAAATCTACCCTTTAGAAATGAAAAAAGGTAAAAGTATTATAATACAGAAATTGAGACTATATTTCTAGCTGACCTGTTTTACAAGAAATGGTGGATGAACTTTTTTATACTACAGTAAAGGATTCTTCTCAGTAAGAAGAATGCATCAGAAATCATAAAACTCACAGACAAGTGTAACTATGCCATTTCAGAATTCTCTAATAGCATTATGCATGGTGCATCAATCATAGCTTTACTCTGAGCACTATAAAATGAAAACACATAAATACATTAAGTGGTAGGCAATGTGGAAATATATAAAAATGGAATATCTAAAATTCAATTTGTGGAAAAATGGATCTGTTATATTTTATTGCTATCTGTTCTTGTTTCCTTTTAAGTTTTTTTATTTTTATAGGTCATGTTATGATGTGACCATTTCACAATAACTCTTACCATAAAAATATGTTTTTGAAAGCCTAATGGTAACCATAAAGCAAATATAAATTACCAGAAAAGTCAAAAATAATAAGTAAGGAATCAATAAACTGGAAATGCAGCTAATGAGTAACTGCTTTATGTTAATGTGTGAGGGGATGAGTTTGAGCCCAACAATGAAAAAAAAAAGATATTGGCATTTTTTGTTTGGCATTATGTCACATATGTCTAATAAAGGGGCTGAAGAAACTGGAACAGAAAGATTGTGCGTGCCTGAGCCATCTAAGAGAAACAATTTAAAGCAAGTGACTAAAGTAAGTCATGTCACCACAACAGAAGACAGTAACAAGGGGGAATGGGATAGAGAAACTCAATAAAACCAATAAACAACATGAAGCAATTCTTCAGTTGAATCATATGAGAGGTTGACATGTGTTGAGCCAATAACTAACACTGACTTGCAAGTTATACATAAAGTGAAGGTGAAATATGAGAAGAAATATTCTATGTGACGGAAATCCAGAGAAAGAAGGAATTTAACTATTTAAGTTAGATATGGACCACAAACGAAAAGCAGTTAAAAAGAGACAAGGGCATTCATTATATAATGACATTTTTATTAGCCAACATTAAACAGACTCTAAATGTATTTGCATGCAATGTCAGAACTTCTAAATGCATAAAGCTGTTGGGAGCCGCGGCAGGTGCTGGCAAAGTCCGCCATCGCTAGGTGGCGCTGTCAGCCATAATTCTTCCTAGTAAACCAATAAAGTGCGCATGTGCCATGTAAAGCCCGCCAAAGCTAAGCCCATCCCACGGCGTTTGGCGCGCTACGAGTTTGCGGCCAATCAGAGATGATTACGCCGCTCTAGGGTATATAAGGGCTTTTCCCAGGGCTGGGAGTCGTCTTCTACCACCATTTTGGTTTATGGGAATAAACGTGTTTCTACGGAAGGATTCTGGTGTGTGTGTGTGTGTGCGCGCGTGTGTGTATGTTTTTGCCGGCGAGACCACTACGCGCGTGCCCCGCACATAAAGCAAATAATAATAATAAGCCTAAAGGGAAAGACAGACTCCAATTCAGTAATGGCTGGGATTCCAACACTGCACTTTTAGCGATAGACTTAATCATTTAAGCAGACAAGAAACAGCAGAGTTAAATTGCAAAAGAGATCTAGTGAACTTGCTAAATATTCATTCCTCTCATTAGCACATTGAACATTTTCCAGGATAGATCATGTGATAGACCATGAAATAGCACTCAATAAATTGAAAAGATTTGCAGACCTATCAGGAGTCTCTTAAGACCACGTAGAAATTTATAACAACAGCAACAAGAAACAACATTTAGAAACTATAAAAAGACAAAGAAATTCAAGATTTTAATTTTTGTATTTTTATATGTTCTTTCATAATTTCATACATGAATATAATGTATTTAAATCTTCTCCATTTTCCCCGCTACAACTCCTTCCAGACTCCAGCCTCACATCTCCCTCCCAGCATCTCCATTTCATCCCTTCCTCCCCTTCTTCATTTCTTCCTCCCCCTCTTTCCCCTCTTCCTTCTCCTCCCTTGCCTCTTCTACATATTTTTCAACTCATAGTTTACTTAGTACTATCTTCATGTACATGAATTTAGTGTGCCATCTACTGGAAAATAGGAAACCTAACTTGGGCCACACCACTGATGAAAACCGTGAAGAAACATTTTACATCCCCAGTGGTATTCAAATGCTAATGCTCTCTCAGATCATTATAGATTTCATGATCCACTTCCCTCTACAAACCAGAATGCTGGCTAGCTTGATCTTATACAGATCATGTGCAAGCCACCCCAGCTGCTGTGAATTCGTGAGTGCAATGGCATCATGTCAAGAAAGTTTCATTTCACAGTAAGTTTCCACAACCGGTGACTCTTACAATCTTTCCCAGTCACTTATGCTCTACATTTTCATAAACTCTGAGTCTCTAAATTAACTACTCCTCACAGCATAAATAAGCTTCTCTGAGGGAAGATGGTAGCTGCACTAGTCTACTAGTAAGTGGGTCAGTACTTAGAAAGCAGTTTGAGATTGACTCACTTTAGCCAAATAATAGTAGTAGAGCCCTATGAAGTCTCCAGACATAGGTTACTGGCTGATTTAACAGTACTAGACATTAGATTCCTCTTATAGAATTAACAAGCTTGTTATCAACTGACTTTTGTTTTCCTGTCAATTCTGAGTGCCTACAGACTTACAAATGATGTAGGACAAAAGTGCTCAACAGGATGATTAATAAATAATCATGTGAAATAATTTATATTTACATGGGTAAGCTTTGACAATCTCCCAGTTAGCTATATCCTCTTGAAATGGGATAGATGTCCCATTATATATAACTATATCCTCTTGAAATAATGGATTTCTAGTAACTGAATCCCTATTTTGAATTAGGATATTAAAACGCAAAGCAGTTAATTAGCTAATGTTACACAATAAGAAAAGCTATGAACTAGGTTCTGTTTTTACAATGCTCAGTTTAGTGCCTGCTAGCATTCATTCGTCAGCTGGCTGCTTCAACTTTCTACTTTGTACAAGGCAAAGTGTATGCTAGATGTTGTAGAGAAGGCATAATGCTTTCTTGGACAAATATTCTAAAAAATGTGTCAAGAATACAATCATATATATAAAAAAACCTTCAAAGTCTAAAGAAGTAATTTTTTATAGTTAAAATGAAGAAAAGAATAATAGTTACCATTCCTTTGGACTTGCAGGTCTTTTCCAATTGAATCCTCACTTCACTATTCAACAAATCAGCTTTTAAGAAGTCCACAACCCATTAGGAAGAGTTTTAAAATGTACAGAGATCAACATAGCAAAATGGACTTGCCTTGGAAATAATTCTAGTCATTACTCATCCACTGCTCACCCAAAATAGTAAGATACATGACAAAATATTGGAAAGAACATGAGATGCAGAATCGAACATATACAGAGTATTTCTCTTTTTTTAATTTTATTTTTATTGGATAATTTCTTTATTTACATTTCAAATGTTATCCCCTTTCCAAGATTTCTCCTGGAAACCCTTCTCCCATGCCCCTCCCCATGCTTCTAAAAGAGTGCTCACCCACCCACCCACATACCCACCTACTACCACCTCCCTGCCCTCGAATTGCCCTAAGAGCCTTCATAGCACCAAGGGCCTCTCCTCCCATTGATACCCAACAGGACCATCCTCTACTACCCATGTGGCTGGAGCCATGGGTCCCTCCATATTTACTCTTTGGTTGGTGGTTTAGTCTCTGGGAGCTCTGGGGTGTCTGGTTGGTTAATATTGTTGTTCTCCCTATGGAGTTGCTAATGGGAAACAGAACACCATGGGATAAGAAGGCGCATGTCTGTATCAAGAAGATGACACTGTGGGCCTGCTAGCAAAGGCATGAATTGATACAGAATAACATTAGACTAGAATAACAAAGAGGTTAGCATTACCAGGTAGCTTGAGGGCTGAGTGCCAAGCTGAATTGTCAGCTTCATATTATATACAGGGGAGGATGCAGTACCTTCCTTAGCACAAACATTCAAAATGGTCTTCTCCCAGCATTCATCTGGTAAGAGGGTGGAATTCTACAAAAAAACACAATGATCTACAGAACACAGCAATATTTTAAAAACCATAAAACCACCCTAGACTAGAAAGAATAGTGAGGCAGATTTGTTTAAGCCATCTCTGTTGCTATAAACATGCCAGATTTGTTTCTTTCCAGCTAAGAAAAAATGCCCTCATATTCCATGTTTGGTTTTACCCACTGGTATTAATTATATCAAGAAATATTTTCAGTAATGGAAACCTCAGTTCTTTATTCCCTAAGACTTCCATTATTCATGGTAATATCAATTACTTGAGTGTTGAGTCTCCTTCATTAGGAGTCCTTAAATTAAAATCTAATTGAGGTATCTAAAACCTGGTGGACCACAGATCTCAAATACTATTCATGGTGAAGGGCCTTCTGCATGAGTTGGTGAAAATTCAGTGCATCATATATAGTAAAATATGTTATAATCAACTGACTGAAGGCCACTTCAAACACTTAACAATTTTAAATATGATCCTCATAGGAGAATTTTTAGAGTTAGCACTTTACAATTGGTGTGACTCTTTTTCATGAAAGAGGCTATTTGCTTTATAACCCAGATTGGCCTTTAACTCAGAGAATAGCCGAGGCTTGCCTCAAAAATCACTTTCTTCTTTCCTCTTCTTCCCGTCTGTTAGAATTACGAGCATACGTCTTCAATACTAGACACTGTATCTTGCAGGTAGGACACCATTGTTAATCAAATGGTTTGTGGTTGCTTTGGTGTGTGTGTTTCTCCTTTAGAAGCTTGCAGAGTATCGTCCTATACCAAAGAGGCCATGTAGGCTCTATGCAGGCACCACTTTACTTATCTATGGTCAATGAGTTGTGTAGGTATTGTTTACAGCAACAAGCCCTTGCCATGAGTTTGTGGAAAGTAGCCTATAGTCTTGCCAACAATGTGGATTGTGTGGGGATTCCTGTGGGGCATCTTTAGCCTAATTCGGTATGACCCAATATCAGCATATCAGAAGTTTCATTTGGAGACAAGAACAGTAACCCTAGTCAGAATCATACTGAGTCCCTAAATGGGATATCTTCATTTGGAAGCTTTTCATTTAGGGACTTACTTCAATGTCTTCATTTAAATACATTTAGCCTTCATAAAAGGCTTCATTCAAAGCTCTTCCTCAAGGCTCAGAGACCTATGTAGAACAGGCGGCAGAAAGATTATAAGAGCCAGAGACAGTGGACAGCTCCAAGGAATCAGGATCCTCCAGAAACAATGGACTCATCCACATATGATCACCAAGCCTAAATCAGCAACCTAGAGAGGATCAAGCCATTTGTAGTCTCAGCACTAAAATGGACATAACCCTCTTGTAAAAGGCTACTTGCAATTTATACCTGATTGCGAATGGAAAATCCTCATTCGCCAATGAAGTGTCAACCACCGTATACTCCAGGCAAAGCCACATGTCTAAGAATAGTTAGCCAATGCAAAATGAACTTGATGGTATTTTTGTTTCACTTTGTTTTGACTTTTTTTTTCATTTTGTCTCATTGGTCTTTGTTGTTTTGATTTTCGTTTTTGGTCTTTTTAGTTTATTTGCTTTTTAGCTTTTGGTTTTGTTGTTGCTGTTTGCTTTTCTGGGGTTTTTAGTTTTATTTTCTTATTAGTGCTGTTACTGTTGTTGTTGTTGTTGTTTGTTGTTTAAAGAGAGACAAAAATGGAGAGAGAACATAAAGATGAATGGATAGGGAGGTCAAAAGAAGCTGTAAGGAGTTGGTAAAGAAAAGAATGATCAAAATATACTGTATAAAGATAGATAGATGGATGGATAGATAGATAGATAGATAGATAGATAGATAGATAGATAGATAGATAGATAGAGAGATAGAGAGATAGATACATGATAGATGCATGATAGATGCATGATAGATAGATAGATAGATAGATAGATAGATAGATAGATAGATAGATAGATAGTAGATAGATACATGATAGATAGATCGATAGATAGATAGATAGATAGATAGATAGATAGATAGATAGATGATAGATAGATAGATAGATAGATAGATAGATAGATAGATAGACAGTTCCAGGATCAGAAACACAAGCACCACATATTCTCTTACATGTTGTTCCTAGCTTTTAACTTTTTACATACACTTGTATTTAAGTACATGGAAGTCAGTGTGGGTAGAGGCTATGTAACTAGACATGGGTCCATGTGAAAAAGAAAGGAGGATTTACAAAGTAGGCTTGAGGAAGGTAGCAGATTGTATGTGACATTAAAGGGGAACAGAGATAATGGGGATGAAAACTATAAGTGAGAAAAAACATAGAGAGAGGGAAGGCGGTAGGTGAGGAGGAGGGGAGTGTCAACCACAACTAGGTGCATGTGGAAATTTCATAAAGAATCCTGCTACTTTGTGTGCCATTTAAGACATGAAAACATATTCAAAGGCAGAGAGAGAACATCAAAGCAAAATTAAGAGGGAGGATACTAATAAACCACCAATCTCTCACCACAGAAGATACTATTTATTGCTATAAACTTAAATTGTAGTGATCAAACTAAAATGTTATTAATTTTGTTATATAATAAATTGAACAAATATTATTCTGAGAACCTAGAATAGCAAGGTGTTGAAAATATGTCTTAACAATTTCACTTATTTTCAGCAGGTATAGAAAGCAGACATCTGGATGTATTTCTGTAGCAATACTAATTCCATGCCATTTTATTGTGCCTTGAACTTAAAAGGATATTTTAAATAGTAATTAAAATTATGAGCTGGTTCTCATCACTTTTTTCTTATTCTGTGCTAGTTCCAATTTTCTAAGTTATGAAAATTTTTACAGAACTCAAAGCAGAAACATCTGCCCAATATTTACACAGAGACATCATTAATTATTTTAACTTATTAAAATGCCTGTGCATGTTCTTTTAATTAATGATTCCATTCACAAACGTGATTTGTAAAACTTTAAATATCATTTAAAGAAAACTTAACACATATCTTATGTTAGTTAATAATAGTTATACTAGATGTAAAAATAGTGATAGTTTCCATACTATTTTTTGGCCAAAGATGAGTGTCCTAGCAGATGGAGAGCTGAATTTTCTGGTGACTCAATGTTGAAATTTTTGAGGAATCATCTTACCAATTCCATAGCATTGCATATATCCATCAACAAAGTAGAAACATTGAAGTTTCTTCACATTACTGCCCAAGCTCATTATTCTAAGTTTGGGTCTTTATGATAGACATCCTATCCAGTCTGAATGTTATCTCAGTGTGGTTTTGATTTGTATTTATCACCTTATTCTCAAATCAGATTGAAGTGGGTTTTTTTTTGTTTTGCTTTTTTGCTTTTTTTAATTAATCAACACAGTGTTAACAAGAAGATTTCAAAACTTAATGGAGAATATGTGCATCTTTTCATTTGCCCTCTGCTGGAACCTTGGGCAGTTGGGCAGAATGAGGCTTGCCAGTTGAAGGAAAGGTCTGATGGAGAATAGGCAAATAGATCAGGTCATTACAGGTGAGAATCCATTTCTCAGTACTGTCACACACCTGAAAGAAAAAACTTAAAGAAAAAGCTTCATTTTAACTCAAGGTTCAGAGTTCAATTCATGTCACATAGGTTCATGACCTTAAACAGAGCATCATGGTTGTAGGAGTGTTGACTAGAGGAGAGCTATTGTGTTCATGCTGTTGTTGGGTTCTGTGAGAATGATGGAGCCATTTTTGGCACTAATGATAAAGAGACCCAGGGGTTCAGGAACTTGATATTCACCCTAGTTGTTCTGAGTCAATAGCTTCCAAGTTCATAAGAAGGATGGGTGAGAACAATGGAAGAGCAGGGAACTAAAGTTTAAGGAGAGTAGCAGCACTGTTCTATAGAAAGTACAACAGGAAAGGAACCAATAAAATGGGTTACTAACATGCTGGGATGGAGCTTTTCTGAACAGAGGATCTACCTGATTGATTTTGCCCATATGTATACTAGGGATTATATTGGGGCTATCATGGTCGGCTGAATAGGATTCTTGGAGAAGATTCCAATTGGCTAAATAAAAGAATGGAAAAACCCACCACCTGAAGTAGATCTGCCAAGAAAACTGAAGGTGGGAGAAAGAATGAGAAATTAAAAATCAAACCAAGATTGATGGTATAAAATTGTGTTGCTAAATAAAGCTCCTGAATTCACTATGTAGAAGATACATACACACACACATACACAAACACACACACACACACACATGCCCAATTTTGTCAGATCATGAGTATTTCTGTTCTCTTGAGGCCTGTAATTCCAAATAAATGCTTATAGACAAGGATTGTCTTGCTCCAGACCTATTAATAGACAAATGAGAAGCAGAGAAAAAAGAGGCTACAAACAAGATACCTCCCATGACTCATGTCTACTGCTTTTAGCTAAGTTTTATCTGCTCTAGTTTCTATAGCCTTCCAAAATAACACCACTAAGTAGGAACCAAATATTTAATATATGAGCCCTTTGGGGACATTTTAATTTCAACCCATAATACAATGTTATTTAGGTTAGTTGACCCTACTTCAGTTTCAAACCATAACTTGAGATCATTTATTGACAGCTGACCCTCCACTTAACATGTATATGAGCAGTCCACATAGCAGAACCATCGAGCTGAATCTCACAGATATGGATTGCAACAGGACAAATGAACCAAACAGAGATCAATAAACCATAGACAAGTGAACCATATCAGATTTTTTAAAATGATAAAGGCTCAAGGCTAAACACATGGCAATTTTTCATGTTTCATATCATTATTGGATGCATGCTATACAATATATGGGGGATTTATTATATTAAAACACAGCATGAAATAACTCCAGGTATGGTCATCATACTAAGAATAGACACATAAGAAAGATAAGTTTGTCTAATACTGTTGAGTTGTTGAGTTGTTGAGTCAAGATAGGGGTTGGAGGGAAGACCATTAGAATAGGTATGGAATCTAAATTATATATATATATATATATACATATATATATGTATATATATATATATACAGACACACACACACACAGACACACATACTCACCCTGCCAAACCATGGGCAGTGTGTGGAGGTATAGATGTCTTTTTTTAATATCAGCTATCTGAATAAGCCAAGAATCATGACCATTTGTTTATGCACATATCAGACTTGAAAGGTCACAGATCCAAGCATGGAGATATGTTTAAAAAGATTGTGATATTATGGGCCACCCAGATTTCCTTATAATTACATTTCGCTCTTAGTGATCACACTCATTTACCTGCAGTTTTGTATCTTACTGACCATAAGTCTATCTATTTCCTACCTTATCCTGGTGAATATTTGAGTCAAAAACTTCAGTATGAAATTATATCATTCAATTGTTGTTTCTTATCAACATCCTTCAAAAGGTAACACTTCTGAAAAACAAAACATGGTCTGAATAATGTTCGTGATACAGCTAGTTAACAACTGAAGATGCCTTTGTTCCATGATGAAAACTCAGAAAAAAAAAAAAAAGCCAGGCGGTGGTGGCACTTGCCTTTAATCCCAGAACTTGGGAGGCAGAGGCAGGCGGATTTCTGAGTTCGAGACCAGCCTGGTCTACAGAATGAGTTCCAGGACAGCCAGGACTACACAGAGAAACCCTATCTCGAAAAACCAAAAAAAAAAAAAGAAAGAAAACTCAGATTCCAAGAACTTAAACAAGGGCCTAGAAGTAATCACAATTCTATATTGTATCTATTCTGCTGGTTTCTTTCTCTACTGGGCACTAAACAGTATTCTCACAGTTGTTGTTGTTGTTGTTGCTATTTTCATTACTCAAGAAATGAATCATATAGCACACTCAATATGAAGCATAAAAACCCTACAGCCAATTTTTGCACCATGATCAACTTGAAATGGCTTTCTGTCTTGAGAGATAAACACTGTTAGACAAAATATTTCTAATCAGTGTAGTGTTATAAAATAATGTTCATGACTTTTTCTGATATGAAATATTTTTTACTTTAAAACATTATTGTTCATAAATAGGTATTCTTTTTCAATAATGTGGAAGAAGAGAACTGACTTTGAAAATGATAACTGCACACTGATTTTCCCTGTGACCTCCACATGTATACTATGGTACTCTTTTGTGTACACACACACACACACACACATACACACACCAAATATAACACAACATTTACTTTTAAAACGAAAGAAATTTACTTTCATCTTATTTTTATAACAAGAGGGAATTTTAATTAAAATTCTCTCATGTCACCAGAAGACCAGAGATAGAATTCAGAAGACCCAAGAGTTTCAATAATTAAATTGTTTCTTCTCCACTGAGCTACATACAGTTATAACATAGCCTTTCCTTCAACCATATATGTACAAACTAATGATGCTATCAGAATCTATTACTAAAAAGTCAAGATGCTCTCATGTTGTGTTAATGTTTTATAAATAGTTCAGAGAATAATTTTACTCCCTACTACCTCCAAATCATAGCAGTAATTGGATGACCAGCATTCTTACAAAATGAGTTGGGAAAGTATGTGTGCCTATATGTATGCATGTCTACCAAGTTTGTTTTACTTATATTTTTAACATTGTATTTAAGCCCAAATTTTTCACACCCTTAGGCTTTTTCCTGCCTTTAACTCAGGAAAAAACGTGTGCATGCATTTTACCATATACCAAAAAAGTCCCACTGTACCAATATTCCTAAAATCTCTGTTCCTCAAAATACACTCACTAGCAAAATAAAAAATTAAATCCTGTTTGCAGAAGTTCTTTAAAACTGGGCAAAAATAACATCCCATTTAGGAAAACAAAAGTTGATGAGTCACGGACTAGAGTGTTTGTGTGGGCCACCCTAGGAAAAACTGGAAAAGGCACATCTGTAGTATCCCTCTTCCCCTCTCAGCTGGGTGGCCCCATTCTCCCTGGTGCTGAAGTCCAAGTATATCCCTTTATAGTGAAGAGTTGTTTTTCTATCCTACTCAAATGAGGGCTCAGCTACAGTGTGCAGTTAATTATAAGACGATATGTTAATATTCGACGCCATTCTGCAAACCACTCTGTGTGAAGAATATCAATAGAGACCAGTGCCTCACCCTACTAGAGCAAATTCTGAAATGTGGGTTAGAGAAAGCACCATCCATACTGTGGGACTATAAATTCAAGTTCCTTTATTTATCTTTTCCTGGACAAACCCCAGAGAGGTCACTTTAAGAAACAAATAAGCACAGCTAATCTACATTTTAAAACTTACTTGCCAAAGACCAAGTTAACAGCCCTAGAATCCGTCAGAAGGGGGAATTGCCTGTGATAGCTTATCTCTCACGTCTGTGAAGAGTGGAACGTTTCAGACATGGTATAACTTCAAGAGCTTTGTTCAAGCTGTTCCTCATTGATATTCCTCTGTGTCCTTGCATGGCAGAAGGGCAAAAGTGAAGCATTTGCTTCCTCAAGATGATTAGTTTTATAACACTAATCTCTAGGAAGTGGAGCCTTCCTGACATGATCATGTCCAAAGGGCACTACTTCTGAATGTCATCACTTCCAGGAGTAAACCCCACTTTATGAATCTGGGAGAAAACACATATGTTCAAGCCATAGCACTAGAGAGTTAAATTCTGATCATTTTCTGAATTGGAATCTAAAGTACCTTACAGTTTTCCTTCATCATACCCACCAGACATTCACTGACAGACAGTGAATATTTGAACCAGTATTCTTAAGACCAAACATATTTGAAGTTCAACATAATACAGACTTATGTAGCTGGTCCCATTCCATGTTCTTAATAGAATTAGATATTGAATTAACAGATATGGATTTCTGGTGAGCATATGATATGAAATATCACTTAAGCAGTAACCAAGTCAGCCAAGTTTATTTTTGGTATGCTTTCCTCTCTAATTGAGAACACCCAGCTGATAGGGCCAGAAGAAAATTGTAAGCCAAGACACAAGTTAAAATCAAATAGGGTTAAAATAAAAACTGTATTCACATTTCTCTGCAGACTTCGGGAATGTGTCCTTCTGAAAGATCACAATGGAACGGAGATCACAATTTACTTCCTCTAGATGCAAAGCACAAACAGAAAGCCTACCTCCATTTCTCAAGTTTTTAGTGCATTGCACAAGGGACAGAAGAGGTGGCTGAACAGTTAGGATTTGTACAAGTTTGATTATTCAGAATGAAGTAAGCTTACAAATTGAAATTCTGAGAAGGAAATGACAGCCTCAGAAGCAAGGGTAAAATACAATCTTACCATCATAGACAAGAAGAGCAGAAGGCTCTTTCTTCCCATCCACATCACTATAAACACTCTCAGCACCTAGGACTTAGACACAGTAAAATAGGGCTTGTTGTCTTTTGTCAAGGTACATATGTGCAAATTATTGAAAACTGAGAAACTTCAAGGATGGGAATCATACTGTCTGAAGACAGAGGGGTGACAGAGGTACACATGTATTAATTGTCAGTAAGTACAATACCTGTGGTCTATGGAGCACATGAGGGTGTCATTTACCTCATCCTGGGCACATCTGCTTACACCTCACCTCACTGTGAAATTTTACACGTGTGCAAGCCTGCCATACCATAAGGAAGACATAGATGCTGTAGAAACACAAATGTTTTAACAACAAATAAACACTACTATGAACTTATATTTGAGAAATAAAAATCAATATACTTCTAGGGGAAAAATAATTACATAATTTGTCTCTTTTACCCTCCAAAATACATGTTTTAATTCTTAGCAAATGCATTAAATTAATCATAAAAAATTAAATATGTATTTAATAAATACATTAAGATGGGTTTTAATTCTTACCCTGACAAAATCCAATTTATCAACCAAGTTATATTAATCTAGCGGCTTTGGGGTTATTTAAATTAGATTACACTTAACACTACTTTCAAGGTCAGAAAACAGTTTCTCCAGTTTTGGCAAGCTCAGCATCATTTGTTCAACTAACTCACTTGATGATCTGAAAGTAAGTGTGGTAGTAGGGAAGGAGGGCTACACAACATTCATCTACACAGCAAGCAACTAACTTATAGATCTCCAAGAATATAAAAGCCATGGCTCTGATGGTGTGCAGCCCCAACCATCTGGGCTCCTTGGAAGCCTCATCCTCATAACAGAACAAAGATGCTACAAGTATTCAGAGACTGTGTAGGCTTAGATATTTCTCTAAACCTACTTTATTTAGGATTCTTAAAATCTTCTCCCTCCCTTCTAGCCCACCAACCAGAGGTAAGTGAGAAAAAAGGTTAATAGGAAAGGGGGTTTGTGGGCCTGTTTAGTAGTAGTCCTTTGGGGTGATTCTACTCTTCATTGTCAAGATACTAGCAGTCCAGTTAAATAGCAAATGCAGAACATGAATCAGTAGAGGTGGCAGAAACTGCAAGCCTCAGCCAAATTGGCACACGTCAGTTTACGTGGACAGAATCAGCTGGAATATCATGAGACATTTTTTGGTGCATGTCTCTCTACAAATAAACATCTGCAAAGACCAGTGAAGAATCAAAACCAGCAAAGGGTTGCACAGTCAGTGAAGACTTTTATGTTCTTCTCTACTTCATTTTTTTCCAGGTGTTTGTTGAGGTTTTACAACTTGCCCATCAGACATTTTTCTCTCAAACTCTAAAAAAATTCCCTGTACATCAAAAAGTCAACAAATATGTTAGAGTTGGCTGAACCTTTGTGTATTCTACATAAGAATAATATATATTAAATGATAAGGTAGAGTAATAATAATAATAATAATAGAGTAATATGGTTATATAAGAAGAACAGGGATGTGGTGAAGTAAGATACTCTATAGTTTCTGCCTGGCTTGCTTGCTTTTTGCATCTAGCCTTGCAGGTATTTTAAGTATTCTGATGTTTTATAATGTATTTAATGTTAGGATTAATAATATATATGAAGACAGTATTTTCCAGTTTGGCTTGTGGATTTATATTGTATCCTTTTCCCTCTTTTTTTCATTTTAAAATGTGTGCATGCACACACATGTATTTACATATGATGTGTGGATGTATGTGTATGTGAATGCAGGCACACACATGTGATAGTGCACTTGTAGAGGTCAGAGGGCATAGTTAAACTTGGCTATTCACCTTTCACCTTAAAACAATGCTCTTCTTGTTAGCCACAGCATATGCCAGGCTAGCTAGAGCATAAGCTTCTAGCAGTTCTGTCTATGCCTCCATCTCCACATAGAAGTACTGTGGCTATACAATGCTACTGTTTTACATTGGTATGGGACATTCACACTCTGGTTTTCATGTTTTCATTGCATTTGTTTTACCTGATGACCCATATCCTCTGTCCTTATATTCTTAACTTACTGAGATAGGTCCTGAGAGAGAATGCGGTCTGACCATTTGTATTCCTACACCTATCTCAAAATAGATTATTGGAGACTTACTGCCAACTGTGATGGTGCTGGAGTAGGGTGGTTAATAATTGTATTGGTTTAAGTCAGTGAGCAATAAATGGAGGCTTGGAAACTCCTTTGTACTTTAGACATTTTCCTTTCAGTAAAAGAGAAGCAAGGTAACATAAGGAATGATGTCATCTTTTGAGTTTACCCGTTCGTGGAGTACACCATTTTTTTTGATAAGAATATATCACAAAAGTTTAAATACTTTATGTAGGAAATTATGCCTTAAACATAATAGGATAAAATATTAAATTTGTTCTGAAATAATATTTAGTGGTATCTGTAAAAACAATAATATTATCTGTAAAATCAAAAAATAGTGCTGTGTCTTACAGATGGTAAGTAAATACAATTTACATAATAATTGAATTTCTTAACCTTTTAGAATTTACATTTATTTCTTGTCTCCAATATTTTGCTGTCTCATACAACACAAATGCTACCAAATTACAAGAATACACACTGATCCTTTTACTACCTTAAAGGATATGTGGTAGTTTTAATGAAGATTGCCCCAATAGGTCCATAAGGAGTGACACTATTAAACGTATAGCTTTGTTGGAGTACATGTGCCTTTGTTAGAGGAAGTGTGTCACTGTGGGGGTGGGTTTTGAGGTCTCTGATGCTCAAGCCTGACCCAATGTATCATTCTCTTCCAGCTTCCTGCAAATACACATGTAGAACTCTCAGCTACTTCTCCGGCACTTTGTCTGCCTACATACCACCTTGCTTCCTGACATGATAACAAAGGACTGAACCTTCAAACTGTAAGCCAACCCCAAGTAAATGCTTTATAAGAACCATCATGGCATGGTGCCTCTTCACAGCAATAGAAACCCTAAGAGAGTATGTGTTTTTAAAGTAGAGCACAGAGTAGGAATCAAATGCCAGAGCAATTCACAGAAAGCACGGGACTGTGGGATTTCCCCCTAGGACAACAGCGTTAAGCTCATGTGAGGCACATCAATTTAGGATGCCTATGATTCTGAACTTTTATCAAAATACCTGAATTTGTATCTTACATGATAGCATGCATTTCTGCAGTGAAAGGAAGGTTGATTCCTTTCAGTCTTGAATATAGATTTGGTTATGATGGAATGACAACTCTCTTGGGCCCAGCAAAGCTTCACTTGATAGTCTCTGTTATCCCATTTATCACAGCAATGATTACAGTATGAAGATGGATTTGCTGCTAACAAAGCCACATCATAGGCTCAATAGTTAAAATGGCAGAAGAGAATGGCCCACAGAGGTCCCATTTTTGAGGAAATTTGGCTGCTACATGTTCAGCAAGGGAAAAACAGATTGTTTTTGTGTGTTAGTTGAACATTGATCAGAGTACTTTCGGGGATTGTTGCACGGTGTTTTGGAATATGAGGTTTCTATGGATGTGAAATAAAGCCTTCTCCTGTGGGTCTTATAGGAATGAGAGCTTACTTTAAAGGTAACAGATTCTAGGAAAGAGTAAACATTAAGGTTCTGGTCTCAGAAATTGTACTCTTTCCCCACAGGTAGCATGAGAAGACAGATAAGGTTCTTAGCACGTGAAGAGCAGGAAATTCAAACACTATGAATTTTAAACAACAGACAAATGAGACTCAAATACTTTGGAAATAAACAAACACTGAAAAGTGCATTGCTAAAACATGTCTGTTTATTTTAAGATATTCTTCTGGTTAGCCTCTTCAGAAAAGTTGAAGTTAATAAAATAGCAGTTTCCAAAGTCAGAGGATTTATTTAATATAGCATTATCAGAAATGTGTCCATTTCTCTACAGTATAAAGACTCCAGTCAGTCTTGCCTTTGGGTATATTGTTGTGTGATGTGGCCAGCAGGAAGCTGTTGGTTCTAGATTCATGTCTAGCAAAATATGACTTCCCAATTCTTTACTGAGGTTCTATCTCAATGGCTTGGATTGTCCTTCTTTGCTTATTGATGGGGTATTGCTGTACCATCAGTCACAGTGGAAGGATGTGGAATATGTTGTTTGACAAGACCATGGTCATTTGTTAATGTAAAATATCATTTGATCCTAAGCAGCTATTCAAAATGATAGCCACTCCACATGATGGCAAATACAAGAACAAAAAAAGCATGAGAATGTACGGAAGCAGGTACCTAGAAGAACTCTAGTTTCTAACATTATCTGGATTATTGTTTCCTATTTTTATCATCCTAAATATGTGAAGTCATATTTATCTAAACCACAGGAATAAAAACACTGAAATGTAGTTTTTCTTTCAAAATAAGTTTTCAGCTAAGTGATGGGAAAACAGATACTGCCCTGGTAAATGTGAAATTCATGTTATAGTATGTTGTTATATTTATTTACTTACTGTTAAATGCAAGGGTCACTCCAAGGAGGCATTCTTGAACATCTTTGTTACCTTCATCATCTGTCCTTTTTCTTTTTTCATCTCATTTATTTAAGGTCCTCACTATAAAATTTTGACTTTAGATAGCTTCATCTTGCCACTAGCCCATTTCCTGAGAATAATAGTGAACATGCAAATTCCTGAACTTTATCATACAAGACTTCAGCAGCCAGCACTTACATGATGATTCTGTTTCTTCTCATCCACTGGTAGGTGTCTTCGTTAAAAGCAACCAGGACTATGTTTAGAAAACACTAATGAGGTATATTCCAATCATTTTATCTTATAGAGTCTGTCAGGATGTGGCTTATGGGAACATTCCTGGTTTGTGATGATATCTATTGTACTTCCTGGTAAATTGTACATAAAAATCTTTCATTTTGTAAATTTTACAAAATAAATCTTCTTTTATTTTATAAATAAAGCCAGAATTTTTGGCAGTGAAACTTTTCATTTCTCTTTCTTCCTCTATTGTGCCAGTGAATTTACATGAATCTTTGGTCATAGTTTGTACAGAATTTCCAGAAACTACAAAGCCACCCACAAAAAAGTCTATAGTCATTTATTGATTCATTAAGTAATTTTCCATGAGCAGTCTTGATATGGCTTCCCACAAGTTAGAATGACAACAAATTATGGCCATTGCCTCATCCATCTTTGATTGGACAATAAACACCACAAAGTATGTTAATGAAAATGAAGTGCTTATATTTCAGAAAATAGTGTTATCATAAAATATGCTCACAAACCTGCAAATGGATGACTGTGCTTCTAATCTCATTAGAAGGATTTATTATCCCAAGTCCTGGCTAGGAAAAAAAATGGGCTGTCTTACTATTAAAAACAACCTTGCCGGGCGGTGGTGGTGCATGCCTTTAATCCCAGCACTTGGGAGGCAGAGGGAGGTGGATTTCTGAGTTCGAGGCCAGCCTGGTCTACAGAGGGAGTTCCAGGACAGCCATGGCTACACAGAGAAACCCTGTCTAGAAAAACAAAAAACAAAAGACAAAAAATAAAAAACAAAAAAAAACAAAAACAAAAACAAAAAAACCTCATTGACCCTCTGCGTTTTGATAAAAACTATGAAGGAAGTTACTCACTGCTTCCATGTTATAGCTCCTCTGTATCCTATCCTGTATTAACACACTTCACTGACTCCTGAGGATCACTCTTTACCTAGATCTGCCAAACTATGTGATTTTTAAAATCTCACTAGAGACAAAAGAACTTCTTGCAGAGTTGAGAGAAGAGTAAAACAAAATGAAATGTAGCAAAATAAACACTCACTGGAATAAGCATCCATCTAATGAAGAATGAAATATAAATCTGCTCATTTAGTCTCAGGAAAGCCAGTAGTCCACATTACCACTATATTTGCCAGCACTTCCCACAGTGATCATGGCTCTACTATCTTTCTTTATATTTTAACTGGGTTCTGACAGTGTCTATTTTTCTATTGCAAATGGATGTCTACAGCAATTGTGTCCTTTTCAAAACAAAAGGAATTTTTCCTCTGGGGAGCTCCTCATGCTTGTAATGACAGGCAACAATATAGTGTTTTGTTTTGTTTTTTTTCTTCAAATCTTTTTAGACAGTTTTGCTATATAGCTCAGGCTGGCATCAACCTTGAGGTGATCCACATATGCCAAGATTAAAGACATGAGACACTGACTTAGTTAGGGTTTGTATCGCTACAAAGGAATACCATGACCAAAAAGAAAGCTAGAGAGTAAAGTGTTTATTGGGCTTACATTTCCACATCATAACTCATCAATGAAGGAAGTCAAGACAGAAACTCAAACAGGGAAGAAATCTGGAGCCATGAGCTAATGCAGAGGCCATGGAGGGTCGCTGCTTACTGTCTTGCTCCCCACCCCTTGCTCAGCCTGCTTTCTTACAGAACCCAAGACCATCAGTTCAGGAATGAAACAAGCAACAGTTTGCTGCTCCCATCCCAGAAGTCACTAAGAAATGATGCAACCCAGATCCAAAAAGACATAACATGCTATGTACTCACTTAGAATTGGATATTATCTGTTAAGTAAAGCATACTCACACTACAATCCACAGATGAAGAGAGGCTAAAACAAGGATTCTAGTAGGCACAAATGAGTCTCCCTGGGAAGGGGAAATAGAGTAGGTTGGAAGTGGGAGAGCTTGAAGAAAGGAAGTATCGGGTACTGTAGGAAGGGATGGAAGAAGAAAGTATGTGGAGAGATGACTGGAATCAGTGGGCATTTGGGTGGCAATATGGAATCCTGGTACAGTAAAAACTTGCTGGGCTCCCTCTCCTGTTGTTGGATGGGCCCGAAGCCTATAACCAAACAAAACCTGGAAGAAAAGTCAATAGAATGACTCCTAATAATATTCTGCTACACTTATAGGTAAGTGTCTAGCCCTATCACTATCAGAGAGGCTTGCTCCAGCAGCTATTTGGAGGACATTCAAAGACCCACAGCCACACATTAGGCAGAGCTCAGGAAATCCCTCTAGAGGATTGGAAGAAAGGATTATAGGATCCAGAGGGTTTGAGGGGACCATGAGTGTCAGGAGCCATCTAGGAGAGGCTAAGGCTAGCAGGTGACTTTCCTGGAAGTGTCTCACCATTTTTGTATGGCCTGCAATGGGTGAGCTCTAAGAGGCAATTTCACAAGAAACTTCATCCCAGGATTGCTTCTTACTGTTGATATGCCTTTTCCTGTTCCTATTACTTAGCATAATTATTCCTGGACTTTAACCTACCTTCTTGGGCAGATTTCCTGCAGATCAACATAAAACTGAACTTTCACGAGCTAATACTGTTTAGATAAGTTAATGATTTTATAGAATTGCTGAGTTGATTCAAATAATTTTAGGAAGAAAATCTTAAGAGATTGTTTTGTCAGAAAGATATAATAAAGTTAGAGTTAAGAATAGAATGTGCCCACTCCTCATGGAATAGTAAGCAAATTCTGCATAATGAGGAATACATTGAGCTTTACAATTACACTAAAAGGAGAAATAGTCTTGGGACAAATTTATGATGAAGGAAAAGCCTTCATCCTAGGTCAAATACAAGGATGAAGCCACAGATGTGCACTATGCTAAAGAGAGGCAATGTGAAACTGTTACTTTTAACTTATAATGACCTTATAGACTAAAACACTACTTTGAACTTAACTATCAACCTTCTTCTCTAACTCCCCTTTTGTGTAATATTTTGTCTATGAACTAATTTTCTAATGAACTTTTGTCTAAGAAGGTATAAGAAGGCCAAAGAAAAGAAATAATGTGGTGGCATGTGGGGCTCTGCCCCATCCACCCACCCAATGTATGTGTGTGGCTTCAGGAACTCTGCCCAATTCAGCAAACGTACATATGTATATGCCAGTTTGTCTAGGCATGTGTAAATATATGTATGTAACTATACATGAACACTGTGCAGCTAATAAAACAGGTAGTCAGATCTAAGATGTGTGTGTGTGTGTGTGTGTGTGTGTGTGTGTGTGTGTGTTATGATCACTTAACTTGGTGTTTTTTAAAACTTCTAACAGTGGAAATGGGGGTGTCTCTGATTCTTTTGCCTGCTCTTGGGAGTCTTTTCCTCTTACTGGGTTGGCTCATCCAGTCTTGATAGGAGGGTTTGTGCCTTGTCTTACGGAATCTTGTTATGCAGTATTCAATTGATATCCCTGGGATGCTTGTTCTTTGCTGAAGACATGGAAGAGCAGTGAATGGGGGAACTGGGGATCTGGGAGGAGTGGAGGGAAGAGAGGCTACAATTGGGATATATTGTATGAGAAAAGAATAAAGAAAAAGAAAAAAAGCTAATCTTCTAAAACAATGAGATTTTGTTCTTTACCAATTCTGCACTACAGACAACGTGTGTACTGAGAACCACAGATACCAGCATTCTACTCTGCACCCATTTCACTTTTCAGAAAAGAAACTGAGGGATTTGAGGAGCCACTTAGCATAATGGAAATCACATATATTTTTGTGTCAATTTATATATCCAAATAGAATTTATAGATTGATAGGTTTTTAAATTTTTATTTATTTATTTATTTATTTACATCCCAAACACTGCCCCCTCTCTAGAGTCCTCTACCCACAGAGTCCCTCCTCCCATCCTCACTCACCTTTGCCCTGGCATATCAACTCTCCAGGGTTTGGCACATCCTCTCCCACTGAAGCTGAACAAGACAGCCCTCTGCTACAAGTGTGCCTGTGCTGGGGGATTCAGGCTAGCCCGTGCATGATCTTGGTTCATCGCTCAGTCTCTGAGAGATCTCTGGGGTCTAAATTATAATTGATAAATTAAAATAAACTATAGTAACAAATCAAAACATTTCAGAGACAACAAAAGAATATTCACTTCCATTGGTGAAGCCACTAGTGGCTGTTGCTTGCATCACCTCTCATTATAATCCCTATCTTTGGGAAAACTCTTAATTGCTATTTTACTTCTTTGTGTCTCTCTTCTCCAGAAGTAAAAACAAATAATAAAACAAAAAAAATATATAAAAACAAAGAGAGTGTCTTAAAGTTGGATCTCATGGAGGCTCTTTTTCCTCAATTGAAGTTCCTCCCTTTCAAATAACTCTAGCTTGTGTTGAGTTATATGACTAGCCAGCACAGCCACCAGTGTCCCTGTTTTCCTGATAAGCATGGCAGAAGACGGATGATCTCTCATTGAAATGTCCCTCTTGAGGACTTATTCTTTCATAAGGTGAAGGTCGAATTTGTTAGTTTAGTGATAATGTCCTATAAAAATCATCTATTCCTGTTCCCTGACTTTTCTGAGTGACTCTGTCATTTATAAAATTGAGATCATAAACTTTTAGAATTTTGGTCCATTCTTTGAACCTCTCTGTATCTGTCTTAGCTTCTTCCCCTGTTGCTCTGGTAAAATGCTTGGACAAAAGCAACTGAAGAGAGAAACAGTTTACTCAGTTTCACAGTTTAAGGCTACAGTACATCATGGCAAGGAAGTCAAGGAAGCTGGTTCTGTCTCATCCATGATCAGGAAGCTTAGAATAATGAACGTTTCCTGCTGTTCAATTTCCTGTCTTTCCTTATGTAGCTCAGAGACCCATATGGGAATGATGCCACTCACATTGGGTAGGTATTTCCATCTCAGTTAATATAATCAGGATGATACACACAGATATGCACAGAGGTCTATCTTTGATGACTGTGGATCTTGTTAAGCTGGCAATTAACACTAACCACAGTATTTTCCAATGTGTTCACTTTCTTTGGGTTGTTTAAGTCAGTTTTATTGCTTTGGAAATAAGGAATCATAACTGATATTGAGAATGAGGATAAGAAGCTTCAGAAATGACTTATCCCACAAGAGTTCAAATTCCATCCCAACCACTTATGTAAATGCCTATCAGGCCACTGGCCCACCTGTAATCTCAGTGCTTGAGAGGAAGTGACAAGGGATCTATAAGCCATCTGGAAAGCTAGAGTAGCTGAATATTATTTGGTTCAAGTAAATGACACTACTTCAATATGTAGTGGAGAGCAATCACTTGAAGACATCTAAACTCTGTCTTTCGTGCCTCAAGCACATATGCCTGCTCACATACCCCTGGAAATATGCATGCACACTACACATCCCTAAAGACGTAAGGAAATCAGGACTAAATGTAAGGTGATCACAAGATCTAAAGTCTCTCTTCGCCTCTGTATCTGTACTTCGGAAAGATACTCTTTCATTATTCTTGCAAGAATACAGAGTGTCTGCAATGAAAAGAGTTACATGTAGCTAACGACTTGACTTGAGTGTTCTAATGAGTTAATTCTATTCAGTGTCTCATGCATATATAAGCACATTTAAACTTCGAGTTAATGCACTGCTTTTTCTGACTTATAGTTGTTTTGTTTATCTATCTATCTATCTATCTATCTATCTATCTATCATCTATCTTTGAAAAGAAATAGTTTTTCTGTATTGAGAACTGGGAGCCACAGCAAGAAGTAAGAGGGAAAAAAAGATGCACAGCGGAGTGTGTTTCTAGAGCTCAGGTCGTCTCCATCTCTAGAACTCTTCAGTTCACTTTTTGGCACTTTATTCAAAGACGCCTCTCCAGATGCTTGTATTTGGTTTTCATCTAGGCGACATCACCAGTTTTCCCAAGATAGTATAGTCTTGCAAGCCAAAGGTGAGTCCTCTTATTCAAAATGTCATGACTTTTAAAACGTTACTCACACAGCTGCTAATGGAAAGTGCTGCCATAGTGTGGTAATTTTTTTTCTTCCCACATTTGACGTAATGGATCCCAGGAAGAGTTGCTCTAGGTAACAGCCACTGGTGAACTTTGACAGAAATTCTAGTGTCTCATCTTCCTGATACTGAGTACACATTGTACTCTAGATGTGCAAACTGGCCTCTTTCTATCACACACCTTGTCTTTTGAATGGTAGTGTTAGAAAACAGGTATATTACTTGATATTCTGCTTGCAATGAGAAGTTTCAGGAAACTCTTGACCCAGCCATGTGATGTCAATTACTCTTCATTTTGTAAAACTCAAATCAGGAATGAGCTGTCTATAAGCCAGTAAGAAATGAGACAATGGTGATAGCTGTTTGTAAGTGAGTGTGGGCAACAAACCCAGAAATACAGAAGTAGTGTGCTTTCAGTATATTATTGTAAGGTGGATGAAATTCATCCAGATAGGAAGAATAATGGAAGGGGCGACAGCTGCCAGCTGCTGATTTCCAGGTGTTGCACTAATGAGCTTGCTTCATCCTGCTGTAAAACTTCCATGGTTAAAGTGAGAAATGGGGAATCTTGGAAAAGTGAAGGTAGTTTTCAAAGCCTACAAGATAGTATAGTGGAATGTTCACAAATTTTAGGTTCTCATAAAAGCTTTTCTAGTTTGCTTTCTGTTGCTAGGCAACATCAACCTGGGGAGGAAATGGTTTATTTTAGTTTAAAGGTCACAGTTCATCATAGAGGGAGGCCATGGTGGGAACTTGAAGAAAACATAGAAGGACACTACATACTGCCTGCTCTCATGCTCACATTAATCTACCTTTTCTATCCTACCCAGAATGATCTGTGTAGGGGATGACACCACTCACAGTAGGTTAGGCCCTCTTCCATCAATGTGAATCAAGAAAATGCCCCATGGACATGTCTACAGGCTGATCTGTTGAAGCCAACTTCTCAACTGAAGTCCCCTCTTTCCAGGTGTCTCTAGTTTGTATCAAGTTCAACAACAAAAAAAAAAAAACTAAACAACACAGAAGCAAGGCACATAAAATAAATTAATAAATCACATATAACAGTTGTATATTAAATAAGAAGAAAAATCCTTAGGACTATAACCATGATTTACTAGGTAAGGACACTATCTGCCTTCTGAAGGACCCAGGTTCGATTATCAGCACCCACATGGTGGCTCACATCTGTAATTCCAATTTCAGGGAATCCAACTGCCTCTGCTCGCTACTACAGACCTCACACCCACAGACAAAACACCTATACACATAAAAATTGTTTTTTAAAAAAATGTTTGTACCTCTATAATAAACTGTGCATTTTCTCTGTTTCTTTAAAATTTTCCACCCTCTAGATCATTTCTTTATCCACTCCCTCCTATTCATTCTTCTATTATAAGAATACCGTCAACATTTAAAAAATGATTATCTGTTTTTAAAATGTGGCAATAGGAAAAGACAACCACCTGCAAAAAGAAAACATACTAATGCTAGCTAAAGCATTCATATTGTTCCAGCAAATAGCTCCCAGTGGGTTGTGGCCAAGGTGGCATCTCTTTATTGTTTCAAGAGAAGATACAAGTCTGGAATTTGAGATGAAATCTTCCAAACATGCTAAAGCCACAAATGCACAGATAAAATTCACCAGTAGACCCCTTATTGTCAAAGATGTGCTGAGACAAAGTGAAGACACTGAATATTGCACATCTGTATGTCCAAAGCACCTTTACCACATGCTCTGTGTACACTTAGCTTAGTGCCTCTAATTACTTTAAAGTGGAAATGAAAATAGTATCTGTAACAAAGACATTAAGAAAATTACATGAGGTAATTATCTTAAAGCACTTGGCACACTTTGTTTAAGTAATCAATAAATACTTGCTAATATTAATGCTAAGTAAATGAGTCAGAACTTAGAGTGAGGTTTAGCTTATTCCAAGGTTTGTGCTTTCTCTACTGGATGCCATTCCTTGAACCCACTGCAGGTTCTTCAGTGTTACAAGACTCTCTTCTAATTTTATTACATCATGTTTTGCTCATACTTAATCTAAAGACTTCTCTTAGCTAGCACACCTAGAAATCTTAAAGAATACTATCTTTTTCCTTTTCTCTATTAACATCTTCTTTTCTAGGATTGCAGACAAAATCCTAAGCATGATTACCCTGACATGCCAGGTACTTTTACTGTCTATGGAAACAGACTGCTACACCCCATGCGGCTGCTGTAGAACTCAACACTGAAGCTGCCTCATTTCTTGACCTCTAATTTAAGAAGAATAACTTTCTCTGTTCCTATTATTCAGAATCTCCCTAGAAATGCCAAGATCTCCACTTTATCAACCTTGTTGTTTTGCCCTCAAACTCTATTAAAGATTATCCACAAGGAGGAAGACAAAATAGCTTAAAGAGTAAAAAATAAAAATAAAAAAAAAATAAAAAAAAAACATTGACCCTGAGAACTTAAGGGTAAAGGAAAGATCCCACCCCACAACCGTCACAGTGCATGAAGTAGCATGGACACACAGTAGTAACAAAAAATTATTTTTTTAAAGTTTAAAATTGTCCTGCATCTTTTAGGAGTTTTGTTGTTGTTGTTGTTGTTGTTGTTTCAAGACAGGGTTTCTCTGTGTAGCCCTGGCTGTCCTGGAACTTACTCTGTAGACCAGGCTGGCCTGAAACTCAGAAATCCGCCTGCCTCTGCCTCCCAAGTGCTGGAATTAAAGGTATGTGCCACCACTGCCCGGCTAGGAATTATTTTTCAATTATTTTATTTGTGAGACAAAAAATCTGCAAAAGAACTCTTGGTTCAAGACAGTAACAGTAAATGCTGGACCAAAGGATATGGTCAATGATATATAAGACTCTCATTGGAATTCTCAGATTCTTATCTCATGTATTAGATTTTGAAATGAAAGTCAACAACTGAAAATTGAATGATGAGGGTGCGGTGAAGGAAAACATGAACAAATGCCCATCAACACCAGTGAATCAGTGAGGGTTCTCCACGGGAAGAGAACTGAAAGGACCCACAGAAAGAAGTGGATTTATAAGGGGAAGCAGTCGGAAAAGTCCTCGAATACGGAATCTGGGAAGTCCAACAAGAAGGTTCCAAGCTCGGAACCAGGAAGATCAGTGAGAGACGTTCAACAAGAGACAAAAAGCTTGACAACCTGGTGATTTTTGATGCGATTTCTGGAGTCTAAAACCAGAGAAAACAGAGTTCTAATATCCAAACAGTGTCCGCCCACCCCAGGAAAAAATTCATCTTGTCTATGGCATTGTTCCCTACAAGCATTCAGCTACTCAATGGAGCCTGTGCACCTTGAGGGTCGATCATTCTCATTCTGTTCACTCACTTCTATTACTACTGGGATCCTATGCTGAAGATATTTAAAAGAGACATTGTGTCCCTCACTTCAACACCAGATTATCACCTTTTCCGTCTTGCAGAATTAGTATGTTCTACAAATGTGCATGAGTTAGGAGCTAACACTGACCTTCAAAGAAAAGACATAAGAAGTTGCACTCTCATTCTCTATTGATAGAAAATATTGAAAAAAAACAGAACCAAAAATTCTGCAAAAAATAGAATTCATCTCTCTCAAAATTAGAAGACAATGGATACCCTATCTTTGTAACAGACCTGTGATCCTGGAGGGCTAAATCCTCTTCCCCAACAAAATGACTAATTAGCTTATCATACAGTTAAATTTACATCTGCTCTGGCCTTTGTCTTATGACAATCAATAAATTGTAAGATGTTCCACAGACATGAAAGGAAATAACGTAAATAGTTCTGCTGATGATTTGCTTCCTGTTTCTATGATAAAATGCTCAAGATAAAGGCCACTGAAATGAGAAAAGGTTCATCGGCTTATAGATCCAGGTTACAGTCCCTTGTGGCAGTAAAGTCACAGCAGTAAAAGCTTCAGAGGACTGTGGCCCTTATGTGCATGGACAAGAGCAGAACATAATGACTTAATAATGTATAGTGTTAGTTTCCTTTCTCTACTCTTACACAATCCAGAGTCTCCTGTCTAGGGAATGATGCTACCTACAGTTGAAATAATGTCTTCAGGCATTCTTGGAAGCCCATCTCCCAGATGATTCTAGATTATGTTGTTACCTATTAAGACTTATTTATCCTTTATCTTATCCTTTTCTTATTTTGCCAAATAAAATCACTCCTCTTTATTAATCTGTTGCCTAAAGTCTTTTAAAATATGTGGAAATTACATGGTGGTTCATAGATCTAAGTGCTTGAGAATAACATGTTAATCTTCAATGGAAATAGAGTTGCAACCACAGTCATTCTTATTAATGCCAAACTGCCTGAGTTTTCCTTCCAAGGAAAACACAGTGGCTCATTACTTACTTAAAGCATCAACAATAAATAATATTTTAGCAGATAACCACATATCCACTAATCCAATTAGATTGACCTTCAAACTCAATCATCACAAATCTACTTGACAATCTGATACCCATACACACCTCCATCACCAAAGTCAATATATACAAACGGAGACAATAACAAGGTCATAGCTCCATCGCAAGTGTTGTAACTATGCTGATTACAACCAAATCATACACACATGCCTGAGAGGAGAAGAGCCCATGGTAGCCTAATCTGCCTCTCTGGTCTCTCATTCCTTAAAGACTGTTATGTGAATTCAGTGATACTCATTACATATTTAAACTCAGTTTTGAAATCCTGTTTGTTTAGAATGTTGCTGGGCAACATAAGCAATAAATTGTGTTTCCCTATGGTATTGTCAGCCACAGACTATGCTAAAAATGGTGGGAGATATATTTTCACATTAAAAAACACTATTGCTTTTTAATGCCAAAAAAAGATATTATTTAGTATCATCATTTCTTAAAGAAGAAAGCTTAGAGCTCAGAGGAGCTAACATATTTAAAAAGATAAATAATTCTTGAAGAATACAGATATCATGTTACTTGTTGAAGTTATTTGTAATTGAAGCTCTTGTTTCTCTACATTTTTCCATTTTCTTTCAGTAGCTTAAAACCAATTTATGACAATACTCAATCTTATTTCAGACAAAATTTGTACATATAAAATATCATTAGACTCTTTTCATACTGTATTGTTGTAGAGATATTTTAAATTCACAACAACATTAGGAGAATATGGTAGAGATTTCAAACATATGCCCTGCTACAGGCCACGCATAGCCTCCCTTGATACCAATACATCAAAACAGACCAGTATAATCATAGGAAGATCAAAATCCTTAAGAATTGTAGGTTTAGAAGGGTTTTGTGTTTGTTTGGTTTTTTTTTTTTTGGTTTATTTAAGGAAAACTTGAATACCCTAACTTGAGTGTTAAAATACTATGGTTTCTTAAATTTCAAGGATGTAATGACCCTCCCAAAAGTGTGCCTGGAAAAATTAATGTTTGTGTAAATTCAAATCAAATAGAAAGAAAAACAGAAAAATGAGCAAAGGCTTCATAATGACCTTTTTCTAACAGACTTCTCCTCCTCGTTATTTTTCTTACATAGAGATATTATTAACAGTGTGCTGGCTTGCAGAATAATTACTTTAGTGTCAACTTTAACTATAGTGTCTGTGAAACTCCTATGTCAAAGAATAGAAAGCAGATGGGAAGGAGTCAGTTATTACATTTACATTTGAAAACAAGAGTAAAAATATATTAACTCATAAATAATAATCTTATATATGTAACTACTCCTAGGTACATTTAGCTACACATAATCATTGTAGTTAAAGCTGTGCAAGCTGTATACATAGATACACAGCAACGATTTTTACCCTGTTCCAATAGATTTATTAAGTCCAATATACCAATATAAATTACCATACACCAATTCAGAGGGAACCATAAACCTTTTAAAACTGTGGAAATTATTTCTCTAACAGATAGTACTAATTCTTTATGGAAAGAAACATTTTTAGAAAATCATAAGGAACAGTTATGGATCAGAATTTTTGACTGTGGGATGGCAACCCCATCCCTCACTTGATGCCCTGTCTTTCTGCTGGAGGAGAGCTCTACAAGTTCCCTCTCCCCATTGTAGGGCATTTCGTTTAGGTCCTTTCTTTTTGAGTCCTGACCCCAACATATATACAGCAGAGGATTGCAGAGTCTGAACTCAGTCAGAGAAGATGCACCTAACCCTTAAGAGACTGGAGGCCCCAGGGAGTGAGGAGGTCTGGTGGGGTAGGAAGTGGGGTTGAGAGAATGGGGACATCATTGTGGAGACAAGGGGAAGAAGTATGGGATATGAAACAGACAGAGGGTGGACCAGGAGGGGGAGAAAATCTAGACTAAAATAAAAGATTAAATAAAATTTTTTAAAAAGAAAATCACAAGGATAATAAAGTGATTTATGACAAAGTGCATGATGTAATTGACTCACAAAAATCCAGTACCACAATTAAAAGCTAAAATTATCAATGATGAATCCAAATAGAGTTCTAGTTTTGGGAAAGATGAGAAAACAAATATAAACCAAGGAAGAGAAAGGCCAAGAAGCACAGATAACTTGTAGTTCACCACTCAGAACAAACGTTTTAATAGGTACTGGGTCTCAAAGTCAATTCTTCATACTTGCATGGAAAATGCTCCTACTCATTGAGATATCTCCCTAAACCACTATGTTATCTTTATATAAGTTTAGCCTTCCTATACTCTGGCAACTAAAGCCAGCTCCTCCCAGTAGAAATGGATGAGCTTTCTACTGTTTGATAATGAAAGTGCAACTTAGTGGTTTTGTAACCTGCTATTTTAAATACTGACAAGACGTTATTCTTGGATTTAGTTTAAACTTTTTTCTCTAATTAAAGACAGGAGAAGAAATAAGAATAAGAGAACAAGGAGGAAGAAGAGGGGAAGGGAAAGGGGGAAGAGAAGCAGAAGAAATGATGAGAAGGAGAAAGGAGTAGGTAGAAAATGAGGAGAAAGAGGGATTATATATATCTTTAAAGGTTCAATTTATTTTTCTTATTGATCTGACTGGATCATACTGCCACACCTAATCTGATAATTGTTCCAAGGAAATTCTATGTCTCACTACACAAATGTGAGATACATAGCATATAACTACTCATGGAGTCCAAGTTGGCTGCAACACCCCAGGATCCTGTGGATTAACATATAAGCATTTATGATAAAATTAATCACTCTACTAATTATCTGAGAAATGTAGTGAATTTAACAGTGCAGTGGGGATACAGTCAGGGAAAGGAAAGAGATATATCATATAAAGAATCCTCAGAATTAACCATCTTCTAGAATCACAGAATATGACTGGGGAGATGCTCAGTAAGTAATATGCTTGCCTTGCAAGTCTGTGGATCTGAGTTAGAATCCAGATTATCCACTGTAAAGCCAGGAATGGTAGCAAGCATCTGTAATCCCAGTATACATACAATACACATGAAAAGACCAGAGCTTGTGTGACAAGTTTATTGGTATACACAGTCCAATTTCAAAAACACCAACGACACAGGGAGCCTGCTTCAAAATATAAGGATGGAAGTGAAACTTGACACCTGAGGTTGTCCTTTGTCCCCTCATGGATCCTTTGGCCATTAAACAGTAGAATAGAATGGTAGACAGGCACTGAAGAATTCAAATGAGTAAATGTATATTTTTAAGAATAAGATTTTTCAATAGAACCACTAGAAAGTGAAATAAACGTATTTATTTGCATCATAAAAGATCATATCACATCTTCATTGCTGGATGCTTTTCAGCAATGACCTTGAACTTGCCATGTGCTTATCAAACTGCTACCTGTATAACATTTTGTTTTCTGAGTATTATTCTTCAAAGAAAAGAATATCTGCCTAGGCTCCCAAAAGGTTGGTGACCCTGGATTAATTAGATATCATTCATATATTATACATAGTTATTAAAAATGAAATTGCTTAGTATCACTTACCCTTAAGTGATATTGGTATAAATATGCCCTGCTACTCACTAAATTGCCTAATTTGGAAAAACTGTCTCTGGTTTTTGTGAACTGAACTGCAATGACTCTACTGACTGCACAAACTGAACGGAACTAAATGACCTCAGCTGAATTCAACTGCATTGAACTGCACTAAGCTGAAGTCTACTGATCTCTACTTCATTGCCTGAACTCAACTGCACTCACTGAACTGCTCTCTCCATTCAACTCACTCTGTCCTTCTCTTTAAATCTTCTCTTTTGCTATCTGTTCTCATGAGAGTTGGGTGTATGCCATCTCTGGCTAATTCTGTTAAATCTTGCTCTGATTTGTCACTTTGTCTGCCCCTCCCTTAGATGTCACTTTCAAACATGACTGTTTCCTTCTATAAACTAACCATACTTTCATTGTTTGGATTAAAGGTGTGTACTAAGGATATGTCTGTATTCCAGTCAGACCATACTGTAATCTAGAACATGTCTAAATTTCAGCCAGATCACGAAGACCTAGAAGGTCTTTGGATGTGATCTCTTGCCAGAGAAGCCATGATGCTGGATTAAAATTCCTCTACATTGAAATTTCTTTTTACTTGGTTCACAGCTGTAAAAGAAAGAAAGAAAAAAAGAAAGAAAGAAAGAAAGAAAGAAAGAAAGAAAGAAAGAAGAAAAGTTATCTTTAAAGCATATTTTTAAACCATGAAACTTCAGTGCATTTAGTTCTCATTTGTACTCTACTCACACCTGCACTTCAGAGAAGTACGTGTCTATTAACTAATACATCTCATTCAGCCTTTGCCACATCAGTCTTAGTATAATCAAATAACTCACTAAATTTTTTAAAAAAGCAACCATACACATTAAATAAAATATTTTTAAATATTAAAAAGAAAGATTGAAGAGGGTAAAACAATTATTTTTAAAGTATAAAATTCATATAATATGTGAGGTATTGTAAATAAATTACCCAAATAATTGGTGAATCTGAGTAGTTTCTGTTAGCTTCATGAGCAGTGGCAGGTTATGGAAAGTGTAGTAGGATGTGTATGAAAACCTCTAATGGGAAAAGGAAACTATTTATCAACATGGTCTAACCACAAGACTTTCGCAAACAGGCTTCACTCTAAGGGGAGAAAATCTGATACTAAAAGTAAAACAATTGATCATTCTTAGTTAAGAAATGATCTCACTTTATGCCATAATTACACAGCTTATTTATGAGAAAGTCATATTCGATATATGTGAGCAAAGTAAAATTTTCTCATTTGGTGGCAATTTTTTTTCAGATATGATCGTGTTACAAAGCCCAAGTTGGCTTTGAGTTGCCATTCTTCTGCCTCAGCCTCCTTAGAACTAGAGTTATAGTTGGGATTCATCACAGCCAGCCATGAAACTTTATTGGTATGAAAACAGCATCAAGTTTTTTTTTTATTGAAAATGAATCCTTCTCTCATATAATGCATCCCAACCACACTTTCCCCTCCCTCCACCCTTCCTAACTACCTCCTTTTAATTTAAAGATGGTATGATTTAAGTGATTTGAACATGAATGAGGCAAAGCTGTTGACATATCCCATGTCACGACATGTGCATATTATGAAAACAGACATATTATGAATTGAGACGCTGATGGAATCCTGAATTATAGAAAATCACTATATTTTGGGTCATTTCATTTTGTATTATTTTGCAAATTTGAACTGGACTAATTGTCAGATTAAAAGAAAATCAATCAGTGCGGAAGTGTTCTTTATAGGCCCACATTGAAGAGAACATGGTTACACTTAGATCTTAAATGGCATTGCTCTAAAATGAAATCAATAGGCTTGCCAGGTTAACATATCTTACCCTCCTCCCCCACCCCACTCCCACACGCCTAGCTTTTCACTTTGGACTTCATTCCTCCTAACACATTTTCTAATTGAAAACTTTACTAACACCAAATGAGCCTAAAAGTAGTTTTTAATTCTTCTTTTTATTTTTCAAGTTACATCATTTCTTCCTTCCTCCTCCCTGTCCTCCCTTCAAACCATGGCACATACTCTTTCTAATTCATGGCCTCTTTTTTAATAATTGTTGTCACATACATACATACATACATACTTGTGTATATATATTCCTAAATATGAAGACACTACCTGCTCAATCTGTGTAATGATATTATTGTATATGTATGTTTTCTGAGCTGGCCACTTGGTACAGGATAACTAGTAACAAATGAGGATGCCAACTCGGTGAAATTCTGCCAGTGTCCCAGGTATACATTTCCAGAGCATATGTAGATATTTACAGGCAATGCAATGACTCAAAATGAAATTGATGCTTCATCAAAATTGCTTTGAAAAGCCAATAAAGCAGCCCTTAGCTACTGTATATAAATGATTTTACTAATTTCCTTTAAAGGAGATTGCCTTAAGAAAATTAGGCATTTTAGCCTCATTGTACACTATAATAATAACCACAAAATCACATCAGAAGAAGGCTGAGGAATTGCTACCCTTGGGCAACATGAAGAATGATTCCATTGGATTTTTGTAAAGTAATAAAGATCTGATAATCTCATAGCATCCAATCCTCAAGAGTTTTTGTGAACTTTTATATTAGATATTAATACTCTTGATTATTTATGGTTTGGGTTAATCAGTTCTTAATTCTAATAATAAAAGGTCATAGAGATTGTTGCCTTTTGAAAAGACAATATTAACATTAAGTATTAGAGAATTTTTGAATAATACATTGTTTGAATAACCACACTTGTTTTAATTAGCATTTTCCACTGAGTATTTATTTATATCTAGACAAGGGAATAATTTACATTCAACCTAATGAATACTTTTCTGAAAGGTTTAGAGAATGGTGAATGCCTTAGATGACTAGAGAAGAAAACAATAAGCAGCTTACTGACAAAGAACAGGTTTTAATACGCAAATGGAGGTTGAAGAGCAGCTGTGGACCACCAGGATGCCCATAAAAGTTGTGTAACACAATGTTTCTCTCATTTGCTATTCCCTAAACAACTTCCAATGTCATTGAAAAAAAGTATGCCCAATATACTTAGGACCCCATATTTTGGTGTCATGCATATGTGTAGCCCTCAGCGAAATATTAAATATTTTGTTATAACGAAATATCAAAGTCTACACAGTTCTGTAATGGAATGCCTCTCATATATAAACATAAACACTATACATGTGTCTCCAGGTGAGGCCCCAGGAAGAAACAGGTTTCTGCTAGAAATGGAGGTTATCAACAGACTCTATACCAATAGTCACAAATAAAAATGCCAGAGAGATGGCACACCAGGAAAAGGCACCAGCTACCAAGCCTAATATCCCATGTTCAGTCCCCGGGACCAAGAGAAAACTGACTGCCATGAGTTGTCCTCTGACCTCTGCATGCTCGCATATGCAGATAAATAAACAAGATTTTGCAAAAATTTTAAGTTTTAAGGTCAAATTAAAAATAAAAATAAATAAATAAATTTAAAAAAAAAAACCAGGGGTCCAAGCATAGAGCAGGTCTCAGGCAACAGCTCTGTACCAAACCTCAGAAAACCGAGAGAAAGAGGGCCTCCCAGGAGCTTTAACTCAGGCAGCATCCCGGGTAAGGAAACAGCAACACCTGCCCTAAACAGGGGGTAACCTGGACCCACTGGGATCCAAGAATTCACTCCTGGCCCGGAGCACCAATTCCTTCCAGTCTGGGCCCGAGCACTCGGCAGATCCCAGGAGACAGTTCTGCACCCAATCTCACGGAACCCAGAGGAAGCAGGGCTTTCAGGAGCTCAAACCCAAGGAGTATCTTAGGCAAGGAGGTGGCAATACTTGCCCCAAACAGGGAGCAACCAGGACCCACTGAGACTCAGGAATTCACTCCTGGCCCAGAGCATGCTCTCCTTCTGGTCTAGGCCCTAGCGCTCAGCAGATCCCGGGAGACAGCTCTGCATCCAATCTCACAGAACCCAGAGGAAGTGGGGCTCCCAGGAGCTCTAACCTGAGCAGTATCCTAGGCAAGGAGGCTGCAACACCTGCCCCAAACAGGGAGTAACTGGGACCCACTGGGACTCAAGAATTCACTCCTGGCCCTGAGCACAAGCCCCTTCCGGTTGCCACCTGAGCACTGAGAAGATCTTGGGCCTCAACTCTAACTCCAGCAGCAAAACTCATCCCAAACAGTTCTGATACAACCTAGATAATAGGAAAGACAGGCTCCAGTCAGAGACAGCACAGATAGCACAAAGGAGATCCAGATGGCAAAAGGCAAGCACAAGAACATAGACATCAGCAACCCAAGGTACTTGCCATCATCAGAACATAGTTCTCCCACATTAGAAAGTCCTGAACTCCCCATATCACCAGGAAAACAAGAACCTGATATAAAATCACTTCTAATGATGATGATAGAGGACTTTAAGAAGGACAAAAATAACACTATCAAAAAACTTGAGGAGAATACAGGTTAAACAGGAAGAAGCCCTTAAAGAAACACAAAAATCCCTTAAAGAATTACAAGAAAACACAAACAAATGGATGAAGGAATTGAATAAAACCATCCAGGACATAAGAATGGAAGTAGAAACAATAAAGAAATCACAAAGGGAGACTACCCTGGAGATAGAACACCTAAGAAAGAAATCAGGAGTCATAGACACAAGCATCACCAACAGAATACAAGAGATAGAAGAAAGAATCTCAGATGCAGAAGATACCATAGAAAATATTGACACAACTGTCAAAGAAAATGCAAAATGCAAAAAGTTCTTAACACAAAACATCCAGGAAATCCAGGACACAATAAAAAGACCAAACCTAAGGATGATAGGTATAGAAGAGAATGAAGATTCCCAACTTAAAGGGCCAATAAATATCTTTAACAAAATTATAGAAGAAAACTTCCCTAACTTAAGGAATGAGATATCCATAATCATACAAGAAGCCTACAGAATGCCAAACAGACTAGATTAAAAAAAGAAATACCTCCCGTCACATAATAATCAAGACACAAAATGCACAAAAGAAAGACAGAATTTTAAAAGCAGTAAGGGAAAAAGGCCAAGTAACATATAAAGGCAAACCTATCAGAATTACATCTGACTTCTCACCAGAGACTATAAAAGCCAGAAGATCCTGGACAAATGTCATACAGACCCTAAGAGAACATAAATGCCACCCCAGGCTACTATACCCAGTAAAAGTCTCAATTGCCATAGACGGAGAAACTAAGAAATTTCACGACAAAACCAAATTTACACAGTATCTTTCCACAAAACCAGCACAACAAAGGATAATGGCAGGAAAGCTCCAATACAAGGAGGGCAATCATACCCTAGAAAGAGCAAGAAAATAATCCTCTTCCATCAAACCCAAAAGAAGATAACCAGACAAACGACGTCTCCACTATTAGCAAAAATGACAGGAAGCACCAACACCCTCTCCTTAATATCTCTTAACATCAATGGACTCAATTCCCCAATAAAAAGGCATAGGCTAACGGACTGGATACGCAAACAGGACCCAGGTTTTGCTGCATACAGGAAACCCACCTCAGCCACAAAGACAGACACTACCTTAGAGTAAAAGGTTGGAAAACAATTTTCAAGCAAATGGCCCTAAGAAACAAGCTGGAGTAGCCATTCTAATATCGAATAAAATCAACTTTCAACTTAAAGCTATCAAAAAGGATAAAGAAGGGCATTTCATACTTGTCAAAGGAAAAGTCAACCAACATGAACTCTGAATTCTGAATATCTATGCGCCAAATACAAGAGCACCCACCTTCATAAAAGAAACCTTACTAAAGCTCAAAGCACACATTGCACGTTATACAATAATACAGGGACACTTCAACACCCCACTCTCAGCAATGGATATATCATGGAAACAGAAACTGAATAGAGATACAGTGGAACTAAGAGAAGCTATGAACCAAATGGACTTAACATATATCTATAGAACATTTCATCATAAAGCAAAAGAATATACCTCTTTCTCAGCACCTCATGGTATCTTCTCCAAAATAGATCATATAATTGGGCACAAGATAGGCCTCAACAGATATTTAAAAATTGAAATAATCCCCTGCATCCTATCAGACCACCATGGTCAAAGGCTGGTCTTCAAAAATGACAAAGACAATGGAAAGCCCACATTCACATGGAAACTAAACAACAAGCTACTCATTGATAATCTGGTCAGGGAAGAAATAAAGAAAGAAATTAAAAACTTTTTAGAATTTAATGAAAATGGTGATACATCATACCAAAACCTATGGGATACAATGAAAGCAGTGCTAAGAGGAAAATTCATAGCTCTAAGTACCTACAAAAATAACCTGGAGGGAGCATACACTAGCAGCTTGACAAGGCACCTGAAAGACCTAGAACAAAAAGAAGCTAATACACCCAAGAGGAGTAGACAGCAGGAAATAATCAAACTCAGGGCTGAAATCAACCAAATAGAAACAAACAGAACTATCAAAAGAATCAATAAAACCAGGAGCTGGTTCTTTGAGAAATCAACAAGATAGATAAACCCTTAGCTAGGCTAATCAGAGGGGAGAGAGACAGTATCCAAATTAATAAAATCAGAACTGAAAAGAGAGACATAACTACAGAAACAGAGGAAGTTAAAAACATCATCAGATCCTACTACAAAAGCCTATACTCAACAAAATTGGAAAATCTGGATGAAATGGACAATTTTCTAGACAAATACCAGTTACCAATGTTAAATCAGGAGCAGATAAACCATCTAAACAGCCCCATAACCCCAAAAGAAATAGAAGCAGTCAGTAAAAGTCTCCCCACAAAGAAAAGTCCAGGACCAGATGGTTTTAGTGCAGAATTCTATCAGACCTTCAAGGAAGACCTAATACCAATTCTCTTCAAACTATTCCACAAAATAGAAACAGAAGAAACACTACCCAATTTGTTCTATGAAGCCACAATTATCCTCATACCTAAACCACACAAAGACCCAACAAAGAAAGAGAACTTCAGACCAATCTCCCTTATGAACATTGATGCAAAATTACTCAAAATTCTATCGAACCGAATCCAAGAACACATCAAAACAATTATCCATCACGATCAAGTAGGCTTTATCCCAGGAATGCAGGGTTGGTTCAATATATGGAAATCCATCAATGTAATCCACTATATAAACAAACTCAAAGAAAAAACCACATAATCATATCACTAGATGCTGAGAACTCATTTGATAAAATTCAACACCCCTTCATGATAAAAGTCTTGGAAAGATTAGGAATTCAAGGTCTATACCTAAACATAGTAAAAGCAATATACAGCAAACCAGTAGCCAACGTCAAACCAAATGGAGAGAAACTTTAAGCAATCCCACTAAAATCAGGGACTAGACAAGGCTGCCCACTCTCCCCCTACTTATTCAATATAATACTGGAAGTCCTAGCCAGAGCAATTAGGCAACACAGGGACGTCAAAGGGATACAAATTGGAAAGGAAGAAGTCAAAACCTCACTATTTGCAGATAATATGATAGTATACTTAAGTGACCCCAAAACTTCTACCAGAGAACTCCTAAACCTGATAAACAACTTTAGCAAAGTGGCTTGATATAAAATTAACTCAAGCAAATCAGTAGCCTTCATCTACTCAAAAGATAAACTGTCTGAGAAAGAAATTATGGAAATGACACCCTTCACAATAGTCACAGATCATATAAAATACCTTGGTGTGAATCTGACCAAGCAAGTAAATGACCTATACAACAAGAACTTCAAGCCCCTGAAGAAAGAAATTAAAGTATATCTCAGAAGATGGAAAGATCTCTCATGCTCATGGATTGGAAGGATTAATATAGTAAAAATGGCTATTTTGCCAAAAGCCATCTAAAGATTTAATGCAATCCCCATCAAAATTCCCACTCAATTCTTCACAGAGACAGAAAGAACAATCTTAAAATTCATTTGGAATAACAAAAAACCCAGGATAGCGAAAACTATTCTCAGCAATAAAAAAACTTCTGGGAGAATCACCATCCCTGACTTCAAGCTGTACTACAAAGCAATAGTGATAAAAAAAAAAAAAACCAACTGTGTGGTATTGGAACAGAGACAGGCAGGAGGATCAATGGAATAGAATAGAAGACCCAGAAATGAACCCCCATACCTATAGTCACTTGATCTTTGACAAAGGAGCTAAAACCAACCAGTGGAAAATAGACAGCATTTTCAACAAATGGTGCTGGTCCAACTGGAGGTCAGCATGTAGAAGAATGCAAATTGATCCATACTTATCTCCTTGTACAAAGCTCAATTCCATGTGGATCAAGGACTTCACCTAAAACCAGCTACACTGAAACTAATAGAAGAGAAATTGGGGGAAAGCCTGGAACATATGGGCACAGGAGAAAAGTTCCTGAACTGAACACCAATGGATTGCGCTCTAAGACCAAAAATTAACAAATGGGACCTCATAAAACTGCAAAGCTTCTGAAAAGCAAAGGATACAGTCAATAGGACAAAGCGGCAACCAACAGATTGGGAAAAGACCTTTATCAACCCTACATCTGATGAAGGGCTAATATCCAAGGTATACAAAGAACTGAAGAAATTGGACTCTAGACAATCAAAGAACCCTATTAAAAAATGGAGCACAGAGTTGAACAAAGAATTCTCAACTGTGGAAGCTCGAATGGTTGAGAAGCACCTAAAGACGTGTTCAGCATCCCGAATCAGCAGGGAAATGCAAATGAAAACAACACTGAGAGTCCACCTCACACAGGTCAGAATGGGAAAGATCAAATACACAGGTGACAGCAGATGTTGGCGAGGATGTCGAGAAAGAGGAACACTCCTCCACTGTTGGTGGGATTATGAACTGGTACAACCACTATGGAAAACAGGCTGGTGGAATCTCAGAAAAATTGAACATAGTGTTAACTGAGGACCCAGCTATACCAAACCTGGGCATATACCCAAAAGATGTTTCAACATACAACAGGGACACATGCTCCACTATGTTCATAGCAGCCTTATTTATAATATCCAGAAGTTGGAAAGAACACAGATGTCCTTCAACAGAAGAATGGATGCAGAAAATGTGGTACATTTATATAATAGAGTACTACTCAGCTATTAAAAACAAGGTGTTCATGAAATTCTTAGGCAAATGAATGGAGCTGGAAAATGTCATCTCTAGTGAGGTGAACCAATCTCAAAAGAACATACATGGTATGCACTCAATGATAAGTGGATATTAGCCCAAAAGCTCACAATATCTAAGATACAATGTATAGACCACATGAAACTCAAGGAGAAGAAGGAAGACCAAAGTGTGGATGCTTTGGTCCTTTCTAGAAAGAGTATCAAAAGTTTCAACCAGAACTCTCAAAGTCAAAACTGCCAGCCAGAGAGCACAAAGAGAGGGACTCATGTCTCCACCTGTATAGGTGAATTGAGGATGACCTTGTCAGACATCAGTGGAAATGGAGGGCCATGGTCCCCGAAAGTTTGGATCCTCTAATGTTGGGGAATTCGAGAGCAGGAAGATGGGACTGGATGTTTGGAGCACACCCTCATAAAAATAGGAGGAGGGGGTATGGGATAAGGGGTTTTTGGGGAGAACGGGAGAGGAGATAACATTGAAAGGCAAATACATAAAATATCCAATAAAAAAAACAGATAAATTGTCTAAAAAAAAGTGAGAGAGTTTATTTATTTTAAATTATTTTCAAAAGTTTCTAGGAGATGCTAATTGGCTAAGATCTTATTTTAAGCTCTGCACAAAAGAAATTAAGTCTCTGTTTAATATTCTCAAGAGAGATATAATCCTAATTTACAAAATTAATTGACAAAAGAGAAGTAATCTCACAAAAAGTAGAAGAAGCTATTACTAATCGATATATTATATAGTCTGATTAGTTGTCGGCAGTGCTATAACAGTCCTTTGATAAAAGATTATTAATATAGATTTATATTTCTATAAATAGGGTCTTCATGACTCTCTGAGTGGGGAAGGAGTAACTGTTGGTGCTTCTGCCCTGATTTTACAAGAACTCTGAAAAACTGGCTTTAAAAACAAAAGAGGGGGAATGGTACCCCCTCAGAAGGAGTCCCCCTGAAATACTCTCCATCATGCCTTGTTCACTTTTAACTCTCTAAAACTGAAAGCTCATGGCAAATCTGCTGCTGACTGCCTCTGGCACCACCGAGACCAACAAAAACTTTGCCACAGATATGTGGAAGGACCCTCTTACCCTTAAAGGAAATGGCCCAGACCCAGTTCCCTTATGGGACCAAGGATTGATATGCCTGTCTGATACCACAGAAGGCACAGCTAACCGGCTACCAAAAAGATTAATGAAATAAATAGATACCCCCACAAAGCTAGGCCCAACCATAAATAAGATGAATAAAAAGTTAAATCCAGGGAAGAGAAATCTCCCTGAGAATTCCCTTCTTTTTCCTTTCCAGGTAAAAATGAATCACCCGTGATGTCTGCTGTTAGAAGTTCTAATCCAGATACTGGCCTCTGAACTTATACTATTCAGACCTTTGAAGGGCCACTGACAAGAACATCAAACAGCTAGAGATTGACATCACTAATCTGAAGAAATCCCTCGTTTCACTGTCTGAAATGACCTAAAATGGCAAAGATCCTTATTGGACTCTATTTACTCTATTACAATAGAAAAGGCTGTATACAGCTCTTGACTGTGTACAGCCCTTAAATAAGAATGTTGCCTTTACATAGACAAGACAGGGATGGTTAAAGAGAGCATGAAAAAGGTCAGAGAAGGCCCTGAGAAAAGTCAGAGAGAGAAAGATGAGTGCTGGTACAAGAATTGGTATTCAGCCTCTCCAAGGTTGTCAACCCTACTTCCTCCCATTTTTGGACCATTATTTGGCTTCTTTTTGCTTATTTCTGCTGGTCCCTGGCCCTCAAATAGGTGGACAAACTCTGTGAAACAACAGATAAATAATTTGGTAGCAAAACCTATTCAGATATATTATCATAAGTTAGCTATGGAGGACCACGAGACTCAAGATGAGGTTGTTACTTTATACAGGTTGTTCCCAAAGCCCATCTCCACCCAACCTAAAAAAGGGGACTTCTGCCCCTAGACCAAGCAGAGAGGGGCCACCCAGAACCCCCTCTAACTGTCGATCTGAATTCTTGCTTAGGCTACGAGGCTAAGCACTGCAAGAGAATATAAATGAAAGTTAAAGATATCTCTCTAGGTTCCCTGAGGGACAAGCCTGACTACGTAGGGGTTGATGTCAAAAGTATCCTCTCTCCAGGAAAAAGACATTGGGATGGGTATGGCCCTCGTGCCTCACTGGACAATGACGGGGGACCAGAGCCATTACAAGGTCCCCTTCAATTACTGGAGGTCAGGCCTCTATCCCTGCCTTCACAAGATTAGAATCGCCACAGGCCTTCTATACTTAGAGAAGGGAGGAGATGTCAGGGGCAGCCCTGCTTATACACTGAAGGCCTAAAATCAGCCATAGGCCTAAAATCAGCAATAGGCCTGTCATACATGTATACTAACACCAAGTCTTGGGTCTCTGTGTAAAAACACTGAAACAGATGGCTATAAGCTATTGTAAACAGGAAGCTTTTGTGGAAATTTACCAGCCCTAGTAGTCATAGACCTTGTAAATAGGTAGTCTTGGCAGACAATACCAAATTAGATAAGGACAAGTGAGTCATAGGCAGAGTTATAGTGACCTGTCCCCTGAACCTTCACCCAGCCAATACCCGGTTCTGAAAGATATCTGTATTCCCCCGAACACCCACACTCCAGAGTCATTCCCTTCCCCACATCCTGCCTTTCTGTGTTTATAACCCCTGTGTGAATGAATTACGATTTGAGAAAAAAATAAATAAATTATTTTAAAAAAATAATTAGCAGCAGCAACAACAACAACAACAACAACAACACAACAACAACAACAACAAAAAAGCTCTCTGACCCAGTATAGGTTAACACTTAATTGACCATACCCAAATCCTCAGATTAATATGCATCCCTTCCTCATATCAAGCCAAAGAATGACTTACTTTCAGAATAAAAATGTTATAAAAATATTTTAATAAATCTCTGCATGGGTTTCCTTCCTGCATTTGGCCACTTATGAAAAACACACACAGCCTTATAATTTAATATGCCTTAGGCAGCTCAATAGCTGGGCAACTGCCTAACCTCCATGCTGTTAAAATCCACTTTCCTACTGGTTCCATCATTGTGGTTCCTGTCACAACTGAGCAGCCCTGTGGGCCACAATCTCTTGCTCATTTTACATGGTGGCTCTCCTTCTCTCTCATGCACATTCTTCCCTGGAGGCTCTATCTCTGTGGCTCCTTCTCCATGGTCTCTAGCCTGTGAAACCTAAACTCCGCCTATCTCTTTTCTCCCCAGCTTTTGGCTGCTGACATTTTTATTTACTAATCAGAATTAACTAGGAGCAGGTTCCTAGAAGCTACATGCAGACTCCAGATATTGGGGGACAGTACTTAACATTACAATAAACAGCAAAGGACAAAATATCAACAAAAAAATTATCTCAGAGAACTCCAAATTATAGAAAAAACAAGCATAACCTTACTTTGGGTTTGCTCATCTTAGTATCTGGAATCTTACAGAAAGTAAATAAATAAATATTTAAAAAGAAAAAAATAATTCAGTTTAAAGCTAAAATGCTTAGGAGAGTTTCATTAGTAGATACATAATAGATATTTTTCTTTACATTTCAATTTGACAAGCATAGTTGATAACATATGCTTCAGGCAAACACAGAAAATATCATTGGACACTGATCCACAGAGGTGATCAATAAATAACATGTTTTCAAAACAGATGATAAATGACTTCTAGGTTATATTGAAAAGAAAATTTGATAGAATAAGAATCTCCTTCCATAGACAAAGATTTCTAAGCTTACAGCAGATAGTATACAACCCAGTTTTTAAAAACACACAAAATTTTGAACTAGTTCAAATATTCATGTGTGTGCTAAGTATGCACATTCTTGATTTTATGATGTACATTCCAGTGATATCCAGTCATTCCTATTCAGTGTCCAGCTTAAGTGTACAAAGATTAAAATATAATGAGGAAATTTTCTTTTACATTCACATGAACACAAATAGAATGATTTCAACCACATTGTCAAAGTTTAAAACTACATTTTAATGTTTTGTAAAAAAAGAAAAATATAGAAATTTGAGGAATAAAACACCAAAATCAAACTTTTCAAAATAAACATTTTTATTGTTTATAAGACATTGAAAATTTATGATTACTCATAACTATGTAAATTTTAAAATTTTAGTATGAAGAAAAAAGTATACCATTAGCAATATTCCCTAAAATCACATGGTATGCCACACCCAATATTTCCTGGAGCAAGTCTACTGATATCTGTCAAAAATAAGGAGGAAATTGTCTGTGATCTACAAATTTCAATTTTGCCATTTAAAATAGAAAAATCAACATTTTAATGTAACAATACCTGCATTAAAATTTTTGCAATGTCATTATAATACTAGAAAGTAAGTCTACTAGAATAGCCACCAATAAGATACTAGTTATAAAATATGATCATTTATACAATATTTGAAGATATTCAAAAATACATAAATTTACCTTCATTGGGAAGATAGTACTACTATAAACTCATCCATCTGTCACAATAAATCTAAAAACTAGATAAAAACTGAAGTCAGATCTCATAGACAGTAGATAAAAGACAATAAATATCTATGCGTGTTGAGAGAGGGGAGTTAAATGGCCTGGCCGAGAGATTATTTAGCTCTCAGTTTAGTAAGAGGGGTCTTAAGCTTAGAGAAGTATTCTCACTTGTTTGAAAAGACAGAAATACAGGATGGAAATGGTTAAGAAGGATTTCAGAGGAACTAACTGTAAAAGAGGTCCTGAAACTTGCACAGAACTCTTTGTAGGCATATATAAGCTGTAGATATGTAGGATTAAACTCCAATGACAAGGAAACTAGATTTGGTAAAACAATGAATCATACTGGAAGTTGTTAACAATTTGTTGTCTATTAGAAGAGTTTCGTGCTGAACATCAAGAGCATTTAGTAAGAAAACCAGAAGTCAGAAACAAGTAGTAGAGTGCTAATGCACAAATTCGATGACTAGGCAGGCACTCGAAATGATGTTGGTATATCTAGAGTACAAGCAGTTTTAACAAGAGAGCATCAGGCAAAGATTCTGAACAAGTTTTGGAATTACCAAGGTATTGCAACTCCTTCCAGAGCACAGCAGCCTTCTTTGGTGGGAAGAAAAATTGGCAGAATCTGTTACTCAAAACACAACACTCACTCTGCAATATCATCAAAAAGGCTTAGAGTTTTTACAATAAGAAAACCCCTACCGATTGTATAAGGGGAAAAAATAGTTTTTTTAAAGATTTATTTATTATTTTATTTATGAGTACACTGTAGCTGTCTTCAGACACACCAGAAGAGGACATCGAATCTCATTATGGATGGTTGTGAGCCACCATGTGGTTGCTGGGATTTGAACTCAGGACCTCTGGAAGAGCAGTAACTGCTCTTAACCGCTAAGCCATCTATCCAGCCCCGGGGAAAAAATAGTTAATGGTCAATAACCAAGAAAGTGCAGATGCAATACAAACAGCAGGAAAAGACTTTAAAGCTTCTAGTTCAAATATGTATGATAGCCCTCATATCTCAGGGAGGCAGAGAGAGAGAGAGAGAGAGAGAGACAGAGAGACAGAGAGACAGAGAGACAGAGAGACAGAGAGACAGAGAAAGCACACATGTATTTAAAAACAGCCATAAAGGATTTTCTGGAGATACAAGATATGTTGTTGAAAAGGAATTTAAAAATATTCTTGGATGTGATTAGCATTCATTTAAATATTACAAGATGTAAAAATCACAGAACATTAAAACAAAATAATTTGAAGACAGTTGAAAGCAAACAGAAGACACAATGAAGAAGACAAAGTGGAAGGTACATAGGATGAACAAGATTAGAGATTAAATTATACCGTGAGGGCTAAAATAGAATGTTTTGGAATTATGTTAAATATGTCTTAACTTCTATCCTTACAAATATATAACCATATGAGATGATAGTTTTAGTATATGATTCACTATAGAAACTGCGATACTACTTTGGTAGGTTTCAGTGACTGTAACAAAACACCCTGAAGCAATGGTTTTCAATTTTGACCCCTTTGGGAGTCGAACAACACTTTCACAGGGTTTGCATATCAGACATCTTACTTAGCAGATATTTATATTATGATTCATAACAGTAGCAAAGTTCTGTTATGAAGTAGCAATGAAAATAATTTTGTGGCTGGAGGAATCATCACAAGAGGAGCTATATTAAAGGATCACAGGATTAGGAAGGCTGAGAACCACTAAGCTAGAGGCATAGCTGAGAGGAAGTTTTATTTTGGTTCTTGGTGGGTCCATTCATGTTGCTCTGTTGCTCCTAGGGCTATGGTAAGAATCGTTATGGTTAAGCTTGCTCATCAGAGCTGAGCAGCCCATTCCATGGTTAACACAAAGCGAAGAAACAAAGGAAGTACCCTTCAGAAATTTACACCCAGGAATACACTTCCTTCAAACGGTTCAAGTGTTAGTTAAGAAAACAAAGCATTAGTGATATTCACTACAAATCACTATATGGTAAACCACAATGTTTCCTGAATGAGGTATAGCAATATCTATCAAAAGAATGAAATCCCTTTGATCTAGAAATTTTAATTATACCTTTTGCAATAGAGAAACAATCAAATAATATTAAAATAACAATCTCTATTAGGTTTATTTTGTAGTACTGTTGTAATACTAGCAATTGAGTGTGCTCTAAAAGCCATCAGTAATGTTAATCATAAATTATGAGTATCTATACAACTGGTGCATCCGCTTAGTAAAACAATGCAACCAGGTGTGGTGGTTCAGGCCTTTAATCCCTGCACTGCAAAGGCAGAGGCAGAAGGATTCCACCTTCCCGAATGTCATTCAGCCACATACCCATTGGTAGGTTAGTCCACTGAGGACATAAGGGCTCTCACGATCCAAAAGACTCTCAATAATTCTTCTTGCAGGTGACCATTTCATCAATATGCCGAGTCTCACAGATTTATCTGCGTACGGACATAACAGAATGTCTCAGCCACCTTTCCACTGTCTATCACGTTCGTGTCCTTCCGTTCATCCTTAGATAGCTCAAATTATAAAGGCTGCTATTGTAATCACACTCCAAACATATGTCTCTCTCTCTCTCTCTCTCTCTCTCTCTCTCTCTCCCTCCCTCCCTCCCTCCCTCCCTCCCTCCCTCCCTCCCTCCCCTCTCCTCTCCTCTCCTCTACCACCCTCCCTTCCTCTCCATAAAAAAAGGAGAGAAAAACAAGCCTCCAGTGCCCTCACTCTATACCTCTGATATTCTTTATGCAGACTCTGGAAGCACAATGGGAAAATCCCAGCCATGCCTGATGCTCTCACACTAAAACTGCACTTACTTTAGAACTATAAACACTGATTTAGGGCGCACAGAAAGTCATTGCACCTCTCCATTAGCACTCTGTCTTCAGCCCTCCAATATTTCTCCCTTTTATTACTCAGTAGATTCTGTCTGACTCTTCTGTATTCCTACTTACCCAATTAGGAAAACATACACAGCCAGGTGTGGTGGTGCATGCCTTCAATTCCAACAACACAAAAGGGCTGAGAGACGATCATTAACTTGAGGACAGCCTGGAGATTCCAAATTCTTGTCTTAAAATTAAGATAAATAACTAAATAAATCTTTATTCAGCTTTCACCTCAGCCCATCCAGGTAAATAGAGCGTTGGGAACACGGCTTCGTGGGGTTCCATGCTCTGGCTTTATTTTTTGTTTTGTTTCATTATATAATTTACCACTACAGGATGGTTTGATAATATATTCATACACATGTTCCTAGAGGCTTCGTCATGCATCCCAATACCTTCTACCTGGTACCTCATCCATTACAGGAAAGCAGCAAGATTTGTTGAATAAACTGAAAGACTATAAACCCATGAGTGGAAATAAGAACATGAGTGATTGTTTAAGAAAATGTGCAGATCAGGCCGTTAAATTAGACATTGGGAAGTAACATCGGGACTAGGCTAATTACAAGAAACTTCAAAGGTAAGAATAAGGAAGGTGAGACAGAAATGCCTTAAATTTTTTATTTAAACAGGGCATGGTAGTATTCAATTGTCAGCCTAGCCCTGGAGCCATAGAGACAGACAGATACCTGAAACTTGCTGGCCAGTCAATCTAGCCTCAGTGGTGAGCACAAGTTCTCAGTGAGTGAGACTGTCTCAAAAGACAAGGTGCGAGGCACCTGAGGAACAGTACTCAAGGTTGACTCTGTCCTACACACACATAGATACACACACACACACACACACACACACACACAATTGAGTGTACATGAATGGATGTACACACTGAAGTATTTTTTTAATCCTCAGATACCAAATAAGTAGGAAGCATAAATTATTATGAGATATTTATTTATTCATAAAATATAAAGTCAGGCTAGTTTTGATCAATGATGTGTTTTAAATATGAAGGATAAGAGTTTTGAATTGATTCAATTTTCCAAATCTGAATTTAAATCAGAATTCAGAATCCTTTAACAGAAAAGGAACATTCCAATGTGAATTGCCTTGGCAATAAAAAACTGTCAATGAGACTCAAAGGTACATGAACATGTCCCAGCAAACCAAAACAATAGGCCTACAAGTCAGAAACTATGCTAGGCTACCAAAGCCTGGCAAGAATTCTCAGATAGCAAGTCACAGCTTTCATTATATGGAGATCAACTGTCGGTGCTGGTCCTGCTTTCTTATCCTACACATAAGTGAAATTTTCAATTAAAGAAAATTAGAATTTTAAATGCATTACATAATTTCTATCTTAAGAATGAAAAACATATTTCTAGGAGATTTAACCTCAGCTCTCATTCAATGCTTTCAATAATCAATATTAATTAACTTCTGTATGCTAATAATTAGACCATGTTGTAAATCATCTGAATATGAGAATAAACAGGTTTCTCACCTCCAAAGATCCAGAATCCTTTTATCACCTGAAAAGATAGCACAAATAAATAAAACTGAAAAATTAACTGGAAATTATTCAGTGAAGAAGGAAAATTAGAATCAGACCTGTTAGATAAAACCTTTTCCAATTCCTGCTTTTAATAAATCAACACTATTCCTTTGATGGGTGTAGTATTTAGTATCTAGTCAGAGCTGTTTGACACCCCAAACTCAAGTCATATCAAAGAGACAACACAGTGATGTAACAGACATCTTTGCACAACTGGTCTCGGGTATCACTGCCATTATTTACTCACTTTAACAGTACTAGTCTACAAGTCGTAATCTCCTAGCTAGTTCACCTACGCTGGTCTATCCTTTCATGGTATGACTTTGATTGTGCCAGCCTTCTCTTTGAAACTGTAGTCTCTCCAGTCCTCTAGAAAAAGACGACAAACTTGTGTGATCTTCCTAGCCAGTTTCATCTTGACCCCATCTCCTAGCACTGTCCCGCATTAGCTCTCTTCTAGGCAATTGGACTTCAACTATGCTCCCTGAGTCTCTGCAGACAAACTCCTGCCTTAGAATTCTTCACCTTTCCTTGATCTCCCTCCTTGGGACTCTCTTGCCCAGAGGTGGGCAAGGCCTCCTACCTTCCTGTCAGTCTTTACCTAATTGTCTCAACAGTAAGTTTTCTGATCATATATGTAAAACAAATCATGCCTTCCCTTCAACTTGACTCTTTCCCCAAAACATGAACACTATCAGACATAGTTGCTATTTATTTGTTTATTTGCATATCTTCCATTTCTATTGTCATTCTAAAACAAATATGCCCTATGACAATGATAATAGTTTTTCAATGACCACATTCTAAGTTGTCAACCCAATGTCTGGGACACAGTAAGTGTTCAGTGGAGTTTCATAATAAATTAGCTGAAACAAAGACTAAAAGATTGTCAACGTTTGCTATGTGCTTCTAGATGAACTTTCCCAAGGCCCTAAAGCAATTAACAGTTTTTGCAACATGTGTGAACAACTACAACTACTTCCCCACTCTTTTATTAATAGCACATAGTAATATCTATCTTTTTTTGCCATTTACTGCTGTCAAAAAGCTAGATACCGCTTTTATAAAACTGATCATCAAGTTCTAATTTATAATTTAAGAAAAAACGCATATTTAAATGACTTAGCTATATTCCTAGGGGACACAGTATACAGAATGCAAGCAAGTCCAAAGAAGATAATTAGAGGTGTTCAGGCTAGCATTCTCAAGAGTTCAGGCTTGCAATTTTTGAGTCTAACAATTAAAATGTAAATGAAATACATCTTCTCAAAAACCTGACTAAGGCGGCAATTCCTCAGATCAACAAAGCATCTCTCAGTCAGCATCATCCACCCATGAATCAAGCAGCTCTTGGGCTGCTCTGAAAGAAATAACAAGGACTGTGAGAGGATCATGCATTATAACTGCCCTCCTACAGTTCCTTCAAGAATATGTTTTCATGGCAGATGAAGGGAATTAGGAGGCTAAGAGGTACTCTGCTACAGTTTACAGCAGCCTGTATCCTCATGAGAGATAAGTGAGACCATGCAAAGAAAGAAAGGATGTGACCAGCTAACAATAGCCGTCATATGGCATGGAAGGCAGAGGCTCTGGGGATGCAAAATCAGCCTGTTGAGCCGTCCCAGAAATGACATTTAAAAAGAAACCTATGTGAAACTGGTTTGGAAATCAAAATAGGGCAGTCTTGAGACTAACGTATTATAAGGCATAGATTTCTCATTGTCCAAGCACCAGTGCCACCCATGGTTTAGAAATGAGAGCTGAGTCAATTTTTACATACCCCTTTGTTAATAAATCCATATATGAACCAGCATTCATGCTATCAACCACTATTTAAAATCATTAGTCCCCCTCATATTTCATAGGATTTTAAAAGGTAAAATATGCACTTCTCCAAATTATAAATTATAGATGTTGTGTGAAAAAATGAGATCATAGAAGCCAAAAGTCCAGCATGCTTGCTTCTAGATAGTGTTACTCAGACATGACAGGGGATTCCATGTACCATGAAATCTCAACAAAAATATTTCCTGAAGAAGACTGGCATAATGACATTACCAGATGGCATGCCAATGTGGACAAAGGAAATTCCTCATCTTCCCATCCCTATGTGAAGAGCTACAGAGCATCAGTGGAGAATCGGGTTCCTTATAGGACAAGCTCCTACATGGATTGTCCAACTCCCAGTGGTCAAGCCTACATATATGGAAGTGTTTGGCTCTGTATACATGTATGCATATATGTATAATGAGAATTAAAGAAGAACTCATGAAATTAGGAGGGAAAGAGAAAAAACAAGAGAAGTTAGAGAGAGAGGGAGAGGTGAGACAGTTCAGGTATGAAATTCTCAAAGCAAATATATACATGTGTGTGTGTGCGCGCGCGCGCGCGTGTGTGTGTGTGTGTGTGTGTGTGTGTGTATGTGTGGTATATGTATAAGTATATGTACAAATATACATATATATGCATATACATGTGCATATTTGTATATGTATTATATATAAATATATACATGTACATAAATATATATGTATATCAGAAATAAGCCACATTTAGCCATTCAAGAGACAGAACTTATGTTGGAAGTAGAGCCAGCAAAATTACAAAATATTGCCAGACTTCTGAAAATGGGATCAGCTCAGTGATATTGGCAACAGATGGCAAATTCAGGGCAATGGAAGATAATGCCAAAATAATTACTTCTCAAGCCAAGAGCCAAGTGAGGGAACGTGTTCTGAGAACCAAGTACGCTGGTCACCACAAGGGAAAAGATATACACACAAATAAGATGAGAGAAAATAACCAGATCTAGAGTAGGAAAGGTCACTGAGAACAAAAACATATTGAACACAATGGGCAAAGAGAAAAGGTATTTCAGATGGGGCTACTGGGAATAAATTTCTATAAAAATAATTCAATAAGCATAATAATGGCAAGTGCTTAAAGCAGCATGTGCCTTATGCCCAGTGCTTTCACAAGTATGTTCTGAATCGAGCCATGCTAACACTGTGACTTTCATTCGATTATTAATTGCCATTCACAGAAAGGACACTGAAAGAAATTCATATGTTCAGAGGCATATCACATGTAAGCAGTAGACCCAAGGTTCACTTGTTATCATTCTAACTCTCAAGACCCAACCTTGAACATCACACATGGTGATAAGTCATATGTTGCTTCTACCCATCTAAAGAGCAGCTTAGCTTTCTGAAAGAAGACAGTCCAACTATATGAGCATGATACAAGGTAAGGTACTATTCAAAGGATCATCAATCTACACATTTAATGAGTACTTAATGCATAATCTTTGGACAAAGGCCTGGAAAGGAAAACATTTAATTGCTGGATGTTAAAAATTCCACAATGCACTATGGAATAAGACATATAAACACAGAATCATAATGCAGCAGGGACAAGTGACACATTGAGGAATTACCATGGGACTCTACTGAAATTAAATCTCAAGCATAGATCATAAGATAAAGAAGGAAAACGGATTGAGAAGAAACTACAAGATTTGAAGTGCAATTAAAGAATCAATTAATTAAAATTTATTATATATACTACATATATTATATTATATATATATATATAATTATTAATTAAAATAGGTAGTAAAACATCAAATATGGTAAAGGCTATAACAAAGAAATCTGTCTATATTTTAAAAGTATGAATTACTACTGAGAAGTATGTTTGGCTAGAAGGAGGATAGACTTACCTAAGTGACTTTTGAAATGAAGGAAGGCTTTAAAATAAAGTGTACATGGAATTTTACCCAAGCACTAACCATATGTGTGTGTGTTATATACTTAAGTATCTATATACAGTACACTGGAATTGAACAATGAGTCAAGTGATTGATGTGTTGAGGTGCTGAGTTCCTCTCTACTAGAGCATCAGATAAGCAAGTGATAATAGAGTTCAAGACATCAGCATGAACTTCCATTTGACCTGGTATAATACATTTATGTATAAATGTATATAAAAGATGATAGAGAAAGGGGAATATACACAAATATACAAACACACACACAAATATATATATATATAT
>NW_021620607.1:1894129-1989795 GCF_004785775.1 Grammomys surdaster | reverse complement strand
CCACCACTTAAGTCAGTTGAAGTTTCATCTTTTACTGTTTATTGTAATGCTAAATGTGCCCTCCCCCCAAGACCTGGCGGCTGCACGTAGCCCCATGTTAATTCTGACCAGTTAATAATGATACTGGCAGTCATTAGCTGGACAGAAGAGAGATAGGTGGTGTGGGAAAAAATAGAGGGGCCGCAGCGGTGGTGGAGTCCCGGAGGCTTCCAGGCTGCATAGGGTCCCACATGCAGGAGGAGGTCTAAGGTTCCAGCGGCCTGGAGGCTTTGGTGGCAGGCCCCAATGACACAAGGAAGTCCTTGGTTCCAAAAGGGTTTATTGTCATGACAGATGGTAGATGGATCTGGTTGTACCCCTGTAAAACTCAGGCCAGTCCCGAGTTAAATAGGGAGAGAGAAAGGGGGAGGATTGGGGGAGGATCTGGGGAGGATCTGGGGAGGCATGCTTAATTTGCTCGGCCCTCTGGCCTTCATTAGTATGTAAATCCCTAGGGCCTGAGCCCTCTAGTCACACCCTCTACCTGTGCACTTTGGGAGGGGCTGTAATGGCCAGCTTATGCGACTGAACAATGTAATTCTATGGAGACTAGACTGCTTTTCAGGACCCTGGGTTCTGGGGGCGTGCTGAACTTCTGCCTGTTCTCACGCAGAGTCTCGGGGTTCTAGGCACCTGCCCAGCCATGAACCAGAATACCCTTATGCAGTCCCACAAGGTGGAACTGAGTTTTCATGTGCTTGGGTAAGAAGAGAGACTAATGAAAGAAAAGAAAGAAGCCACCATGGAAGAAAAAGAATGACGAGGGAGGAGGGAAAGAAAGGCTCCATGGGGTGGGAGTGAAGAAAACATGGCCATGCGAGCTGGCCAATTAGAGCTAAGCGCAGCCTGGATGAAACATAAAAATAGTGAGTGATGGCTTGGAATTATCTACAGGAAGATACGTTCTAACAGCATGAGGTTGCCCAGCTATTGTGCTGCCTAAGGTGTTTTTAAAAATATAAAGGCTGTGTGTGTGCTCTCATCTGGGAACATAAACGGTTAAAGGTGGGGAAGAAATTCTACAGAGGCAATTTTTTTATTATTTTTTTACTACAATGGGCATTAAAGTCCAAATCTTTCTCTTTTTTAAAATAGGATATTTTATTTACTTACATTTCAAATGTTATCCCCTTCCCCAGTTTCCCCTCTGAAAAACCCTTATCTCATCCCCCTATGCCCTGCTTCTATGAAGGCGCTTCCCCCACCCACTTACCCCTGTCTCACTGCCCTAGCATTCCTCTACACTGAGGCATCAAGCCTTCACAGGACCAAGGACCTCCCTTTCCATTGATACCAGATAAGATCCCTTCAGCTCCTTCAGTACTTCCCCTAACTCCTCCATTGAGGTTCCTGTGGTCAGTTCGATGGTTGCCTGCAAGCATCTGCATCTGTTGGTCAGGATCAGGCAGAGCCTCTCAGGGGACAGCTATATCAGGCTCCTGTCAGCAAGCACTTCTTGGCATCCACAATAATGTCTGCCACTAGTGTTTGGTGTCTGCATGTGGGGTGAATCCCCAGGTGGGGCAGTTTCTGGATGGCCTTTCCTTCCATCTCTGTTCCACTCTTTGTCCCTGGGTCACCTTCAGACAAGGAGCAATTCTGGGTTAAAATTTTGGAGATGAGTAAGTGGCCTCATCCCTCAACCGGGGGTGGGGGACGGCATGCTCTGCCTCTGGATATGGTCTCAACAGGTTCTCCCTCCCCCTTGTAGAGTATTTCAGCTAATGTCACCCCTGTGAGTTCCTGGGAAGCTCTTGCTTTCCTGGCATCTGGGCCTTTCTGGTTGCTACCCCCAGTTCCCCATCCCCCATTGTTACACACCTGTGTTCAATTTCCTGACCCTCTGTACATCTCCTCCGTCTTCTCCCATACCTGATTCTTCCCCTCTTTTTCTCCATCCCTGCTTCACTTCCTCAAAAGTCCTCCCACCCTCTACTTCCCTTGATTTGTTTCCCCTTCTAAGTAGAACTGAAGCATCCACTCTTTGGTCTTCCTTCTTCTTGAGCTTCACGAGGTCTGTGAGTTGTATCATGGGTATTCCATGCTCTTTGGCTAATATCCAGTTATCAGTGAGGACATACCATGTATGTTCCTTTGTGACTGAGTTATCTCACTCAGGATAATATTTTCTAGATCCATGCATTTGCCTGAAAATTTCATGAAGTCATTGTTTTTAATAGCTGAGTAATATTCCATTGTGTAAATGTACCACATTTTCTGTATCCATTCCTCTGTTGAGGGACATCTGGGTTGTTTCCAGCTTCTGGCTATTATAAATATGGCTGCTATGAATATAGTGGAGCATGTGTTCTTATTACATGTTGGAGCATCTTCCAGGCATATGCCCAGGAGCAGTATATCTGGGTCTTCAGGTAGTACTATGTCTAACTTTCTGAGGAACTGCCAGGCTGATATCCAGAGTGGTTGTACCAGCTTGTTATCCCACCAGCAATGGAAGAATGTTCCTCTTTCTATCAAAAAGAAAAGTGAATCTTTGAAGAAATGTCTCATTTTAGGACTGGGGCAAAAAGTACACTCTTCTAGAGGGTCTTTGTTCTAAATAACATCTGAGTTTTTAGAGATTTGCAGGGTTGATAGCTCGTCAGTGGGCAGGCTGGTATTCTGTTGGGTAGAGTTGTGGTTCCTGCGTGTCTGCCATGAATCAGAGAGGCAATTGAAAGGCATGGAATTTTGACTGAGTTCACTCTATGTGGTGTCAGGCAGGTGCTGTGGGGCCCCACCTGGCATGAGGAGAACTCAGTCTGAAGTCCTGCAGGGGTAGGGCTCTTGGGTTGGGGATCCCCAGTCAGGGAGGTGTGGCCAGGGACTGACTGGTCTCAAGCCCTTAGGCTCTCAGGTGTTGCTGAGAGGACACAGAAGAACCGAAACTGTGGGCATGTGGGAAGATCGGCCCACAGCCGACAGAAACGAGGGAGAGAGAAAGGGTGCCCTGACAGTGCCCCGCAAGAAAGAGACTCTTTGGTTACTGTACTCCCTTGGCTGACTTGGCTGCCCTGCTAGCTTGCTTGAATCAGCAGTCCCTGTGGCTGGAATGCAGAGAAGTCCACCAGACAGTAGGCAATTAAAGGACCCCTCCACATTTCCCAGGCAGACCCCCAAAACACTTGAAGATCCATGGTTTTATAAGCTTTATTTTCATGGCAGATGGTAGATGAATCTTCCTGTACTCCCACACCCCAAGGGCGTGGTCTTTTGTTAAATACCATTTTTAAGGAGGAGGGTCATTAAAACGGAAATCTCTCAAAGGCCTGAGGCCTGTAGTCACACCTCTACCTGACGAGGGGCACAAACCTCTTTGGAAGGGGCTGCATTGCCCTACAAAAGAGTGGGTCAATGGAGGTCTTTGGCTGTGTGTCAGGAGTCTGAACTCTGGGAGTGTGGTGAGATGTATTCTGTCCCTTGTAGGGTCTCTGGCCATTTCTAGCCAGTGCTCTACCAGAAACCAACTCATCCTTTCAAGGTCTCACAGAGATTAGCACATGACCAAAGGAGAACAAAGATGCTGATGTGAGGTCAAAAGCTATGCCAGTATGAGCATCAATAAAGTGGCATTAGATTATAATGCAAAGTGTAAAATGCATGCTCATATATTTGAAATCATGTATTATTATAATCTATTATATTCTTATACATAATAGATAGATGATGAGAGCAGAAAAAGACAAATAATTCGTTAAGGTGTTCTGTTTTCAAGGAAGTGAATCTGAACAGCTTGTTCCTAAATTGAATACCATGACTTCCATGCCAAAGGCTAAAGCATGAAATGGGACAAGGAGATCTACTTTAAGGAAGAACACCTACAGATATTGCTTTAACCTCTCAATCAAGGTTAGGGTGAACAACAGTATGCAGTCTTCATTTGACAGGATGACATGGTACTTAGCTTCTTCCACTCTTTCTCTCAAATACTACACCAGTTCAAGTGTGACATATTAATGATGTATAATTACAAAAGAATAATGTTCTAGAAAATGCATATACTCAAAACTATCAAGGTAATCAAAAATAAGGAAACTCTAAGAAACTACTAGAGACAAGAGGAATGTACGTAGGTTGGTCAAACCTTCAGTATGACCCTTCTAGTTCTAAAGAGCTCGAGAAAAAAAAACCCAAGGAGATCTGAGTAGAACCAAGACTTTAGTTAAACTTAGGATGCCCATGCTAGCATTTTCATCTCACTTCAGGTATCACACGTATGCAAGGTCATAAAAAAGGGAAGCAGAGGTGTATATTAGATTGTTATACAAAATAACAACTACCAATAGTAAAAAGAGTTCAAACAATATGAAAAGAAAAATCAAACACTTTTACACATATGAACATTTTTATAAAGCAAAATGATACCCTTGATACATGCATCTGAATATACAATGAAGCACCCTAGAAACCCATGAGAAAGTTGGGTATTTCTCCTGGGTATATAAGATTACAAGGACAGAGCTACATTTCAGCAACTCCTCAGAAGTAGAACTTTTGAAAGGAAATAGAGTTTCAGTCTGAACCAATCTGACCTTCCTAAAGTGGAGAGAACTGCCGTTATGAAAGAATAAGACTATCTCACAGAATGTCTCCTCTCCCTCTCTCTCAATTTCTTCTTCTCAATTTTTTCTTACCAAAACTTTCAAAAATATGGCCCTGAAATGGACTACCAACTGCTAAATGGATTGTGGTCAATTTTCACAGCAATTGAACAAAATAGCATCATAGAATCTCAGACCTGGCCAAAAATCACCAGGGTCAACCCTTCATTGTGAGTGAACTGAGACCAGAAAGATTAGCTGTCTTGTTCAATGAAATATGTGTAGCTGTTGACTGAGTTCACTCCAAGCCCAGTTTCCTTTAACCCCAGGGCCATGCATTTTCTTGTATATACCAGCCATGACAAATAGTTGGTCCACATTATTTTCTCTGTTCTCCCCAGAAATGCTTCTCTCGTTCCCTACCCTGCCTCTATCCCATTAGTAATGTCTTTGTATCATAACACATTTTCTCACTGCGCAGATAGAAAGTTTAAAAAGCACTCGTCTACACTGCATACCATGTACCTACCCCAAAATGAGCACACAGGAGGAAAATTATTCTATCCCCAAAAGACAAAAATATGTTCTAGTATAAAGCATCAATGCCCTGAGGCAACAAGTTATTACTGGAACTGCATCACATTACCTCATACCGTAATAAACTCAGAAACTTCATTAAAGTAATGTTTGCTTAATCAACTGGAACCGATTAAAAGTAATCAGATAAAGAAAAGTGTTCCATATCATCTCTGTATATCAGTTCAATCCAGATGAGAATAAGCTACCACAAATCATCACCTCTATGGGAGTTGGTTTAGAAAAGGTTAGCTTCTTCTAGCCTATTAATTTTCAAACTAAAATGAAGAGAAACCACAAAAGCAGTTCAATTTAAATAGAAGTACAGCTTGAAACTTCAGAACAATCAGACACTGAGTAGACCCTGCTATTTTTCCAACTTAGATTCTAATTAGGTTTCTTCAATCTAAGATTATATGCATTCTATAAACTTGCAAATTTAGCAGTTATCTGTAAAAATTTCCTTTAAATAACTTGGGCATTTTCTTTTGGAGCTAAAAATATAGGCAACAGATATAGAAATGTTAAAAATGAGAAGAAAAAGCCTAACTGAACTGTGCTTCAAAATGAGAAATTATCTGCACCTACATAAAGTACTTCACAACTCCATCATTTGACAATAAATTTGAGATTACTCAACTTTCAGCAGTTGATGGCAAGCAAGAAGAATCTTTATACTATTGTAATGCTTCACAAACCAGAAAAATCTTACTTTCAGAATGAAACAAAATCTTTATGCTGATGCAATCTGAATCCTGTATTTCGAGTTCATTCAACACATCCAGAGGCTGAGTACTTTTCCGAGAAGGGACTAGGGTAGTTTGGCCTGCCTGCTTACTCAGTACCCCCTCTTCTTTCTGTATGTATTCTCTTGGTTTCCAGTCTTCAGAGATGGGTGCCACCATGCTTTACACAGTGTGAAACCTGCACTTGGCACCTGTATTTTCTTGGTTTCATGTAGTCTGTCCTAGTGACATTTCTGTTCCTGGGATAAACAGCATGACCAAAAGCAACTCAGGAAGGAAGCATTTTATTATACTGATACTTAACAAACCATCACTAAGGAAAGTCAAGGCAGGAACCCTGAGGCAGGAACTGAAGCAGGTACTACAGGGGATTGCTGCTTAGTGGCTCGATCACCATGGCTCCCTCTTTTATATAAAGCAAGACCTATCAGGGATGGTCCCTCAGGGGACTAGGCCCTCTCACATCCATCAATCAAGAAAAATTCCCTTGCAAACCAATCTGATAGGGGTATATTCTTAATCTAGTTCCAAAGGATCTTGGCTTGTGTCGTTGACAAAAACAAACAAACAAAAACAAACAAACAAACAAACAAACAATAGCAAAACTAACCAGCACAGACTCTAAAAGTCAAAACATTTTATTTTAGGAACTGTATTTCCTTCCAGAGCTAAAGAAGCTATTTGCTTTCTAGCTTAAGCTAGTTGATCTAAACCAGAATACAGCGTTTTTTTCTGTGCCCCCTAAGAGAGACAATTAGTAGTATATCTTTGTCATATGCAGGATTCACAAAAGAACAGTGAAAGGAGTGAATGCCAATTAATGAAGAACCACAGTGTGTAGAGTTCCCAGAGTGCCACGGGAGGTGGCTTTGCAGTGAAATCCTCTACTTTAAATTCTGATTCTCCTCCCTGTCAGGGGTGTCCTCTGAGACAGTGCCTGCCTTACAACCTTGTCATTTCTAGGGTTCAATGGAGAGTCTGAAGAGTAAGGAAGTTCGTAAAATCCCCAGTGCTCTCCTTAAGCAGAACCTCTTGTGCTTCCTTTGCAGATAGCAAATAACATGATTCATCTTGTGTCTTTTAGGGGCCCTTCAGCTTTTCCTAATACCTGTCAATATGCCTGTTATATAGTCCTAGGCTATGCTCACAAACTCCTTAAAATTCCAAGCCTCTTGCTCTCCCCTCTCACTTTGAATTATCACTTGTAGAATTAAAGGGGATAGAGAGCATTCTCCAAAGTGATGGCTGCTGAGAGTCCACAGCTGCTACCCTCTCTTCTAAGCAGTATTTCTTTACAGCAGAGATGAAGAACCTGAGAACTGGCTTTTACATGTTCCTTTGCCACAGGAAGCAGATGCAAATTAGGTTGCATGAATTCATGTGAGTCTAAAAGACAGAAGAGTGGTAAGCAGTCATGTGATCCTACAGAGACATTGAGTTTGGCAGTGATCTTTGGATATTTCTCCTTAAATTAATTACCTCATCAGTCTTTGGTTCTATATAATGTCTGTGTATGAAGTTAAATAAATATTCACACAAAAATCTTTAATACATATTAAGTTAATTATATATTAAATACACACAGACATACACACACACACACACACACACACACACACACACACACGCAAAAGAAGCCATTAACTCGATCTGTTGAATTCTGTTCCAAAATGAAAAACTCTCCTAGCTAATTGTCCTATGATAAAATTACAGTTCATTGTTTCTTTTATGTTACTTTTGAGAACTGGATAAAAGGTCTCAATAGTAAATATTAATGTTCAAGCTTTAAAAAATCTCTTATAAACACACAATTCACTGCATTAAATGTATTTTCTTTCAAGATACTTTCCTGACTGGCCCAATTAATAATCATAAACATCATTCTTTATGTTACAACATAGCAACTGCAGAATCAGGAAACTAAATCCCCATATCTGCTCACAAAATGGGTTTGATGTCTTACAAACTAGAGGAGACTGTATACAATGAAAATCATAGAGAATTACCATATTAGTATTCAGAATAAGATGTTATACTACTTTAGGTTGTTGTGATAAAATACCATGATCAAAAGTGACTTATGAAAGGATTTTATTTGGGTCCGTGGGTCCAGAGGAGAGTTCATAGCAGAAGGAGCGACATGAAAGCTGGCACATGAAGCAGGAAGCTGAGGGTTCATCTCCAACTATAAACATGAAGCAGAGAGTGAGGAAGTCTAGAAATTCTCAAAGCCCACTCTCATTGATACACTCTATTCAGCAAGGCTCCACCTCCTAAACGTACCATAACACCCCTCCAACATCATCCTAATAGTGCCACCAACTGAAAGTTAAGTGTACATGGTCATTTTTCACTCAATAATTCATCTCTCAGATGTACTCGATACCTTTTATCTTCATGTTGTTAGAAGAAATGATCTAGATTTGAAATGGTTCGTATTCCACTTAGCCATTTATTAACAGCGGTGGTGCATGAGTCAACTATCTGGGTTTAAACTTGGAAAATGAAAGGTTCAAAGCAAATCCTCACAGAAGGCCTGTACATTCACTTCTTGCTGTCTTTTTCGAACCAAGTATGAAGACTTTTAAGGTCCTGAACAACTACTGCCTTACATTTAAATATTCTCCTGAAAGCATACTTATGTGTTTAATTTTCTTGAGGAAGAAAGAATTTACATATCAAAGATGATTCTTTATTTTAACACTGCCTTGCTCCGGTCTGAATTACTGTCAAATTTTTATTAACGAAGTAATGCCTTTTCATTTCAGCCAATCTATAAGCAGAAGAGAAATAACTGAAAATTACTCATTTGCTCCATTTATTCTAATGATACCTCAGAAGGCAGGTATTTGCTTGTCTTTCTAATCATTAGAATTTTTAAAAATATTCAAAATGTAAACAAAAATAAAAATTAAGGCATGGATGTACATAGAGAATGTATGTACAGAAAAGGGGATGGAATAAATTCCTTGGAAAGAGAGATGGGAAGAGAGCTGGGAGGAGTAGAGAGAGGGGAAACTGATCAGGATGCATCATGTGAGAGAAGAATCTATTTTCAATTAAAAAATCCATCAGGATAACTAGGAGAGTCCGGGTGAGAATCCAGTATTGATGCTGTTACAGAAGCCATTGACCTCAAACCAAACCAATGACTCATTGCAATCTCTTTTTCAGGAGGGGATAGTGAGATGAATGGGACTGGAATGCATGATACGGAACTTATCAATAAAAAGTTAAAAGCATAAATAAATAAATTTAAAATGAAATGAGACAGAGATAAGAAGATATTTTAAAAAGCCTTTGAAAAATGCAATCCACTAAGCAAATGTAAGTGTCGAACACCTCTGTCTGCTTGGAGAACTGATGGATGACTGAATTCCATTTCTTTCTCCTTCTTAATGCAATAGCTATGGTACTTGGGGCATGAGATGTGAGTCAAGACAGACATAGATTTGCAGTTCCCACTCAGTCAGTGGAAGTGCAGATTCAGTGGCTTTCTACTGGGTAATTTAATCTTAATTGCCCCAGGTTTTAGTTAATAAAATGTATGACACATAGAGAGGCATATAGTGTACAGCAAATGCTCATTCCATACCACTTACTCATAGAGACTGTACTTCTAACTTGTTTAACTTCATGTGCTTCCGTTCACAATTCCATTTTATTTTAAAGCAGTTTCCCAATTAGGTGCTCAGTTTAGAGTTAAGTTGATTTTTAAATGACATAACTTTAAATATGCAAAGGTAGCAAGCGAAGAAAATAAATATATCAGAAGGTAAATTCAACTTAAGATGAAAACAATTAAATTATAAGGATTAAGTATGATTTCTAAAATTGGATGAAGAATACTGTTTAAGTACTGTCTTTTAATCTGATATGATTTTCAGCAGCTGATGGCTCCATTGGTCCCAATTTTTCCATACTGATGAGGCAGAAATGCCAAGCATGGTCCAGCAGTATGTAAGACCGAGTGACTGATCAGGTTGCCTTCATTAACATAGAATCTCTCTAATTTTGAAAAAAAAAGTTAAAAATATGCAGACCAAGGTCTCTGGAAAGTGAATTTGCACTGCATTCATAAATATGGTCGGTTAGATGCATTAATAATGAGCTCCAAGTCATAAACTATGACCCACCAATAATGTGCCAGTGTCTTTGAGTGAGCCCAGATTTGAATTCTCTACTTTACACTTCCTGTCTTCCATCTGCCAGGTCTGTTTACTAGACTGAATCTGTGCCTTCCTGAAGTCTGTCTTGTAAATCTGTCCCTGTGTCTGTGTCTATGTCTATGTATGTCTGAATGTATGAGTGTCTTGGTCTCTATGTGTCTTTACCTGTCTTTCTGTCCCTAACAAGGGGCATTGCTCTGTATTACTGAATATTCCAAAGAATGTCATATGTAGAAAGAATGAGAGATTTTTTATAAAAAATTTTAACAGAGTGTTACAAAAGACCAAGTCAATTACAATAGACTCCAATTGACCAAACAACAAACAGTACAACAGACATCACTGTTAATTAAGAAAGATCCATAAGTAGTGTTTAATATTTTTGTTGGATATTCATCCTATAAGATTTCTTTCAATCACTATTTCTGCTCCTTTCAGAAAATTATTATTAGGACACAAATGCATTGCTCTGGGTCAGGGGAATGGAAAAATACACAGCTTCACATTACAGTATTCAGTTAGTTTGTCAAACTTGGTTATGTGAGAAACTCCAGGCAAATAAGATTGATTGTTCCATTGTTCTCTTAAAGGCATGTTAAACAGGGAGATTACACAGTAGAAAAGCAGTCTTAAGCTACTTACAGTACATTATTAACTCAACTGTAAGGTCCAGAAAAATTCTAGTCTCTTAGAACATAAGAGATATTCATCATAATGCATTGCCAATGATAGATTGTCTATTTATCCATCACTGTCAAACTATGATACATAGCCAAGTATGAACTGTCTCCCAAGTGAGCCAAGACATTTTGTAACACAATGAAATCCCCACTAATTTATTTTATTAGGTATTCTATGCACCAGGAATTATACTCAAAATACAGTAGTAATTAAGAAAACAGACCTTTAATCTATTGTGTACATAAAAGGTAAAAAAAAAAATAGTAAATACCATATTACTGTGACAATGATATAAGTACGTTGGAGAAAAATAAATCAAGATGTGACATAGAAATGCCATAATGAGAAAACTCTTGGTTTCAAATATAGTGAAATTTTGGAAAGCTTTATCAAGATGGTAATGCATAGGTAACAGTGTAAAAGAAGAGAGTTGTAAGTCTCTTGTGTAGCAGGAAAAAAAATATATGGGGCAGAGCAAACAATAAAACAAAACCAACTTAGGAGTAAGCAAGGTGCCCTTGACCAGTGCCTCCCTTACCTGCCCCTTTGTCTTTCAATGAAAACTATAAATGAGTTGTAGACTATTTCAGCCTCCTTTCAAAAGCCTGGAAAGTCTTGAATACGCAGGGAGGTCCTTACTACACACTGTTGCACACTGAGACCTGAATCCTGTATATATGGCAAACTACTCTGAATGACAACAGGATGTGATCTAAATAATGTCCAGATAAGCATCATATGCTGATGCACATTCACTTCTTACTCATTCTGAAAACAAAAACACTTTTGAATAAAGGTACAAAATCACAGTCACACAGGGTGGCCTATACAACAGACACCTTTATCAACTGACCCATGCTGACAGCCCCATGCTTGATTACTTTTAACAGCCTTTCTTTTCTACATTTTGAAAGAGTCCTTGTATTTTCATTTTGTGCAAAGCACCCCGAGGTCACATGGACAGCCTGCATGCTGACCACCATGATCAACTGGGATCAGTGTATGAATTCATGTAACTCAATGAGCCTGAAGCCTTAACCCATTGGGGATTTAGAGGTGTCTCAAAATTCATTGTTTTGCCCATTCCCCCAAGGGCAAAGAGACATAAATTATATCCTTCTCCTGAATGCTTTTAGAGTTTTAACCCTAGATTTTCTGGTGACAATCTTGCTGCTTGGGAATGAAAACAAGGCAAATGGAGAAACAGCAAAGATGTCCAATATCATCTCATGAACTCATATGAGAAACCATGACTATTCTTCATTTGTATCTGTTTTGCTTGCACCAGGCAGGTGAGTACCTTAGTTGTTGAAAGCATTTTGAGCTGTACTTCTATTATTTATAACCAAATAATCGCTGCATTAGAAATCTCTTGTTTGTGCACTTTTAATGTGGCCTCTGTGCTCTGACTATAGACAAAGGTGACCTTTATGGATATGGCATTTATTTCAGACCCCTTCCCAACTTTTCCCTCTCCATCCATCCTATGGAACACAACCCTTCTCTGTTTTGACTGCCATACTATTCCTAGATGCACCTTCCAATTTATACCTTGCTTTTCCTATCCATACCTCTGCCTAGAGACCATGTCACCTTGCTTACTGCTGCCACAATGCTGCTAATGTTCTTCAATATCCAGATGACATGTGCTTTTTCAAAACAGATCTCTCTGTCATCAAAATCACTTTTTTCATCTTCACTTCATTAGAACATTTTTTCAAATATACATTTGATTAATAAAATTACTTACTCATATACTTCACTAAATTAAACATACTTCAAATTTTTCATTGAATTGTTTAGTGACTGGAGCAGAAAATACTCCATACTACTTATTCAAAAATATTGAATAATTGAATGGTAGATGCCTAGGGAATAACAAATATCCAAAGCAGTCAAGAGGGGAGGAGGAATCTGATATTCTGAGGTGCTGTTCTTAAAATTAAAAACATTCTTGCACTCTTGCCTGTGTCAAAAGATAATAAACTATATTAAAATACAACATTATGCACTGGTTGCTGCCATGCTTTAAAGCCAGAGAGTGCACTGGGCACTGAAGCATAGAAGTAGTAGTCAAATGAGGAACTCTATACATCCTTCTTGAGGCAGGTGGAAAGAGAAGACTGACAGTATCCACATAGATTCACACATATGGTCCAGATTCACACAAACATGAGGTCATCATGTCAATGTCTAACTAGTAGCTTTGATATGCTAGGTACTAGACCATGTCCTAGGTATAGAAATACAATCTTGAAAAAAGATTACAATCTCTTCCTTTATGAGATTTGTAGACCATTAGGAAAAACTGACAGTAACTTAAAAAAAAAACTACAAATCTATGAAGCATCTTCTGAAGCTCCAGAAGTAGTAAATTTAGAGAATAAAATTACGGTGTATTTTAGAGATTACTGGAGAGCTCATGAAGATAGTCTTGAGATAGACAAAAAGTTAACTAAGTGTATAGGAAAAACTATAAAAGAAAAAATAAGGTTGGAGTTCAGAGAAAGGGGGAACAGAAACCTGTAAGAACAGAGAGACAAGGTTAGATGGGTCATTACGGCTCTATGAAGAACTGTAGCATTACAGCAAGAACAATGAAATGTTACTGAAAGGAGAAAGTATTGGAGTTCCTGTCTACTTGTAGATTATGCTCAGTGGACCAGAACAATGGAGATATTGTCTTGTTCATTGTTGTACCATTAGTGAAAACCACAGAAGTACTGGAAAAGGTCCATAATACTTGGGACAACCTCCTGGAGCACCTATGTGTACAATTTGGAATGGTGAATCTGAAGCTCACAGGAAGGTATGCTGTAGACATGGTAAAGAAGGGTTGCCCCATAGATTTGAGGAGTAAAACCTAGACACACTTAAGATTTCCTGTAAGGATAATTTGGGGTGAGGAGAAACCCATGCACATGGTCACTGTTAACAATTATATGTCATATATAACCACAAGCCAATACATCTTTGAACCTGTCTGTAAATATACATAAACATTCTTATACACATGAATTGGGAAGATGGTAGTTTAGCTCTGTTTTGTCTTGCTTATATTTTTTGTGTTGTCGTGACTTATCAAATTCCATGAGTTAATTTTGTCTTCTCCCAGGCATCATTTTCGTCTCAACACACATGCATCAGTGGCTCTACACTGTTAAGATATGTGATAACGTTTAGCACAGATGGAACTCTAATGAATAAGAAAACTACTCAACAGTGCAGCCAAATCACTTTTCTTAACTTCTAAATCCTCTAAAATGCACAGTTAATTACTTAGTAGACCATAATAGCCATAAAATTAAATAGAAAGCAGCCACATAGTTGTCAATAGAAAAAAAAATCCCCAGACAAAACAACTGCTTATTTGTCTGTCAGTAAAGCAGAGACAAAAAATAAGTAGCTTAACCTATTTCTAAAGAGCTTTAAAAGTCAACAACAGAGCATATATCAAATATCAAATATCAAATGAACAATCTATTTGATAACAAAACATATCTATATATACAGAAAAATATTTCATCTCTGAGATCTCACCAAAAAAAAATTGTCAGTGATATTTATAGAGTTGACAACAAAACTAAATCTCAGGAGATTGTCATTTTAAAATTTAGTCTAGAGTTTTCTTGAATATTTATTAAACCTTGCTGTTCTTCACTTTAGGTATCCAAACACTGTTGTTCACCAGGCCAGAATAGAAAACACTAAGTTCCTCCAGGTACGGTTGCTTTGCAGGAACTTGGTCGGGTTTTAGTGCCAGGACAAACAGCCTTCTCCAAGATGTTCTCAGTGAAATAGCTCTCTTTTATTGGGAATGACAAGGGCTATATAAACCTTGGGGAGTAGTTAAGGGTTTGGGGGATAAGTTTACATCATTGGCTGGTGCTGAAGTCCTGGGAATGCTTAATTTGCATGAAGAGGTATTCCAAACATTTGCTGTACAAGTCCTTATAGGGAGAAAGGACTTTAAACCCGAAGTTTGGCCACCTGGCTACCTGACTACCTCACGGGTGGCAGAGGGAGGGGTTGCAGAAGTCCATGTGAGCTTCGACATCCAAGCCCACAGCAAGGAGGAAGACAGTCCTGTTCCTGTCAGTCTCGGGACAAAATTTTCAGGGTGATTTTCAGGGTTTGGACACATCTCAACCTCATTCTTACTCTGGACTGGCTTCCCTGATTGCAGGGCTTCCGTCACCATGAAGCCTCAAGTGCTACTGAGAAGATTTAAAAACAAACAAACAAAACAAATAACAAAGAGCTGGTGACACCAGGAATGATGTCTATGTTGGGCCGTACTATTAATCACAGCTCCCTACATACACTCTATTCCATTTTGCCTCCTTGTGAGTGAGCTCCACTCATTAATCGAACCTCTGCCCTATCATGTATGTTAACTTGAATTTATGAATCCAACAATACAGTAAGGTAGAATATGAAGGTTACAGTTGAATGTCATGGAGTCAGCACTGTTTGCTTATTATTATATCGATAAAGAAATGTGTTTTCCAGTTCTTCGACTATATCAATGAGTTTCATTAAATAGAGGCCTAAAAGACAACAACAAAATTACCCAGAAGAATTATATCCATGGGTAAATCTGTGAGTAGCATTTACCTCTTTCCTCACACTGCTTTAAAAACAATACTCATGTCAAAAATCAGACTTATTGTGTGATGGAAACATGGCTCAGCAGCTAAGCGGGGGTCATTGCTCTTGCAGAGGACCTGGGTTCAGTTTTCTGTATTTAGGGCAGAACTGACTCTAACGTCGTATCCAAGGGGTTGGAATACTTTACTCTGGACTCCCCAGGAGCCTGTATGTATGTGGTACATACACAAGAATAGTTTAAATTAACATAATTTATTAATATACTAAATTATATACAAATATATTTTATATAAATACACTTAAATATATGAATATAATAAATATAAATTAATATGTAAATTAATATAACATCGTTAATATATTATTAATAAAACAATATAGTTAATACAAGATTTTTTAAATCTAAAATTAAATGAGCATAGTTCTTTAAATTTTTTAATATTATTTGTATGTTTCTGTGTGTGTATGAGTGTGTGTGTGTCTGCTTGTAGATACTTGCTGCCCCAGAGAATGGGGATGCCTGAGGCCATGGGTGGGAATGAGTGAGCAGATAGGAGAGCACCCTTTCATAGGCAATAGGGAGGGGAGATGGGGTGAAGAACTCTAGGATGGGGGACCTAGAGGGGGCAACATTTTGAATGCAAATAAATAAAATACTTGATTAAGAATATTCTTGATCACTAATAAGAAAAATGCTAATGTTAAAATCTGAGATCATTCTATTTGCCACATTTAATCAAGTAAAAAGTGGCTCCTAGGAGCAGAGCCATAACCTTTGCCTGTCCTCTGAGGTATATCTCCTCCACCTGGTCTTCTCCACCAGATTACTTCAAACTAAATTCTGACTGCAATGTCCTCCCTCTAGACTTGTTCTTCCTTTGCTCTCCTCATGTCATTAAATAACATTCAGCCTGTGAGTTTCTTGAACCAGAAGCGTGGGAATCGTTTCACCTCTTCATACCCCACATAAAACGCATCAGCAAAAGACGCTATACATAATCCACACACTATCCCCCAACTCTGTTATCACTACTACAACTTTGTCAAAGTCATTCTCAGCTCTCCATTGTTTAAATGTTTATTGGTAGTTTAATGTTCCTCCTAAGCTTATCCCGGACCCAAAGTAACAACAGCAGATGGTGACATAAGACAGACATAATCCTGGTCATGTTCATTTCCTGAATAAGATCCCTCACTGTTTTGCTGTAGAGCTAAAATTTTTTCTATTTGTTCAGAAAAAGATCAATTAAATAAATATCCAGATATACTTCAAATAAAACCTAACCTCCTTTGCTACTGTTGAAGGTCCAGCTCTCCATGTGTTAGCTCAGCCTCTGCCTCCCTCCTGATCTCTACCAAACTCAGCATCACGGTCGCTCACCACCAGTGCTCAGTCCTGAGGCTGTGACACTGTAGTCCTTCTCATTTTAGAGCCTCTGTCCTTGTGGCTCTATTTCCATTACAATATATGTGCCAATTTTTCTTCCAAGAGTCTTTTCAAGGCCATCAAGCCTAAAGAGAAATATTGGACTTTCTCAAACACTTGCAAGAGCCAGATACATATTTTCTTCATAGTCAGAGGTAGTTAGATATGACTGACTTTATTATCTTTGTTTCTCCTAACAGGTTACATGCTTCTTGAAGGCTAGGCTTTGTTCCTTTCACTAACTTGCAATCAGCAGCTGTAAACTGACTCAAGAAGTACTTGCTTGATAAATAAACAGTGTTAGAATATAATAAGTTTTCCACCTTTGAGAATCTTGACACCCAACCTCGGGCAGCTGTCTAGCTCAAGACTATGAGGAAAAACTAGAGAAATGAGAACATAAATGTTTGGAGACATAGGGAGAAAGGTTTCGTTTTGTTTTGTTTTGTTTGTTTTCGTCACTAATCACAGAGTGTTCTGATGGTTCCTCTAATTTTGCAATTCTTCTTGGAATATAATTTTATTTTCTTTGTCCCAAGGAATGTTGTATTAGTCACTAATGTGCATACCATATTGATTTTAGAAGAATAAAAATGTAAGAATTATTCCTGAAAGTTTGTTGTATTTCTTCATTAAGAAAGGTAAGGTCTGAGAAGTTGGCTTTGCTGGTAAAGTTCAATCAAACATGAAGTCCTGGCCTCACCCATCTAACATCGATGCAAAAAAGAAATTGTGCCAGTACGTGTCTTCAATCTCAGTGATAGTGGATAGAGACAGGTGAATCCTGGAGGCTTCATGACCAGCCTGTTAAAACCTTGTCTCTAAATTAAGCTGTGTAAATGATTGAGAAGGGCATCCTCATGTCAACTACCTTGCCATACAGATGAGTACAGCCATGCACACTTTTGCACAAGCTTATACAATACATCACACACACATACATACATACATACATACGTACATACATACATTACACACACCAAGAAAGAAGAGAGAAAAGATTGAAGTCTCAAGCACTTCTAATTTTTCTCAATCACTATCTTTCTAATTTTTTCTAAGAAAACAATTATTCCCAGGAGCATCAGAGTCAGGCTTTCTCTATGCACAGCATTACACGATCAGCACAGGGAACACCAATGTAAACAAGTTCACACAGGTATATGTAAACACTGTTAAATATACACTTATATAAAACCTTGATGATTTTATTAATATGTGAATACAATTATGAATCTCCAAAGTTGACTAAAAGCCTCACCACATTCCAATCCTTTCTGACCTAGAAGTTTTTATCAGCTGTTACAGCAACAATATTTTTCAAATCAGGGTACATGGAATGCTTTTCTAGAGAAGACTTAAATTCTAATTCAAGAATCTCTCAATTGTAGAGCCAGAAGGCATCTTGAGAGAACATCTCACCCTGCCTCTTTATCAGATGCCTCAAGTACAGTTGCATCTGCATGTCTAGCAGACTAATCTGCTAATGCTTTGCGGGTATCATGACAAACTAGAAAGATGTATCCAACACAGAACAGTCATTAATGACTTAGTTTCAACTTGAATGTCAAGTACCAACACTAAAGAACAAAAAACAGGTTTCAGAAAAGAAAGTAGAAACAAGTTAAAAGTAAGAAATCTTAAAATCATATTATTTTAATTTCTGGATGTTCCTAACTAGTTTAAAACAACTTTAAAACACACAATTTACACCAATATTGCCTGAAATATCTGTAAGACAGATGCTTCACCTAGGTATCCAATTCATCATAAACTACCTTGAACAGATGTCTCCCTATTCTGTTGTTGTAGTTGTTGTTGTTAGTCATAGTAATTTATTGTAATATCTTTGAGTTTTGTTATGTCATCTACAATTTGTTCTGGGACCTTCAATTTAACACTGGGAAGAATAACTCATTTCAAGGTCTTGAGAATGAGTAAGCGTGTAGCGTTAAGAAATGGTTAGGTACATATAAACTAGTACAGCTCCCAAGAAAGATAAAAGTGCAATTTTGATATGATCTATGAATCCCCCTTCCTATTGCTGATGGAAAAGGATTGAAATACAAATGCTGAATAGGAGTTACTTTGGGCTTCCTTACTCTTTACCTAAAGCACCCTACTCCCTGGCCTGCCTTGTGGTGGATCTCCAGGCCAGCTTAACTCAATAGATATGGCTGTTTCCTCTTCTCTTCTCAATTCTCCTGCTGCCTGCTTGCCCACCTCTTTAAAACTACTAAAATTTCCCCTGAGTGTGTATATATGTGTTTGTGTGTGTGTGTGTATGTGTGTGTGTGTGTGTGTGTGTGTGTGTGTGTGTGTGAGAGAGAGAGAGAGAGAGGCTGTATGTCCATGTGTCTATGTGTATAGATGGATAGAAGAATAGACAGATAGATGATAGATAAATAAATAGATGATAGATTATTCTTGTGTTCATTAAATGGCTAGTCACAATAGCTAATGGAAACTGCCTGATGTTTCATTGGATAAAGAAATTGTGTGAGAGTGTCTTTGTGTGTGTGTGTGTGTGTGTGTGTGTGTGTGTAATGGAATATCATACAGCCTTAGAAAATAAGTAATATCTGCTCTGTGCAATAACATTAATGAACCTTGAAAATATTATTCTAAGTGAAATAAGTCTAGTCACAAATAAACACATAATATTTGATCCCACTCTCATGAGGTATATGAAGACATCAAATTCAGAAAGAGAGAATAAAATTATGGTAGACTAGAGGCAGCAGTAGAGACTTGCTGTTTAATGGGTCAAATATTTTAAAGTTGTAAAATAAGCATATTCTGGGAACATATTGTACAACATTGTATCTACAGCTAACAATGCAGTATTGAAAGTTGTACAGGTAAAAAATTAAGAAGGTATAATGTAGGATAATTGTTCTTAGCACAATCACAAGTGAGGAGGGAGAGAGGGACCTGGAAGGGAAAGTGGACTGGAGTGAGGTGGGGAGAGGGGATCATGATCTGGTATTGGGTGAGTAAAAAGGACTGAAGCCCTGAGGGCCAGCAGAAAGAATGGAAACAGGCAACCTACGGAGGTAGGAGGTTGGGAAGATCCTTCAGAATGCACCAGAGACCTGGGAAGTGAGAGACTATCAGGACTCAAAGGGAGGGACCTTAGATGAAATACCTGACAGTAGGGAGAGGGAACTTATTGAGCCTACCTCCAGCAGGAAGACAGGGCATCAAGTGAGGGAGGTTTCCATCCCACAGTCAAAACTCTGACCAATAATTGTTCTGAAACAATTCTGAACTTTTCTGTCTAAAAGTACTACAGGGATCGAAATGGAGAGGAGCCTAAGAAAAAGAAGGTCCAGCAACAGGCCCAAAGTAGAATCCAGCTCAAGAGGAGGTCCCAAGGCCTGACACTATTACTGAAGCTATAGACCGCTCACAAAAAGGGACCTATCATGACCGCACTCTAGAAGACCCAACAAGCAGCTAAAAGAATCAGATGCAGATATTTGCACCCAACCAATGGACAGAAGCCGCTGACCCGTGGTTGAATTAGGGAAAGGCTGGAAGAAGCTGAGGAGGACGACGACCCTGTAGGAGGACCAGCAGTCTCAATTAACCTAGATCCCCGAGATCTCTCAAACACTGGATCATCAACTAGGCAGCATACACCAGCTAATATGAGGCCCTCAATACATATACAGCAGAGGACTTCTGGGGCTGGATTTAGTAAGAGAAGATGCACCTAACCCTCAAGAGACTGGAGGCCTCAGGGAGTTTAGAGGTCATGTTGGGTAGAAGGTGGATAGTGGGGACATCCTCATGGAGACAGAAGAGTGGGGAGGAGGTATGGAATGTCGAACAGTGGGAGGGTGAACTGAGTGGGGGTGGAGGAATAAAATCTGGAGTGTAAAATAATAAATAAATAAATAAATAAATAAATAAATAAATGACACAACAATAAAAATGAAAAATTTAAAAAAGGAACCTATTAATTAGTATATGCTCTCTGTATCCCATTCTACTGAAACAAGCATCTAAGGAATTCATGAAAGACTTCTTTAGCTGGAAAAAAAAGCAGTATAACATAATCAAAGTAATAAAATTACAATAGTTGAAAAGAGACCAGTATTTGTCAGGAGTTAAAATTAGGATGTATGACTATCCAGGGGTAACAATAAAGGATTTATGGTAATGAAACATGTCTGTTCTGATTATTACATGGATAGATGCACGGATTCTATAGAATAATATAAACACTGCATGTAAAAGATGAGTCATTCAGAACAGCGTCTAAATTTAAGCTAATAGGATTTAATATTACAGTAATATCAGTTTTCTGGTCCTGACCAGGTACAACCGAAACATAGCCAATACTGTTGGAGAGACTTAGAAATTGAGTACTCGGGAATTTTTGGATTTCTAATGAGTCTTTATCCTTTAAAAAAGAAAAGTTAAAGAGGAAAATAGAAGAGAGGAAATAACTGAGAAGATCGTGTGTGGTAATGATGTAGAGAACTAAGAGCAGTAGGCAACTCATTATAAAAACACTCTCTGCACCCTTGGCATAATTATTTTATTATTGAACTCAAGGCTTAAAACAGAATTTTAAAACAGAAAGATGTATCATTAATGAAAATGATCAATTTTCTAAGAAATTAAATGTTAAATAGCAAGAACAATAAAAGGTCATAAAATGAAAAAATAATGTTATTAAGAATGCATCAGCCTCAAACTCATGTCTCCTTGCCCACCTACCGTCATTTCAGTCACGTGACATTTCATCCAAGAGTCATTATCACATTACTGAAATACTTGTCTTGATTTAAGTGGTTGCATAATTTACAGTAAATGGCAGATTAAACTTTTCTGTCTTCTACACTTCAATACAGATGATATTTTGAATGCTTACAGTTTAATAGCAGCTGCAATACATTATAAAGAGGTTATTACCTAATTACCTTTCTTACTTCATCACAAATCCCAGACAGCAGGCAAAAATAAATCATGATCTATCTTTATAGACATGATAAACTGACATCTGGTGAATATGAATGTCCTTCACCATGAGGTCAACTTAGAAAACAGAATTATAAAAATTTAAAATATTTAATTTTTATTCTTCTATTTATTAGTTTTATGACTGTTTTCAAGATTCAAATATATTCTAAGCTTAGTAAATGATTGTAAAATCGTGTTATAATCAATAACTAATCAATACATATTTAAAATAACATATAAATCAGATCAGAGCCCTGCTCAGCCAAAATCAGAGACACTTCCATATATGTGGCTTCCAATTGGTCTCTATATCTCTGTTTATTGTGCCTTTTCTTGTGCTCTTTTTCTTCTATTTGTTTGATTCGTTATTCAGTGCAACTTGATTTTTCCATCAAAAGTTACATGGTTTGGGGGACTGATAACAGAGCAGCCTGTGTGAAATCAGCCTTATATTAAAGTACTACTGTAGGAAAAATGGTTTTTCACATAGATACCATGTACATTTGAAAAAGATCTTTGCATTGCTTACTTTTTTTCATTGTTTGACAAAATAACTGAGAGAAATTACTTGAGAGAGAAGGTATTTATTTTTCTGTTGGAGAGATTGTAGTTCAGTATGGTAGGAAGGACATTATTCCGGTTCATGACAACATGAGCCTACAGTGACACACCAGGAATCAGAGAGCAGAGCCATAAGCACAGGCAAATATGACCTTCAAATGTCTTTCTCTTTGACCTACTTCCACCAGCAAAAGCTGACCACCTGAGGACTCCATAGCCTCAGAACAGAAACACAAGCTGGAAACAGACAACTGAAAATGTGAACTTGTAGGGGACATTTCAGATTCCAACCACAACCCCCAAGGTAAAATAAATATGCAGTGATTCTGACATTAAAATGCCAAGTCCTAATGTGTAGCTATTTCCCCCCTAAGGATATACTTTTGCAAACCTGATCAATTCAACAGACGCATTTCCTATCCCTTAAATTGCTAAATTCCATTCACAAACATGAGCTTTTACTTGTTCCCAAGCAATTATGAAGCTTTTTATAATTATAAATAATGCTACAGTAATCAGACTTTATGCAAGCCTTCAAATGTGTAGTGGCTATTTTCCTAGAATGTATTTTAAAGTAGAATTTCTGATCCAGCTAAAATGTAGATATAAATTTGATGCATTTAACATACATTGACAAGGTCATCTCGAAAAACACATTGTGATTATACATTTGAGATGTGCCTGGGAAAATAGTTGATTTGTCTAGAAGTTTTCTGAGATCTTATATATCATTTTTACCAATCTTTAGTTGCTATGTCTGTTACTTATGTGCATACGTGCTCCTGACTTTTTAATTACACAGTTCTTAAGCTCCAATTGGCCACGTACTCAGAGCCTCTTGAGGTGTGTGAAGTTTCAGATATACTCTTATTTCCCTCCATATCTGCCTTTTGCGTCTTTCACAATGACACAATGATACTACTTTGTTTAGGTACCAAAAATCTAGTAAGGTTTCTCTGGAAGTTAAACACTATTCAAACGTTAGGTAGCTGGAATAGTTATTATTTTTCTAATCTATTTATAGACACTAGATAGATTATTTTTAATCCAATCCCATCGTCTGCTTCCAGTTAGCAGCATATGAACTCTGCTCAAGGGAAAGTAAGACTCAAGGGAAATTCAGCTAGGAGCAAGAGTCTTCTGAATCAGTGATCTATCTTTACAAGATTTAAAAAAAAAGTAGTAGTTCTCTATTTTGGCAACTTTCATTTTACATTCAGCTTTGGCATGAAAACTTGATACACAGAAACTTGGCAGTCATTTGTCAGTTATCCATTAACACAATTAAGAGCAAAATAAAAACAAACAGATCAAGTACCACAGAGGGTAAGATAGAATGTTCCTGATGATATCACTCAATACCTTAACAATATGGAAGATAAATATCTATCTTAGTTAGAGTTACTATGGCTATGATGAAATATTATGACCAAAAGCAAGCTGAGGAGGTATGGTTTATTTGGCTTACACTTCTATATCCATCACCTATCACTGCAGGAACTCAGGGCAGAAATGCAAAGAGGACAGGAACCTGGGACCAGAGTTTATGCAGAGGGCATGGAGGAATGCTGCTTCATCACTTGCTCATCGTGGCATGCTCACTCACCCTGTTTTCTCATAGAACCCAGAAACATCTTCAGTCCAGAGGTGACATCATCCTCAATGGGTTGGACACTCCCCACAACCACTAGTTAAGAAAATGCCCTAGTGCTAGATCTTGAGGGGGAATTTTTCTCAACTGATGCTCTCTCCTTTCAGATGACTCTGACTTATGTCATGTTGACATAAAACCAGCCAGCTAGCATCCTTATGCTTGAGAGCTGCTACTACTCTGATTGTTAATAAATTGCTGCTGAGTATATCATAGTTCATAAATGAGCATAGTGAATCCATTCCTCTATAAGGAGACATTCATTCACTTTTATATTTGAATATAAATTTGAATGCATGTGGGAGTCATTTGGTCTTGACTAGGCCTATAATATCTTAATCTTGGTATAACATGTCTTAGTTTTCTATTGCTGTAGACAGAAATCATGACCAAGGCAATTTTATAAAAGAAAGCATTTAATTGGGACTCTACTTAGAGTTTTAGGGTGTAAGTCATTAACCATTATGGTGGGGATTATGGCAGCAGGCAGGCAGGCATGGCTCTGGAGCAGTAACTGAGAGCTTGTATGTGCTCCACAGGGAGGAGGCAGAGAGAGACACTGGGCCCTGTATAGGGTTCTTAAATCTCTAAGCCCACCCTAGTACTCACATCCTCTAAAACTACACTTCCTAATCCTTCCCAAAACTGTGTCACCAGCAAAGGACAAAATACTCAAACATATGAGCCTAAATGGGGCATTCTCATTCAAACCATTATATAATACCTACATGAGATGATGTCTATGAGAACATGCCTGCAAAACTTAATTACAAAAGGCTTCATGGACCAAGGCTTATTCATTACACTCCGAAATCCTTGTCTGAATTGTTATTAGCCACAGGTTTCAACAAACTCATCTTTAGGAAATGTGAGATTTCTCTGGAAGCCATTTTCAATGTGATCTGGTGCTTTTCCTGGACGTCTTTAGCCTAGGTGCCTCTCCACCAACTCCACTTCCTCTCACCATGACTCAGTATCAGCCTTGAGTTGCAGTCTAATGATTCTTGCACTGTCCCAGTTGTCATGGCTGTTTCTCCTTGTAGCATCCCAGCATAGCACATCCCTTCTTGTCATGACCTTCTCAGAGGACTTATACCAGCACAAAATATGATATTCCCAAGGCCTGTGTAGGTACTTCCAATGAACGAACAAAAATAATAATAATTCCCAAGAAAGCCAAAGAGGAGTCCTCTTCCAGGAAGAATATCCTTCCCATCCTTCTTTATAAAGAAAAATCTCAGGAATGAAAAAGGAAGGTTCCTGAGCTATATTCCTATTCTGTGGAATCAACCCTTTGCTTTGCCTTGATTTCAATAAGTCTACAGCTCTGCTATCCTCTGTCTTGGTTCAGTTCCTTAGCTCCTATCACAAACGACCTGAACATTGTGTTACAAAAGGTCGCTGAAATCCCTACAGGTGACATCCTGATAACTAACCTAGGAGACTTTGTGAGCAAATTTCTATTTACCAACAAGAACCAGAGTCAAGTTGTCTACAATTAAAGTGTAGAAATACCATTTTCTGAAAATACCAGTCACCTTCAGACTCTGAAGTTTTCCTCAACCTGAAACCAATTTAATATTAATTAATTTAAAACTATGTACTCAGCCTGTTTCCCTACTGTTTATTCAGCCTATTTAAATTTTAATTTGCCTTAAAGAAAATAGCATAACCAATTTTATTATGTATTAGACTTCTCATACAATCAACTTTTACAGGCTAAGCTAAATGCGGAGCTTTAATTTTAAATTATGTACTCTCCCATGCCCCTGCCTCAAAAATGTGTGTGTGTGTCTGTGTGTGTGTGTGTGTGTGTGTGTGTGTGTGTGTGTGTGTGTTGTGATAATCATTTGCTAAAACCTTCCCCAAGGCTGAAAGCAACCTACAAAACAAATGTACATTATAAATGATCAAAGCAAAATGCAGATATGGGTTATATCATCTGCTTGCTGTTTTGAGTGCTATTCTGTGTCAATGAGGGTCAGTGAAGTAACATCTTCTTTTATAAATGCTAGTTTAAAAAAATTCAATGATTCTTCATTTCCTTCACACACAGTGCTCTCTGCGTTGTTCAATAAATGCAGAGAAAATCCTTTGTTAGCAACAGATGGAAGATGTCAGAGGAAAAAAAAAGAACAAATAAGTTTCCCTCATTAAACAAATCTGAGGGCTGGCTACATTCCTTTCTTTAATGCAACACCTTCAGTCCTTTGTTTTGAAAATCAAGCTATTTCATATGTATCGTACTACACTCCTCACTAAAGGTAAAGTCCTCCATACGTAGAAGGAAATGAGTGTCCAGATTTGGAGATCCGAAATCTGAATTCTGGTTTTAGGTAGTTAGCCTGTGTTTAGCCTTGGAGGCTCATTTTTCTCTATCTGATAAGAGATATGCTTAGACCAGATGGTATCCAATGTTTTTTCCAAATCTAGAATTCCAGAGCTCCATGGTAATTTTGACAAGCTAAATAATGAATCTTTAGAAATGCGTCAGAAAAAGACCACTCCTTTAATTCCAGATTTTCATTAGCTTGAAATAAATAAAGACAGCTATGCCAATGCTGTGTATGGTTAAGCACAAGTAAAATCAGAGATGATTTTCAATCAGTGAGTTTGATTAAGTTGGAGTTCAAAATATCCATCATTTACCAGCACTTCAAACAGGCTCTTAGCTCGATCTACATAAATCACCAATATAAAACCACTGGCAGATACAAAGGAAAAGACAAAAGCCACAATGAGCAGACCAAGACGTATCTGAATTATTGGAGGACATTTTAGAACAGTAACTTAAAGAGAAAAACATGACAAGGAGAGTTAGAGATTCAATGTATTTTTCAAGCAGTCTGAAAGCCACCATCCTCAGGAATGAAATGAGACCAGAAAGCCACATCATATGTGATGACAAAAGCTGCTCTGTCCATAGAAGAGAATTCATGGACCCTGTCCATGAATAAAGGAATAGGAAGTCATTTCAAATAATGCTACTTGTAGTGGTCTGAAAAGAGATCTTGGACAGGAAAAGGAGGTATTAAAATTCTAGTATTCAGCCTTAACTCCAATCTTGGAGAAAGGGAGGAAGTCAGTGCAAGGAGCTAGATTTGTGATTCGAAAATATCAAACTTGATTTTAAATAAATTCTGCAGTTGAAATTCAAAACAACCTCATTTTCTAAAAGGAAATAATGGGGGAAAATATGAAAAGAATTAAGGAACTATATATTCTCATTATTTCTGTAGATTCAACTTTACTGTTGAGTTTTTCTTTGGAACAAGGTCTCAGATATCACAATAAGGGATTCCTTAAATTCTGAATCAGATATTTGCAGCAGTGTGTTCAAACTGAAGAACAGGAGATGATGAGCCACACCCTTTTCTGTCTTTCCACCTCTATTCATCTGAAGAAAGAGCATAGAAGCGACAAAAGTCTACCTTGGTTTGAACAAGTTGACAGGTTAGGTATCCAGCAGGAAATCATTTACAAAGGTACATTTATCCCCCTCTCACATACCAGGACTGCTCAGACATGGTTAATAGAGGGTTATAGATAGTTAAACACCCATTAAGCAAATGCCTTATCCTTCAGCATTCTTGATATCACTTGAAAGGGATTTGGAAACCCTTGGATGGTAATCTTAGGCTCCCAGGAAAGACCACTTTTCCAAGATAGACTGCCCTGGCTAGCATTAATGGCCCTGTAAAGATTTATTGAAGTTGTTAACAACTTCTCATTTAGAAGCAGAGACAATCACTCATATATACTACAAGTCTATCCTATGACTGCAGTAACAGCCAATCAAATTTGGGAAGCATTAAAACAATTCTCATGAGCCAATGTTTTCAAGATCAGTAAGCATTAACTGGTTTTCTTCAGTATTTTTTTTAAAAAAATGAAGGAAAAAAGGCTCATTGCCCCTGAGTACAGTGTACATAAATGTCCATGTATGGTTTAGTTCCATTTACTAGTGTTTCTTTGTTTCCAACCGCATTCATCTTTAGCCTGTGGTTTTGTCTTCTTGGAGTGCTCTTAGCTGGTTTGGTAGCATAAGCATGCTGACCTGGGCGAATGAGCACTTTCCATAGTACTTCAACCTCTTGGGAGCATTAGCTTTTGAGAAGAACCAGCTGCTTAGTTAGATGCTTTGTAGAATTCTCCAGTGAATCTATGGGGGCCTGACATTTTCTTTGTTGGTAAGTTTCTTATTATTCATTGAAACTCATTACACATGATTGCTCTATTCTGATTTTCAGGGGATTTTTTTCTTTTCATTATCCAGTCTTAGTAACGTATTTTGGGAGTGTATGCATTTTTTGCTAGGTGCATATTTTTTCATACTTTAATGACCCTGTGTATTTCTCTGCTCTGACATCAGCAGAAATGGCTTTTCTTTCATCTCTGATTTATTTATATCACTACGACATAATAAAATCTAGGAAATTATTTTGAATTTTTCCATTTTGTAGCCTATGGTGTGTTCAACATTCTAACAAGTCCCATGGGTGTCTGAGACATACGTACATCGAAATCTGCTGGTGTTATCACTCATTCACTAAGCTCAATTTATTTGTGCAATAGTTTATCTGAGCTTTATTTGTTGATTCTTAAATTAAAAGTTTAATCTAAGAATGAGACAAAATAAGCACCCAAGAGCATAAATGATGAGTCTATCAAGAAATAACCCAGGCTAAAATAGTCTACTCCCATCCATAAATAAGTCTTTATTAAACTTTCTATGCGTATAGAAATAAAAATGCATATCTTCAGCATTGATAATGGAACTCCTTTTCTGACACAGAAATAGTTCATTTATTTACTATTCCATAATTAAAACTTATGTTAAATATTAAAATATTTAAAAGAGCAATTGATTGCTAGCAAACACCCTTGTCCTCAAAGTAAACTTTCCTCTTTTATTTCAGATTATAGAGGGTGTTTTTTAAACAAAATATCAACATTTTGCTCCTTCCCCAGAAAATAATGTATTCTTCCCTGTATTCGCAGAATTAGAGGTGTTTCTCTTATTCTTCTAAGCCTGCATTCCTGAGGTTTTTTATGCAAGTTTTGTTTTGTTTTGTTTTGTTTTGTTTTGTTTTGTTTTGTTTTGTTTTGAGCTGATGGGGTTGTCCTGAACTGCCTTTGCTCTATGCTTGCCTTGAGTTGTTTTCATCTATCAGTCAATTATGATATATGGATAGTTATAGCAACCATGGTTTGTAATTACCTTCAGACTGTGAGAGCTATCATTTCATGGTTTCTTGAGAGTGGGATTTGCTGATGGGAGATCTGAATTTATTCTCTTGTGTTTGCTTTCATATTGGATTTAGGACTTTCTCTTTGCAGCTTTTAATATCCTCTATTTGCTTTTCATTTTGATATCTTGTCTATGATGTTTCTGGATTGATTCACGACTATTTGAAGTTCTAAATTTTCTGGGTTTGGATATCTATTTCTTCTGGTTTGGTAAATTTTCTGCTGTAATTTTATTGAATAAGTTATTCAAGTCTTCATCTTTGTTCAGCTCCTTCTATAATGCACATACAAAGTCTTAAATGTGTTCCCTTGCATATACTCCAGTATTATTTCAAGTTTTGATTATGGGCATTGTTTCTCTTTATATATATCTCACTGTGTTACTGTGATTAAAATTACCTTCAACCTTTTGTTGACTTTTTGACCAGACTACATAGTACTTAATTAGCTTTAACTTTTTTTTATTAATCATTTCATTTGTTTACATTTCAAATAATATCCCCTTTCCTGGTTACCCCTCCACCAACCCCCATCCCACATCCACCTTCTCCCTCCTCCCCTTTCCCTCCATGAGGGTGCCCTTCCACCCAACCACCTTCTCCCACCCCACCACTCCAGCATCCCCCTATGTTGGGGCACGAAAACTCTACTGGACCAAGGGCTTCCTCTCCCATTACTGTTAAGCAGGGTCATACTCTGCTACATATGTATCTGGAGCCATGGATCCCTCCCAGTACACTCTTTGGTTGTTGGTCTAGTCTCTGGGAGCAGTGGGTGGTCCAGCCACCTGATGTTGTTCTTCCAATGCAGTTGCAATGCCCCTCTGCTCCTCCAGTCCTTTTGCCAACTCCTCCACAGGGTCTCAAACTCAGTCTGATGGTTGGCTCCAAGCAGCTACATCAGAGTTGTTCAGTTTCTGGCAGGACCTTCCAAGGAGCAGCCACACCATGTTCCTGTCAGCAAGTGCCTCTTGACCACAGCAACAGTGTAGGGTTTGGTGTCTTCAGGCAGGATGGATCCCCAGGTGGGGCAGTCCCCGGATGGTCCTTCCTTCAAGTCTCTGCTCCATTTTTTTGTCCCTTTCTTCCTTTGAACAGGAATATTTCTGGGTTAAAAACTTTGAGTTGAGTGGGTGCCCCCATCCCTCAACTGTGCCTATCTGCTGGAGGTGGTCTCTAAATGTTCTATCTCTCCCTTCTCTGCACATTCTGGCTAAAGTCATCCCTGTTGGGTCCTGAAGCCTCTCTTTTCCCTGATGTCTGGGACCCTCCATTGGCTATCCCAAATTCTCCATCACCCCCTGCTACATATTTTTATTCAGTCTTGTGACCTTCTATACCTCTTTCCTTATTTGCTCCCCCTCTCCTCTCCCTCCTAGGTCCCTCTCTCCCTTCACCTCTTTCAATGATCTTGTTTCCCCCTCAAGGCAGGACTAAAACATCCACACCCTGGTCTTCCTTCCTTCTAAGCTCCATATGGTCTGTGGGTTGAATCACGGGCATTGTGAGTTTTTGGGTTAATATCCACTTATCAGTGACTGCATACTATGTGTGTTCTTTTGTGTCTGGGTTACCTCACTCAGCATGATAGTTTCTACTTCCATCCATTTGCCTGTGAATTTCATGAAGTCATTGTTTTAGTGGCTAAATAGTACTCCATTGTGTAAATGTACACATTTTCTGTATCCGTTCTTCTGTTGAGGGACATGTGGGTTGTTTCCAGCTTCTGGCTGTAATAAATAATGCTGCTATGAACACAGTGAAGCATGTGTCCTTGTTTCATGTTGGAATATTTTTTGAGCATATGCCCAGTAATAGTATAGCTGAGTCTTGAGGTGGAACTAGTTCCAATTTTCTCAGGAACCACCAGATTGATTTCCAAAGTGGTTTTACCAGCTTGCCATCCCACCAGCAATGGAGAAGTGTTCATCTTTCTCCAAATCCTTGCCAGCATCTGCTGTCACAAGTTTTTGATCTTAACCATTCTGATTGATATAAGGTAGAATCTCAGGGTTGTTTTGATTTACATTTCCCTGATGACTAAGAATGTTCAATTTTTCTTTAGTTTTTTTTTTCAATCATTTGAGTTTCCTCAGTTGAGAATTCTTTGTTTAGCTCTGCACTCCATATTTTTAATAGTGTTATTTAATCAAATCTAGAGTCTAATTTCTTGAGTTCTTTGTCTATATTGGATATTAGCCTCTATCAGATGTAGGACTGGTAAAGATCTTTCCCCAATCTGTTGGTTCCCATTTTATCCTATTGACAGTGTCCTTTGCTTTACAGAAGCTTTGAAATTTTATGAGGTCCTATTTGTCAATTCTTGATCTTAGAGCATAAGCCATTGGTGTTCTGTTCAGGAACTTTTTCCCTGTGTCTAAGTATTCAAGAGTCTTCCCCACTTTCTCTTCTATTAGTTTCAGTGTAGCTGGTTTTATATGGAGATTCTTGATCCACTTGGACTTGAGCTTTGTACAACGAGATAAGAATGGATCAATTTTCATTCTTCTACATGCTGACTGCCAGTTGAATCAGCACCATTTGTTGAAAATGCTATCTTTTTTCCACTGGATGGTTTTAGCTCCTTTGTCAAAGATCAACTGACCATAGGTGTGTGGGTTCACTTCTGGGTCTTCAGTTCTATTCCACTGATCTACCTGCCTGTATCTATATCAATACCCTACAGTTTTTATCATTCTCTTCTTACTTATTCAATATAGTACTCAAATTCCTAACCAGAGCAATTAGACAACAAAAGGAAGTCAAAGGGATACAAATTGGTAAGGAAGAAGTCAAGATATTACTATTTGCAGATGATATAGCAATATACATAAGTGACTCCAAAACTTCCACCAGAAAACTTCTAAACCTTATAAACAACTTCAGCAAAGTGGCTGGATATAAAATTAATTCAAACAAATCAGTAGCCTTCCTCTATTAAAAAGATAAACAGGCTGAGAAAGAAATTAGGGAAATGTCACAATTTGTCACAAATAATATTAAATACCTTGGTGTGAATCTAACCAGGCAAGTCAAAGATCTATATGACAAGAACATCAAGTTTTTAAGAAGGAAATCAAGGAAGATCTCAGAAGATGGGAAGATCTCCCATGCTCGTGGATTGGCAGAATTAATATAGTAAAAATGGCCATCTTGCCTAAATCAATCTTCAGGTTCAATGCAATTCCCATAGAAATTCCAACTCAATTCTTTATAGAGTTAGAAAGAGCAACTTGCAAATTCATTTGGAATAACAAAAAACCCAGGATAGCAAAAACTATTCTCAACAATAAAAGAACTGGGGAAATCACCATCCCTGACCTCAACCTGTATTACAGAGCAATACTAAACTCCACTTTTTAATAGGGTTATTTGGTTCTTTGGACTTTGGTTCTTGAGTTCTTTGTATATTTTGGATATTAATCCTCTATTCAATATAGGGTTGGTAAAGATTTTTTCCCAATCTCTGGTTCACCATTTTGTCCTATTGAGAGTGTCCTTTGCCTTACAGAAGCTTTTCAATTTTATGAAATCCCATTCAAATTGATCCATTCTTTTCTCCTTGTACAAAACTCAAGTCCAAGTGGATCAAGGATCTTCATATTAAACCAGATACCCTGAATCTAATAAAAGAGAAAGTCGGAAAGAACTTCGAATAGTTGGGCACAGGGGAAATCTTCCTGAACAAAACACCAATGGCTTATGCTTTAAGATCAATAATTGACAAATGGGACCTTCTGCTGACTTTTATCTGTTAATGATGTTCTCTGCAATTATGGTGTCATAAATTGACTTATGTCTTTTACTTCTGTTTGCTCTTTTTTAGGATTTGGCTTCCTTACTTTGTTTTTTCACCATTCTATGTTTTAGCTTCACTCCCAAATTTCTAATAATTTCTAACCATTTCTAGCATTCTTGTTTGGGTATTTGTTCTCTTACTTTAGTCAACTAAAGTTGATTCCTCTGTGTGGCCCTTTATACTTTCAAAATGAACGACACCAAACTTTTTGTTCTAACTTGTAGACTATTGCATCAGGTTTGATTTCTGGTACAGAGGGACTTATGAGCTCACAGAGTATAGCACAGCTTTTTGTCTCTTTGTATATCTCTTTGTTTTCTATTTCACATACAATGGCATCTATGTGTCCCCCAATCTTTGTTTTTCTCCCTTTTCACATTTGATTTGTTTTGTTTTACATGAGTCTTCATAGTGAGTTGTCCTTATTTGTATTTATGTCCCTCTGTTGTATTTAGGAGAAAAACCAATTTGAGTAACAGGTATAATTATCTGACAGCAGGCCGCTGCTTTCAATTGAAAGCTCTTTAGCAAAATCGTGTGCTCTACTTGAACCAAGATAAAAATTAAGAGTCAATGGCTGTTAGGAGCTGGTTAGGTGAAATGTAATTTATAGTATTAGTGAGCTAAGATTCTTAACAATGAAGTATCTAAATGAGGAATTGGTGGGGGAAAGGAAAGGAGGGAACGCAGTATGAAGAAGGAGGAAATTTTGAATTAGACCTATAAGAAAAAGAAGACACTGCTGTATGAAAAAATCATAAAAGTCTATTCAAGCCAGGTACAAGTTAGTATACAACTGAGCAATTTTTTACAATATATAAACTAAAAAGAAATTGTGAAAATATAAATTAAAAGTGGAACAGAAAGAACTTACCAGCTTTGTCATCATTTCTTCCTAGATGGGATGATATGATTTCTCCTCTCCTTGGTTGTATTTTGTATCAGTCTTTGCATGGAGGAGTAGGTTTGCTAGTTTCACTAATACAGACAAGTTAAATCGGTATGTCTCTTCTCATGAGATGGATTTCCATGAGGAAGTTCACTTTCTGCCAAATTCTTCTGCCTGCCATTTGCAATTTGTCTCAGGTGCTTGGTGGGTTGTTCGTTCCTGTGTGCAGCATCTTCTGTAACTTACGATCTGAGTGTACAAAATGGACTGTGTTTAACTTTGCTGCTGGGAAGTTGCTTCCATCCACTTGTACATCAGAAAATTTTGCCAAATTCAGTGTTCCACATCTCATAAGTCCACATAGCTCAGCTACAGTGATTGCCCTCTCTCATTTATAACTACAGAGCAATCCTGGACTATCTTAGTTATTAACTCAAGCATCACACTTCTGCCCTGTCTCCACAGACTGTTGGACTATAAAAACATTACACTGTGCCAGCACCTGGTTGGTTCTCTGTAGCCCAAATATTTCCACAGCTTCCTGCTCTTGCAGTGCCCATTTTCCAGATGTGAGAGCTTCCATGACTACTACTGACTTGGCCTGGCATGTAGTGCACAGTAGGACATGGCTAAATGCCTGCTGAGTTGTTGGTTTGTAGGAAAAAAAAATCACACCTAGTCTTCTTTTTTTCCCCCTTCATCTCCTTTTCTTACAGAACAGTCTTTTTATTTTTAATTAATTTTGCTTTGCACTTTGTCACACAGAGAGTTTCTAATCCTCAATCTTATTAAGAAGTCAAATACAGTTTATATTACAGCTTGGTTTTCAAAGTCTGTTCAGCATCCAGCTGTAGCTGGTATCTTGTTTCAAGCTGCAAACATGGGGGCTCCACAAGCTTAGGAATGATTTGCTTTCAAATGTCAGACCCAGAGTTAATGCTTAGCTTTTCCAAGCAACCATTTGTTTCAGACCTTTTGAAGAAATTCTCCTCAAATGAAATATTAAAACCTAGTATGCCTTCCTCAACCTCTGCCTGTTCTTACTCCCTTTCTCAAATTAATTCTGTCTAAGCCAAAAAAGAAAAAAGAAAAGAAAAAAAATCCCAACCCCATCTCATGTCATTTGAAGTCTCACAGGTAACAGATCACTTGCTGAAAATTCAGCTGTTTCATTACTGTTCTCAGTAGGACTAATTAATATCAAGTGTCTGTTTGTTGTCAATGTCAATGTCTTTAAAGGTCCTTGACAGGGTCCCTAGTGGAGAGTATATCAAGTGATAAGGCAAGTTATTTCTCTACCTTCCTTCTGGTGTCTAACATCATTAACATGATTAATGATGTGACCAAGGAACCTGAATACTGTGAGATTGCTGATGTGTATATAATAATCAAGGCTGAGAGATGGGAGCGGATGTTCACTTACTTAATCAAGCAAACAAATGGCCTACCTGTATGAACAGTCCATAAATGCTTAAAAAATGACTAAGGAGTTTTCAGTCTCAGACTATTTAGGATAACTAACACATTAATTACTTCAAAGTTTAACACGTGTTCCACAAAACTCAGTAACTATAGAGTAGAAAACAAACTGGTGGATCCTTGTCTTTAATAGGAGTGAGGGACAGTATGCACATAGCGATGGAAGTGACCAGCTCCTGCTGGTGAAGAGGTTGTTCTTTGTAATGGGTTAGATCTTCTTAACTTCCTCTCCCCATCCCCACCCACCCCACCATTTCCTTCTCCAATTTTCTATTTTTTTTCAAAATATTTAAGATAGGGCAGAGAAAGGGAAGGACAGGGGAAAGAGACAGAGGAGAATATGTGTGAGTTTTTTTTCTCCTAGTAATTCTGGAAGACATCCTTTGGACTGACAAGATGATTGGTTTAGGTATGGCCTCCAAGCCTGAGTTGCTTCACTAGAATCCATGTAAATGTGGAAGGAAAGAACCAATTCCTGCCAATTGTGCACTGACATCTAAACTTTCAGACACAAACAATAAAAATGTAACGTCTCCAGTGAAGACATCACTGGTAATTCAAGAGAAACTGAGTTCACATGCGCTCATGAAAATTTTTCCTCTAACTGAAGAGTTATGTGCTGAAATGCATTTTCACGTATGACTTGTGGAGACGTGTGCTTTAGACATTGTTAGAGCATAATCTGAGAGACCTACATATATGAAAATAGACATTCCCTCCTTTTGTCATGTTATTACTCTCTAAGAAGTTTACATTAAATAAATAATAAATCTTCAAATAATTGCTTGAAATATATAAATGAGTGTTCAAAAATAAAACCTTGAAGGCAGTATCAAACGTAATCTTCGAAAATTTATTATTTATCTGTTATTTCTGTTGTTTTATATGCTATGAGAAGATATATACCAAGTGCCCAGGAATATTTTTCACTGATTATTTAAAATGTGGATAACATTTTGTGCTTACTATCTGTTAACTCCTATAACCTAATTTCACTCAAATGTGTTTGAATGTAAATTGATAAGTGAATCTTTTCCCCAAAGTTTAATTGGCCTAAAAATCAGGACCTTAGGAATGGGGATTCATCTCAAATTCTATTATTACTAACATGAATTAATTTTACATACTAGTGAGGTCAAGCATATTTTCCCAAATGTATACAAGGTGCACTAATCAAATTCAATAACTTATTCCACTTTCAGAGTCATGGTTTTTTACTCTCCAGAGATGAGAGAGTACTTGTCTTTAATTTATTTAATACAATAGCTCCCATTTTCATCCTTTATGTTCTTTGACAATTTCTTAGAATTAGAATAAAGACCCATTAAGTGAACATTCCTGATCAATCAAATACATTGTGTTGTCCGGCCTTGGCAGTGAATTAACATTCCAGTTGAACAAGTCAAATTGCTGGCCAAGGACCACAGTTCAGCTCAGAAGCCATGTCCCCCATAAGACATGCTAAAGAGACAGTTGGAATAACTTTTTCTTTAATAAGATATAGTACTTTTCTTTCTAAACATTCTCACCTCTGTAGCACACCCCTCTCAAAGCCACCATGAGGTTTCTATGAGTTTGGGTGAGTCTATCCACCTTTCTGAGTCCTGACCTTTGCAACTTTTGCTTTTGCTGTTACTACCTCTTTCTTTTGGATCCTGGGCAGAATCTAAGTATCCTTTTTCTGACTCATTGAGGTTCCTTCTTTTTTCTCTAAAAGCTCCCATCCCCAGCATGTAGCTGCTTGTCCACAATATCTGTAACTACGATTTCTCCCTTTCTGCAATGTTGTCTCTTCACTCTGTTGTTTCCTTTGCTCAACATATGACTTTTTTAGCTTGCTACTTATCAATTTTTACTTTGTTTCTTTAATTTTGGGCATTCTAACTATTAAATGTCCTAAAGTGTTTCCTCTTCTGCAAGCTTTAGAGTGAAAAGTAAAAGATTTCTTATTTAAAAATTTAATCCTTGTTGTAATAGTAACTTTAAAAATCAAATAAAGTCTTTTCCCTAATTCAACCAAAAGGGTCAGCAGCTTCTGTCCATTGGTTGAGTGTAAATATTTGTATCTGACACTTTCAGCTGCTTGTTGGGCCTTTCAGAGAGCAGTCATGATAGGTAGGCCCCTGTTTGTAAGCACATCATAGCATCAGTAATAGTTTTCAGGCTTTGGGACCTCCCCTTGAACTGAATCTCAATTTGGGCCTGTCACTGGATCTCCTTTTCTTCATGCTGTTCTCCATTTTTGTCTCTGTAACACTTTCATGGAGGAACAATTCTTGGTCAGAGGGTTAGGGAAAAGTGGGAAGAAGCTGAGAAGGAGGGTAACCTCATAGAAAGGCCAGCGGTCTCAACTAACCTGGACCCCCAAGATCTCTCAGACACTGAGCCACCAACAAGGCAGCATATACCAGCTGATATGAGGCCCCCAGCACACATACAGCTGAGGATTGTCAGGTATGGATCAGTCAGAGAAGATGCACCTAACCCTCAAGAGACTGGATGCCCCAGGGAGTGGGAATGTATGGGGGATAAAGGAGAGGTATGGAATGTGGAACAGTCAGACGTGGACTGGAAGGGGGATAAAGTCTGAACAGTAAAAAAGATTAAAGAATAAATTTTAAAGATAATTGAGAAAATCAAATTAGTTTAAACGGCAAAATAACTACTTTTGGCTAAGATTTTTTTCAATGACAAGATTCCCAATATAAATACTGATAATTGCAATATATGTTTCTGAGTCTTATTAGAAAATATACTTATTTGAAAAAATATAGCAAGTAGTCAACACCCTAACTGAATATAGAAGCTGTGTACCAGGAAATCCTATAGACTAAAACATAGAGCAGAATGTTCACTGAAATTAGGTAAATTTAACTCATGATATTGACTACTTTCCTTTAAATTGTCAAGTTTTGAATATAGTCAATAGACTATTGATCTGATCGCAGAGAAATGAGCTGAAATTAATACTGTTTTACAATGTGACATTTAGAAAATATTAACCTTGATTCTCCTACAGGACCTATTACAATTCTTTGAAAACTTTTGACTTACAACTTGAGCGAATCCCTAATTAGCACCAAGCAGGTGATTTGTCTGTATATACTGTCTGAAAATTAAAGAAATATTAACTTGACACTTAAAGAAATCTATATTCTAGTCAAAGAAAGGCATATTTATAATTCCTCCATACCTGTAGAATAAAATAAAAAAAGACTTCTGTAACTTCATGTGCCATGGCCTAAGTCTCACAAAGAGTAGCTCTTGCCAGGAGATTTTAAATGAATTAGGTTTATGTGATTTAATAAATTACCCAAGTCCACTGTGGTTCTTTACATGTGAATAGAAGTAAATATCTTCATTCTCCTTTACTGAGTTTGTGAAGAATTTTAAACCAAGCCTACAGCTGAGCCTTCGTACACAGCCATTCAGTGCTGAGAATACCAACTAATCTCATTCTGTACTCAGATTTCATCAAACTCTCACCAAGAAAACCCTTCCACTTTACCCCTGGAATGCTCTGCATTAACGTATTTTCTAATATACATAGAATAATCTTTCCTCCCTTCAAGCAAATATTTGATAATTTCCTGTATGTCGGTTCTTGCCAAGCACTGCAAATAAAGGGAATACAAAACTTGGGCATACTTACCTACTTTATATTAAGTACTTTTTCCTAAAACTGTTTTGAAAATATTTCCCATGAATTCAATAACTAGTAAGCCAAGTGTCATGTCAAATAATAAGCAGAAAAAAGTGGAAAAAAGTATTATGTGCTTTTAGGTAATGTTCTTTCAGCTTACACTCACATATGCTATTGAAGAATTATGTTTATTCCCTCCAAGTCCTAGTCAGCTCTTTAGCATTGATAAAAATAAAAGGGTCATAGGCAGGAGGTTAATTCCAATGATGAAGAATTATTTTATTGGAATTCCTACCAGTGTCATATTTTCCAGTCTTTAGAAGATAGTTAATGTGTTTTCAGACCTCCCTTCACATATTCCTACTGTTCCCTTCAGTCTTTACCTTCACGGCTGCAGGGATTGTTCAACAGTTAAGAGCACTGACTACTCTTCCATAAGACCACTTTGGTTTTCAGCATCCACATCACTTAGGGTAGCACAAAGCTCTCTGTAACTCCAGCTCCAGGAGCTCTAGTGCCATCGTCTGGTCTCTGTGAGCAGCTACATTCATACACACACACACACACACACACACACACACACACCACAAAAGAGAAAGAGAGAGAGAGAGAGAGAGAGAGAGAGAGAGAGAGATCTCATAAAGCAAAACACTCGTTCGTTGGCACTCACCCAAGGAAAGAATTCTAATGTACTTTCTAAAACTATTTGATTGAATTTCTAAAACACTTCCTCTATCAGTGAGTCCTCTGAAATGACAGGACTAGGAAGATTACTTTTATATAAAATTAATATTATGTCATACAAATATTAGTGCCTGTCTTAGTCAGGGTTTTATTGCTGGAACAAAACACCATGCCAAAAAACAACTGACCATTGGAGGAATTTAGGACAGGAATTCAAGCAATGTGGAACCTAGAGGCAGGAGCTGATGCAGTGGTTATGGTGGAATGCTGCTTACTGCCTTGCATCCCTTGATTGCTCAGCCAGCCTTCCTATAAAACCCATGAGTACCATCCCAGGGATGGCATCACCCACAATGAGCTGGCCCCTCCCCCATTGTTCACTAATTGAGAAAAATGCCTTAAACCTGGATCTCATGGAGGAATTTCCTCAACCAAGGATCCTTCCTCTCTGATGACAGTACAGTAGAGTGCCTGAGTGATTTAAACTAAAATATCTTTCCATGAAATGTTTATGTTATGCTGAAAGACTAATAATTCCATATGTGAAATTTAATGTTAAATTACTAAATTAGATTTACACATCATATTTAGGGCTCATAGAAATATGAAAATAAGTAGACAGTTAAATAGAGTTAGAAACTATGTACTGAAGAATTGAGCAGAAAAGGATGAAGAAAAAGATTATGTTTTCAGGTTTTAGGGAAGTGTCCTTCAGCTTACAATAACATCCATTGCTATGCAATTATTTCAATTCCCATTAAGTTCTAGTCTATTTTATACCACTGTAAAGACAAAATATCATCAGTAAGAGGTGAGTTCCAATCTGAAGAATCATTTTATTGAAATTTCTTCTAGTTACCAATGTCCCTGGATACTTAAGGCCATATTTTACAGTGAGAGAATGTAGATTCTTCTAATTACAGAACTACAGGCTGGAACTTCAGCTCACCAACCCTTCATCCCATCAGAAACTGGATTTCCCCATTGGTGATAGGTGAGTCTCTACAAAGTACTGCTATGAATTTTACATACTCGGTATTTAAAAGGAGGCTCATATTCAACTAGAATCTTCCCAGAACATGTCTTCAACTGAAAAGCACTTTTAACTCCATAACTGAGAAATCTAGAAGGGATATTTACAAAGGATGCACTGAGATTGTCGATCAATAGTACAACACCTCATGTTTGACTGTGGGTCTCTGCATCTGTTTCCATCAGTTGCTGGATGGAGTTTCTCTGATAGTGATTATTCTGGGCTCCTGTTTGTGTGGATAGCAGAATATCATTAAAAATCATTTCATTACCTCCAACCCCCTCCAGAAAAAAAAAAACTACAGCACAGAAATATAAAGCAATTTAGAGCAATAATTAGCAGTGACTACACTGGGGTAACAATGTCTGGATTTGACTCCCAGTTGGCAATCATTCACACACAATCTGTTCATATGTAAAATGAGGATGAAAGTCCACCTCAGGAGCTGCTGTGAGACAGAAATAAGCCTCTCAGCACAAATATGCTTCTACTATCTTTCTGTCATTTTTAACATTAGAAATTTTTGTCCTCTTTCTTTTACAAATAACTTTAAGGGATTTATCAGTCATGCTGACATTTTTGTTCAAAGAATTAGTACTTATTTCTCTAGTTTTTAAATTTTTCTATCTTTATCAGAATGTGAATTTTTTCCTTTGGTTTTTTGAGTCAGGGCTTCGTTCTACAGCCCTGGCTGTCCTGTAACTAGCTCTGTAGACCAGGCCGGACTCAAACTCAAAGAGATCCACATGCCTCTGGATCCCGAGTGCTGAGATTAAAGGGGTACGCCACCAAAGTAGGCATTGGTTGGTTTTGTTTTGTTTAATTTGTTTTAAAATGAAACCTTTTACAATATTTTCTCTTTCTGTACTAGGTCAGAGGGAAGAAATGAATCAGGGGTTGTTATGGTACATGAAATTTTAAGAGAACAAAGATTAAAAATATGATATTATTCAAATACAAATCAGAAAATAAAGCTCATACTCAGGAAAGTAACTAAAAACACTAGACCCTAGTGACTCTTCAAAACCTATACACCATGCTGGAGTTCCCAGACCACTGCTAAAAGAATGGTGGAATCCTTGTCACATCAATGAGACCACAAACAGGCAGTAAGTTGACACTTTTCCACCAGCCACAGTATCTCTTCTGCTGGTTAACACAGATATTTAAAGAGTGAAGATGTAGACGTTGCATCCAGGTGGGAATTTTATTTTATTTGTGTGTATAAACTTGGATTGCTAGGAGCCATAGAACTGAAATCACACATACAGGCTATTTCATACACTGAAATTTCACATAAGCAGAAACCAACAAGGAAATCAGTCAGCTCAAATCACACTGCATACTAACAAGGTACACATGGAATCATTTTCCAAAAAGATGCTCTAGTCCTATTTGACAGTTTATGATGTGTTAGCTCTTATTCTGGAGCACATAGCCAAACTACACTTCCAAATTATACATGGAAAGGATTCACTATTTTTCATGCCAAAACTCTGATTTAAGAAACAAAAACAATAAAGAAAAGAAATGGGATTCTTTTAAAAAGGGGTGAGCCAGGGCTGTTTGCACCTTTTCAACAAAAAAGCAGTCCTCTAAGCAAATGTTTACTGTTTGGGTTCTTGAGCATGAGATGTGTAGACAGGGATGTAGTGTCCGTGCAATATGTTTCCAGTTCATTAGCCATTATACTACAAACAGCAGACAAGATTCCTTTTTGTTGAGAATGCATACCACACACTAAAAATCAGTCTTGATCAACAAACTGCCACACGATTTGATGGTTCAGAGCTGAAAAGATTATAAACACATTTCAATTAAAAAACAAATTCAGAGAAGATAACTTCAATGCATTATGCATCTAACAGTGCAAAAACTAATAGAAGCACGTCAGAGGATGCCAAGTTGATTCTACATGGGGAATTTTGGTCTACTGCACCAAACACACAGTGCAGATGAATTACTTATGGGGAAGCTATGGGCACATTTCTATTATTTATATAACAAATTCCTAAAATATATTCAAAACATGGATTGCAAAAATAAAATGGGGTATGTTGAATTCTAGCTCCACCAATCGAAAGATGAAAAATTATATGATGCCTTTAACTCATAGATTTCTTCCTCAGATACCTTATTGTATAAGTAGTATATATTAATTACTGTTCTAGAGTCTAAGGATGTTCATCTGAATAATTGAGGCTATAAATTCTGCCTTCATATTTCTATTTTTATTTTTTTCTTATTTGAGTTCTGTGTTAATGTTTGTGAGTATGTGTATGGTGTGTGTGTGTGTGTGTGTGTGTGTGTGTGTGTGTGTGTCTGAATCCAGAAGAGAAATTCAAAAACTCTAGATATGAATTCACAGGCAGTTACAAATAGGAACCAAACTCAGGTCCTGAACCAAACTTGGGTCTTCTGGAAGAACAGTGAAAGTTCTTAACTATGTCTAGCCCTAAATACCCACCTATCCAACACTTAGAAGTATTTTTGTGCTATCACATTTCAAATGAGTTAATAAATGGGAGCTGAAAACAAATACTGTGCGTATTAAAGCATCAGATACATCAGAAAGGAAAATAAAAACAGGATAATTACTGGAAGGTGAATGTCAGTTAGGACTAGGCAAGGTTACCTTAGGAAGGAAAACACTATATGAAGTAAGGGAAAAGTTCAGATACAAGACCATCTCAGACAAAGGAAGGAAGCGGAAGATGGGGCCAGAGGTGTGGCCAAGTAGAGAGCAAGGGGAAGACTATCAAGGCTCTTTACTTCATGGCAAGGGCATTGAAGGAAATGAAAAGCTACTGGATAATTGTGGTAAGAGCAATGCTGTTATTTCATTTATGTCTCAAATAATAAGTTTAGTGAATCGGAAGCTGTAAAAAGTGAATAAAAAGATAGATATACATTGCTTTCCCTAAAGCCAAGTAAAAGACAGACATACAGTCCTAGATGCTGTAGTCATTTCTGTTATCTAAATAGATTAGAAAGCCATAAGCTGAGATGGAAGTTACTATATGATTGTACAGAAGATATTGCTTTATCCTTTATAAACTAAAACAACAATGCAAGGACAAAAGGAGATAGAAACAAGCAAGGGAGTGTTTCAGTTTGAGAACAAGTGAAGATAATTTCTCAAACACTTAAATACTGCTTTTTAAAAAGAGAAAAAACTTACAGGAATAATACAGAGAAATATTCAAATTTTGAAGAAAATCATTCCATGCAGCAAAGCACAAAGACAATTGAAAATCATCCAGAAGCAATTTAGGTTGACTTTTTTTTTTCTAGGATAGATCCAGAAAGAAGCATCAGACACTGTGCAGATGTTCGGTATATTGATCACTCTTGTGAAAAGATTCCAAATCACCTACTGATAGACCTCATTGCTGGCCCAAGATCTGTTAAAAACAAGTAAAACAAAGCTATGGGTTCTATCACCTATTTAAGCATTCTGGATCCAACAGACAAAGTAGTTGTTGGATGGAGGGAAAGGGAGCAAATCACACTCAGAGCATCATGAGAAGCAAAGTACATCATATTTCTCCCAGTAAATGTTGACGAGTGTACAACAGGCACAAATGACATCAAGGATGGGGAGGATTTATGACATGAACTGGAGACAACCTTGCAGGATCTCATTTCACACAGAGCTGAAGGAATAGTATATTCAGCCTTTCATTTTTATATCATTTTATGTATCTCACTGCTTTGAAAAGCCTTTATTGATTAGCTATTATGTGCACGGAGCTGTAGAAAGTAAAAAAAATGTATCAGGGATGGCCTTTGTCTCTCAAGAACTCACATTACAGTAAAAGCCAGAGCACAGGCTGTGCAAATATAAGATGCTATCAATTTAAGATAAGTTGAAGAAAGCTTTTTAAAAGTAAATATAAACATAAACTATACATAGCTCTGATAAAGATATAGCCCAATCATAGGGACATTAAAATATAAAAAGGTAGCATATCTCAATATTGAAAATATCTACATAAATATCCACGTCAAGAAAAAGTTTAAGAACCATGAGTACTGTCTGAAATAACTAGGTATTTAAAAAGCAATATGCAGTTAGCAACTGCACGGGCATAAGCAAAGCACAGGTGCAGTAATTTCATCTGATCTTTAAGATAAAAAGAAAAAATATCCTATGTGGAACAAGTGGGTAAAGAATATATATTATAGCCAAGGGCAAATGGTGAAAAGAATGCCCTATGTAGGTGAAATGGCAGTCTAATAAATGAAATTACATGGAAGCAGAGAGAAAATCCTGTTTTGTACAGAGGAACAGCCACAAATTTGGACTGCATAGAAAAGCTTTATGGTGAAGCCAGTTAGAGATGCTTTAAACACTAAGGATTAAGTGATGTTTTTCCAGAAGCTAACACAGAAAATACTGAATCCAGAGAATAACTGCTTTTATATAACAGCGAACTAGAGGGATGCTCAGAAGCAGCAGCATGAAACAGAGAAGAATCACCCGTGGAGCTGTGAGCAAAATGGTACACACTGGGCTAGACACCTTGTGGGGATGAAAAGATGGCTCAGTGGATAAGAGTACATGCTACACAAGCATGATAATCTGGGTTTAAATCCACAGCATGCAAATCAAATACCAGATATTGCCATGCACCTGGAGTCCCAAGACTGTGCGGGAAAGAGATAGGGGCATCATTTGGTCTTGCTGATAGCCAACCTAGTTCCAGGGACAATGAGAGACCTGCCTCAGATGAGGAAAACAGATAGTAACAGAGCAGGCCACCAAATGTCTTCCTCCAGTCTGCATATAACTGTATACATGTACACCATACAAATGTGTACATACCTACACATACACACACACATTAATTGCATACACACCATACACATACAACAAATACACTCACACAGAGAAAACGGTATGTTAAAAGAGATGGGTTTGTCTCTGCCTATACAGTATTGTTACTTATTATATTTGATTTATAGTCATATATAGTCATGTGGCTTCAGAAGGGTAGGAATTATACCAGTTAAGAGACCAAAAGAGAACATGCATAATTTTTAAACTGTGTATTTTTGTCATGCCAAAACCAACCCCAGAAAATAAGTTTGCTGATTGCTTGCTGTCACTTCTCATGTCATGTCACTTTCATGTCATGTCTGTTTCTAGTCAGGAACCGAATGAATGTTTGGGGTTAAATTGTCCATTACAGCTTAAAAGATGAAAGAAAGCATGATGAGAAAGAAGCAGGCAGTGCTTTGCAAGACAAAGATAACAGCAGTGAGCCAACAGTGCTGTTCCATTAGGGTGTTGATGACTGGAGAAGCTATGACAGTGAAAGCATTATCTCCACACCCAGCCTCTGGCCATGTAATCAGAAAGCAAATATCCAGCCCTTGACTACAAGGATGACCAATGAATGAGAATCTCTGCCACTTCACTGTTCAACACTGAGTTTGTGGTATGCTAATTCCTCATTTCTATTTTGAAAACGAAAATAGTTCTGAAAGCAATTAGACATGGACATGTCATCAAACGGAATTTTATTTAGTACTAATCAACTAATTACCAATCAAAATGGATTCAAGGCCCCAAGCTTCACTTGCGTACTGAATAGGTCTCAATTTCCAAAGAGTTTTCTTTAAATATACTGGTACAGTAGTTCAAAAATGGTGAACTATGGTATAATGCTATCAGAAATGCTTTGGATGCTTTGTAATTCAAACTTGAATTAGTAGGACTGGAGTGGTACTGGGGATAGTGATTGGAGGAGGTAAACATTATTCTAAGAGTTATGGTGGTTGATAAATACTTCATTCACCTAGAGTCTATAAAAAAAGATTACTTTTTAAATGATTGTTAAGGTTGGTAGACAAAGGAAAATAGACAATGTTTTATCTTTATGTGCTATAAGAATTTCAAATACAAGCCAAGCCACATTATTTCCCAGACAAGTAGGAGTATCCACACACAACTGAATTTATTATGCCTTCAGTATCATTCCATCCATAGTTGTAAGGTTTATAATGATGGTTTGTTAGTGTTGGATACCAGCTGTATATCTGGTGGTTCCACAAAGTTGTTTTTCACAACAAATTATACAGAGTGAGGTTCATAGCATTCTGTGCTGGATGGACTTTGCACAGCATTGCCTTAGCAATCATAGAGTAAAAAACATCCTTCATGATCTTCTGGTGAACCAAACTCAGATACTTACTAGAGAAGTATGCATTTAAGTTCATTAACGGATGCACTAGAAAGCAAACCTACTGTGAACAATTCTCACAAAGATTTTTCTGGAAACAATAGTTCAGGTTCTGTGGACACATACCTGAAGGAATTGCTCTTTCTCATCCATGTACCATGAAAGCAGCCAAAAGGACAGTATTTAGCCAAACAAACGTGAGTATGCTTAATAAAACAGCTGTATCTATGAAGACAAATAACTGGCAATGATGAGACACTACTACACAGAGGAGATAAGAAATGAGACTCTAAAGACTGGCAAAGAGAAATAATATCAGTGGAGTACATCAGTAGATGTCTCTTGCTGTTGGGAATGAGAACAAGCACAGTGGCTTTGAGAGAGATGTCATCAATGCATTTCAGAACAAAATATGTTATTGTTGAGTGATCCAGCGAGGGAAGTCCTAGACATTTGCCCACATGGATGGCAAATTTGTTTCTATGCTAAACTCTACACACAAATTTTTAATAAAATCTATATTCATAATTGTCAATAACTGGGAACAACCAAGATAAATGGCCTGTGATGTTTCTATACAAAACAGTGTGGTGCTGCAGCTAACAGATATGCACACTTAAATCCTGACATAAGGTAGAGGAGACTTAAACACATCTTGCTAAGTGAAAACAATCATCTTTCAAAAGCTGTCTACTCCCTAAATCCCCCTATGTAGCTTTCTGTAAAAGGTAGAGTACAGAGCATAATAGATCAGCTCTATTTCCATGAGAGTGAAGTAGACAGAACAGAGATGACAGGGGGAGACAGAGAAAATTGTTCACAGGATCCTGTCATGATGTATATGACATTATATACAGTCCCCAAAGTGAACCTCAGTGTAAACTATAAACTATAGTTCACACAATAACAATACAAAGAACAATATAAATCCATCAGTTGCAATAAATGAACCCCATTGATAAAAAAAGTCTTAATTATGGGTAAATTGAGGACAAGAAGAGGGCTGTATAGGGAACTCTGTGTACTGTCTGTTCAATTTATAGATAAATCTAAAACTCTCCATAATAGGGTTGGGGACATTGGGCAAGCAAAGAACAACCAACACACTACTTTGTCCTGTGGGCTATGGGTCTACTGATTCCAGTCTACAGAATGGAAACATGAAAGAGCATGTGGGGTTTGGGGAAGTTTATAAGCATGTTTGTGAATCTCACTCCTTTGAGAAAATCCACTCAATATGCCTTTCAATTTTTTGTTTGAAAAAGTAGCCTCATAACAACACCCTTGACAGTCCGCATTCATATCAGGCTTATCCACTATACCATGCTCATTCCATTCATTTCAATAATAAAACTGTATCACTGGGGAGAACTCTCTACAGCCCAGCAGAGTCCCTGACCAGAAGCACTAGAAAGATTTATCTCAAGTAAAGAAAAATTTGAAGATATTTTACACAGCCTTCTGGAAATATTTCCACATGTGATAATACTGTTATGACTCTTTTAACAGTCTCATTGTAATTTTGACTTCTTTGCTTCTCAACTGTTATATAACCATCATTAGCATGGGAGATAAGCCTAATATTTTTTAGAAAGTATGATAAAAACTAAACTTCACAATCTTTATAAAAAGATGTATGAGTTTTTATGTCTGAGTATTTTGTCTGCATATACTCATGTGTGCCATTTGCATGCCTGGTGCTTATGAAGGCCAGAAGATGGTGTCAGATTCCTTGGAACTACAGTTAACAGTTGTGAGCCACCATGTGGTTACTAGGAATTTGTCCCAGGGCCTCTGGAAGAGGAACCACTGTTCTTAACTGATAAGCTATCTCTCCAATACAAACTTCACAGGCTTGATAGTTCCTGACAGCAGGAATGTTTATTTCATTTTCAGATATGAATGACATTTTTTTAGTCAATATAATATACATATTCTTGGTAATAATGTAATCTCTTTTAATTTTTTGTAACAATAGCATAATCTACTTCATATACTTGGTGACAAGACCATAGTCTGTTTTGTTCTTTTGGTGACAATACCATACCCTATTTTATATACTTGGGAACACTATCATAGCCTATTTTATTTTCTTGGTAACAACACCATAGTAGAAAATCATATATTCAATGGTGTCATCATTATTCTCAATATTAAATTGTTTTTCCTATGTTTCAAAATTTTAGCAAAGAAAATATAACTGAAGTCATAAGTGTAATGAATAATAGATGACATGATGTCTATAAAAGTATAGCTGTACTTTTTTTAAGCTGAATTTTTACTCTAAAATTGAAGTGATAATGTGTTACCAGTCAAGAGTAAGAAAGCTAGCTCAGCATTCTTCTGCTGCTAAGTGATGTCAGATGTACAGAAGCCTTTATTTCTTGAGGACCATATTCTAAGAATTGTTGCAAGCTTATTTCTCTTCTTTTTATGTCACATTTAATGGAGAATACTATCATTCAAAATGATAAAATAATAGAAAGTCAACCAGTTAGTTTAAGGATCATATGGTTTAGCTTCTAGGGGTAGGGTACCCAAGTTGAAATGACAGACTTAATTTCTCAACATCTGTGTATATCAGCTAATTTTCTTCTATCAACTAGAAATATTTATCCTTTCCCTTTCTGCAAGTGTGCCAATGGCCATTTGAAATGAGATAAATGTTGTGGTGGTGATATATGGCTCAGGGAGTGAGCCTTTATCAATATAGGTAGGGTCCTGAGTTTGATATGGAGAGAAGGAAAGAGTGAGAAAGTAATTCACACACACACACACACACACACACACACGGAGGAGTCAGGGTTGAGAGGGGACTCTGGAAATAGGTGATATAAAAATAGCAAAAACAAGAGAAAATTATCTTTTAAATAGACACAGCAACATCTGAGTTATGAATTTCCCAAGTAATCTGTTCTTGAGGAAGTATAAATATTCTTTAGAAGAGTAACAGAGATGTCGCCTACACCAGCTATTTGCTCATACAATGCTGTCAAATAAAAGAATGCAAAAATAACTCAAGGTGAAATGCATTAAGAGAGGCCTCTGCACCATATAACTGCACTATGTCCCAACAGTTCTTCATTCTGATTTTTAAGTGTGGGAGGAAGGCAAGAACGGATCAGATCTTGTGAGGCGAATCTTGGCTCGTTATTTTGTTAATTTAATGTTCAGCATCTGGTCTACCTGCTGCTCTGCATGAGCCTTGGTAATCTGACACTGATCGTGGAGCATTGATAGAAAAATAATGAGTCAACTTCAGATTGAAATCCCTTGCTGGTGAACTAGCAGCTTTCAAGCTTATTAAAACCAGTCAATAATAACTAACCAAACTTTTGCTTTTGAACTGTTTTAACAGATGGCAGCTATAGATCTTCATAAGCTCACACACAGTGCTCATTTGCATTTTCTTGTCTTCGGAGTAAATAATTGCCAAGGTTTGGGCTCTTCCCTTGTACTCCCTTCATGATAACTCTCCAGGTTGAAATTTCAGCCTAGATGTTTTCTACTTTATGGCAACAAGATCAGAAACAGAAATAATTAAATGTAGGCTAAAGGCATATGCCACTTCCAACATACACCTTGGAAACACAAGTTGCCTTGGAAAGACTCTTCATTTCTTAAACTGTAAAATATGAAATTTTTGTGTTTGCCAGAGTAAGTGTCTGCTTATATAAGACCGTTTTTTAAGCTATATAAAAAAAGGTGTCTGTGGAAAGGGAGTAACATTTTTAACAGCAGCAGAGCCTTTTTATAGCAGCAAGCAGATAAACAGTTATAACAAAGTCTAACTACTGAGGTGGGCACATTATAGGACCAAGTTTGTTGATGTCTCAACACAATACAAATGCCCATTCTAAATCTGGGAAGCTTTGCTAAGAGGTCTAGCCTGATGTGCTACACTTCATCCACATAGAACTGACTCCAACTACTAGATATTTTCCTCTTCTTTTGTCTAGCATGATCTACTTCCAGAAATACTTAAAATATTTTTTTCTCTCCTCAACAGTGCCTCCTTTAAATAAAGAATAATAAATGTTGTATGAAAGATGGCCTCTTCATATTTAATAAGAAACATAAAAGCCTACATTAGAGACAGGTAGGTAATTTCTTATAATTTTCATTTTTTTCCAAAAAGAAAACAATTAAGTGTCAAATCCAAGAGTAGTCCTTTTCACTTGAAGAAATAATCAAACTAGATAACATATAAGCTAGTTAAATAATTCAACAGCCACCCAGTAATACTGTAACCAAAGCTGCCCAATAAAGTTCTCAAGAGAATCATAGATCCTGTGCTTATTCGTTCCAAGCAAGAGAAAAATTACACTATTGTGATCAACTATTTACATTAACTGATCCAATGCTGACTTCAACTATGTGGATTTTTCCTATCCTGTGTTGACCTAGTCTGCTCTGACTTCTGGCTTGGTTATCTGACCTATCCAGTCAGTGATGTATCAGTCAATAAGTTCCAAGGAGAACACAAACTTAAGAACATATGCTTAGTTTTGCTTAATGCCTTGCAGAACTGAGCTGGTCTCCTCCCAGACCCATGCCACTACCAAGTATGAATGACTAAACCACTCTGGAAACAAAATTTTGAGCAGTTCTGAATAAAATTAAACTCTTCAAGCTAAATCCATCCTGATCTAAATTGTCATTTGCAAAATTGCAAACACATGACCTAACACAGTTCAGGTTAACTACAGCCTGCATTGGCATGACCACTGTATCAGCCCATAGACTCACTTAAAAAAAATTGTCTGTCTTTTAAATCCTTTTTCATTTTGCAGTTGCTATAGTTGGCAATAGTTAATAATTGGTACACTTAATTCTATTCTTAAAACCTTTCCAAAATCATATGAATCAACTAAATTTTTCTAAATATTCTGAGTAACTGAACACAATAATGTTCCCCTTTCCTTGTCCTTTTTAAATGGTTTAAATAAAATATTTATAACACCAATAGTCTCCCTATTATTACTACTAGTTTAAGTGTGATAAACCAATTAACTAAAATTACTAACTCAACTTAAGAGATCAGTATTTTATAATTAAAGCATGTATTTTACCTGGGAATAGTCTTTTACTGATGAGAAAGATCCAAACCCCAAGATGTTTAATTTCACAAATAAAATATCCTTAAGAATTTAGGGTAAATTCAAAAACAAGAAACAAACCTTTATTTCAATTTACCAAAGAAGGACTTACTTAAGCAATTTCTTATTTGTGCAGTTTACTCTTTGAGTTTCCAATAGTCGTGACTTGATAACAAAGAGAATCTGTCAATCTTATTATTTCACATATTGGAAGCCAAAGTTTACTCTAAAGGAATCGTCCATCTCTAATTGACTTTGCCGGACTTTCTCAAAGGCAGCATATTAGCATTAGTCTGCTCGTTACATACAATAAATCAATTATGATTAACTTTTCAGTATTTTAGTGATTTCTTTATATGAAATGGTTGGGAATCACTATTTTGAGACTGGGTGGGATGTGATCTGAGACAATGGGAAGATGATGATCTTGGCTTCCTTTCACACTGTATCAAATCCTTGTTTCTCCTTTTTCATCATTAATCAACTATACTGCAAATACATATAGTGGTAAATAAGGGCAACCTAGTAACCTACCCTTGATAAATATTTAATCTCTCATAAAAAAAGGTCACAAATTTGAAAGGAAGTGGGAGAGACACAGAAGGAATTAAAAGGAGAAGCAGAAAGGGTAGAAATTATGTAGCTACAGAACTCACATAACAAATTTTCTAAATAAGAATTTTACATTGAAAACATGTAAGTTCTACATTTTAGGTATTAGCTAAACAGTAAAAATGCAGTTTTTTCTTGTGGGTTCATAGTATGTGGAACCTTAGGAGAATGTAGAATTTAACACAGCCTGAGATTTGTCAAGCCAAAAAGTCCTCCTTGTTTTCTTGGCAATAATCATTTCAAGTCTATTTTCCATAAATCTAAGACTCTACTATATGTTTTTACAATCCTTTTTAAAAACACTTATTTATGGGGAATGCACACACACACACACACACAAACACACCATGGTGCTTGTAGAGGGCAGAGACAACTTTCAGAAGTCAAGTCTCTCCTTATATCCTATAGATCTTGAGGATCAAAGAGATTTATAAGACATCAACTACACAAAAACAACTGATTGGAGTCCAAATGCCATTCCTTTCTTCCTTCTGTAGTAGTATACTTAGTAGTGGCTAAAACAATGAGAGCCTCTATTTGTCAGCCTTCTTTGTAGCAAGATGTGGTCAAAAGACACAGTTCTTGCAATGACAGAGGAGCAGAAGTAGGTTCAGGGGATTTACAGGAAATTTTTTTGTCTTTCCAATGAAAGAGCACTAAATGACCAAAAATCCTTACAATCCTTAGTGTGCAAGTGCACATCGCTCTCCGTAGTTGTGGCACTCTTATTTTTGAAGAATTTCATATACAGAGATATATGCATGTGTGTGTATGTATGTATATATATATATATATATATATATATATATATATATGTGTGTGTGTGTGTGTGCGTGTGTGTATGTATATATTTGTGCGTATATATTATATATATGTGTATCTGTATCTGTATATGTATGTGTATATATGTATATATATGTGTGTGTGTGTGTATATGTGCATATATATGTGTGTTTGAATACGTATATATATATGCGTGTGTGCATATGTATATATGTGTGTGTGTATATGTACGTATATGTATATATATGCGTGTGTGCATATGTATATATGTGTGTATATATGTATATATACATGTGTGTGTATATATATATGAAATATATACACACTGTGTTTTCATCTAGTACACCCCACAGTTTCTCTCCTGAAACTCCTCCCACATCTTTTCCACTACCTCTCACTTCTAACTTCAGGTACTCTTTTTGTGAACCACTGAGTCCACTGGTGTTGCCAGTGAATGCATGGTATAGGGCCATCCAACGAAACATGGGAAATATATATGTGCTTTCATCACATAGAAAGGGAAAAACTGAATTGCAGCACCCCTGACAATGATATTACAGAACTACTTAATCGATTCCAATAGTCATCTAAGTCCATGTATCTTGTCCTGTGAAAGAAAATAAGATCCCAATTTTTACTGTTACTCTTGGTCAAGTGTTTCGTTACTTTTATTTCCTTTCCTTAAGATTTATTTTTATTTTCTTTGTGTGTGTGTGTGTTCTCACCACATGTACAGTGGTACCTGAAAAGGCCAGAGAAAAGTGACATATCCTCTGGAGATGAACTTGGATGCAGTTTTGTGAACCACCCAAAATGGATACTGGGAACTGAAGTTGAATCCTCTGGAAGAATAGTAAGCACACTTAACTGCTGTGCCATCTCTCCAATCACTCAATACTTCAATTTCTAATCATTGCTGGTAAAAAAAAATCTCATCCTCATGTTTTTAATCAAGCCTATACTGTCTCTTTCCCTATAGCTGATATCAGACATTGTCTGAATAATAACACAATTTCTAAACATAAATCTTATCGTGGACTTCAAGTTCATGTAAATAGATACTTCTAAAGTAAGGTCAATTATTGATTATAGATTAGTCCCGTATGTAGAAATTGTCTACTATGAACTGCTATTTAAATGTCAAGAAAATCAAAATTAATACATGTGTTTCAAATGATTGCTTATCACTTGGCTACCAGGTAAATATGAAGCAACAGAGAGCAAGTCCAACACCTACTTATAAACCATAAAACTTTCAGAAAAATAGCTTTCCCAGGAGCAGGGCCCCTATCCATCCTTTTATTTCTAAAGCTCCACTGTCCTCAAGTTGCTCCTAATTTAGAGAATGTTAGACCAACTACAATGATTCACTGTGAAATTGCGTTTTGAAGCAACTGAAGTAAAATTGCCTTCACAGATTTTTGTATCATAGAGAAAAAAAAAAAAACCTGCTTTGAAGGTAGATAAACAATTCTGAGTCTAAGCACCTAGGGTGATTTTTCATGCTGTCTTTGAAGTTTCCCTTTATATATCACAGGGAAGTTGCAGTAAAGTGCTTGGTACAGACAATGAAGTATATTAGATGTTCATTAAACTTTTAGTAATTGGTCTTTTTTGTGTAGCCTCATATAATTTTAAGCATTCCTTCATGAACCCAGGAAAAGAAGCACCACAGTCCATTCAGCCTGGCTCATACTTAACTCGAAACGACTCTGGTCACAAAAAAAAATCGTTTCTAACAATCTATAATCTCTAAGAATTAGGCAAGAATATTGTGAGGGCAGCCGTTGATCTTGAGATGTCTAACCAGGCTGAGAAAATAACAGAGTAAACTCCAAGTTCAACAAAGGCTGAGAAAACAGCAGAGATCCCCAGTAAGGTGTTTGTTACACCTGCATAAAATCTTTAAAACATGTCAATGTGGTGTCTTTTTAGCTTTCACATTATTTGTAAATGTTAGACTAGCCAAGGAGGCTGTGGTTCATCAGCCTTTGCCTCCAAATGAAAAGTGAGCTCATGTCTCATCTTTCACATTCACTCCCTCTCAGTTACTTGTTTGACAGGTATTAGAGGTCTTCCTCTATGGTAGGCATGAGAGATGCAAAGGTTAACGAGATAAAACACCTGCCCCCATCATGAGCATTTCAAAAGCTCTAAAGCTGGCATCTGAACAAACATGATGGTCAATTAGTCCATTGTACAGGCTGTGGGAAAGAAGTCCTCAAAATACTTATTAACATCAAAGGTTTGCCCCTCCTCTGCCTTCCAGATGAAGATGTCTCTAATAAAACGCAATTCTGGAAGAATGGATGTAACAAACAAGGTTATCCAGACTTTACTGAACTAAGATAATGAACATAGGCAGAGAAAACACAGAGCTATGGACCTTTTAGTTCTGTGGTGCCTGATTCTGACTTGCTATAGCTCTTGTCCACCAAAGGATTCCAGTAGGCAGCCTGGAAGTTTGTCTAATGCTCCTGCAAGGGAAGTAGACTCATCAAGAACAGGAACTGCAATGAATCTCTGATAAACTGAAAGCCCCATGCACAACCATGGACATCTTATGTATAGCTACTGTGTTTCTTCTCTTTGCAAATACTGAGTGACCAGAGATGAGTGACTAATCTAAGCATTCAAATAAATAAATGTGATGCTACATCATGGGCAGTACCATTTGTTGAGTGATAAAATTACCATGGTACCAAAAGCAGATGTTGACAAAACTCCATAAATCATCTCACGTCTTGACCCTTGAACTATAATATAGTTAAAAGTTGTATCTACATGAGGAGGAACCAAGGAAGAAATAGCATCCTCGACAATAGGGGAGCAGACAATGTGGAAGGAATAAGGAAATGACTGGTGAGTTAGTGTAGTGTAAGTCTTCAATGCACATAAAGAGATTAAGCAAACTTGCTGTGGCTAAAAGTGAGAAAAGATAGAAAAGTTGAAAGGAAATTTTAATTTAAACCAGCTATGGAAACATCTTGTGACCAATTTAAAAAAAAAAACCACCAGAAAAAGCAGCAAGATCATAGACAGTGGTTCATGGTCGCAATCCCAGGCTGAAGCAGGCATACTACAAATCTGTCTGTAGAGTGGGGAGGCAAAAAAAATAAAAACAACTCCATTAAACTTAATTTGTTTCATGAAAGAGCATATTTTAGCTCCCTGTGGATGATAAAATGGAGATATCATATATCAAAAAAGTCCATACTTTGGTTTCTTCTCAAAAACTTAGATGTAGAAAAATCACGGAAGTTCAGTTCAATGACTTTCTCAAAGGAACATGTGATCCGGGTAAGTGCAGACCCTGCCCAATCCCCTTCACTTACCCTTGGATTTCAGTTGAACTTAGAACACAAATTTTCTTGTTGTTGTTGTTGTTGTTGTTGTTTAACTCTGAGCTTAATAACAGAAAGAAGCACTTATTTTAATGGGAGACAAATGAAGATCGAGTTAGTTAAAGGCCCAAGGGAGTGTCCAAACAAGGGACATCCACACATTCTGCCCAAACTAGCAGTGATCTAATAGTTTAAAGTCCATGCAATCCAGGTAGTTTTAATTTTTTAATGTATTTATTTTTGCATGCCTGGGTGTATAGACATGTGTGCAGACTTGTATGTGGAGGTCAGAACACAATGCATGCGAGTCATCCTGGCTCTGGAGATAAAGCTCAGGGAGTCATCTCAGTAGCAGGGACATTTATCTGCTGAGGCATTTTGCTTATCCCAGTTGGGTAATGTTTAATAACGAATAAAATGAACCCTTGAAACTTAAGCTTCCTATTATCAAACTTTCTTTTTTTATCTTTTGTAAATAGAATTTTAATGTCAAGTTGCCCATTTCCAGAAAGATATCGACAAAAAGTTTGACTCAGATAAACACTGCTAAGTAATTCAAATAAATCAATAAACTAAAAACAACTTGCTTATTACGTGCATTAACCCCCTAGGTTTGCTCTAGTGGGTTAAATAAAATTTTATCCTACATTTCTGCTGCTTTCATTTACTTCCACTGGGGTTTTGCTGTGGTTTATGCCTTTGTCTGGTGGAAATTAACTTCGTCCTCAAGTCTGACAAAAACTGAGTTTAATAACATGACATGCATCATTACAATCCACTAAATTAAAACCAAATTAATACTTTATCCTCAAATAACTCAAATAACTCTTACTTTAATCCGGAAGCTCTCATTGCAAGAGATTTATTAAAGGGCCCTGAAGTTGGATTGGTTTAATTTAACTGTTCTTTATTAAGTTTACTGGTCAACACTTTTTTGAGATTTTCCAGTATACATGTTTATAATGTAAAAGGATGTAATGTTGTTGATGGAATTGAAGTTGGAAAATCCTTTAAAGCAAAACATTGGCAACTGGGAATTGTGAGCAGTTAGAGCTCACACTGTCATGATGAATGACCCCAAAGGGCCTGAAAATGATTGACAATGGGGAAGGAAAATTATGCGAACTGAGCACCTTCTGCATTTCAGATGGCATTTAGAGCCCTCCATTTATTATACACATTTATAAATCCTTTAATATGAAAATGAAACGAATGGTCCTTAATTTAATAGAGGTCTACAAGCATTCAAAATCACACTGTAGATGCCACCTGACTTTGAACCCAAGACTTCTCCACTTCCAAAGGTATGCTTTGTGGGTAAGAGAAAGAGGGATAGCAGACCAATAGTTTTTCATACAAATCTAGGCCCAGGGATACAAACCTGTCACCCAGCACATAGGAGTCTGAGACAGGAGGATGACTGTAAAGCCAGATTGAACATCATGATTGAAATAAAGAAAGCTTTTAAGGAAAAATGCTTAGCAAGCACTATTTAATCCTCCTGAATTGCAGCTGCTAATCTCAGCCGGAGAAACTAAGGTTAGATGTACTCTCTGGACAGGGAAAGCTCACTATGTGTGATGCCACTGTAAAGTTCGATAAAAGTCATGTATATTGTCTGCAGAGAGCAGTACTGCACATCCATTTCAGGAAGCCTGGACCATTCCTATGATTCAACATTTTTAGCTATTTTCAAATATCACAAACATTTCATTACATGCACACAAAGTCTCACTTTGGCATAGATAAATATACACGATCCTGCAGTGAGAAAGGCAGGATCATAACTTACCCGGCTTCACCAGAACTCTAAAGCAGACTTTATACAAGTGGTCACTGGTATTCTTTTACAAAAAGAAATCCTTTAGCCAGAGAACATGGACTCCTGGTTGCTTCAATATTTCACCAGGTTTGAGGAAATGCTGAAAGTAGCCCTAGTAAATACTCAATACATTTATCTAGATATGTGGGTATGTGAAAGATTTAATAAGGCTGAACTAGAATAAAGAAACAACCAAACGAGATGGACATGGTGGCAGCAGGAAGCAGCAAAATGACAAGCTGCAGCATATTCAGAGGCAGCTACACAGAGAGGCCATGGAAGAAGCTGCTGGGCAGGACTCTGCACAGCCCTCTAAGGTCTTATCACATAAAAAATTAACTAATTAATTAATTAATTAATTTAAAGTGATATTTAAAAGACCTGTTTCTCCCTAATGGCTTTACATCACCTGTGGCTATACACAGTTACAGGCCTACCTTCAATTTTACTTCCTGCCCACTAGGTGAGGAAAAGAAAGAATGAATGGATGGGAGGGAGGGAGGGAGGGAGGGAGGAAGGGAGGGAGGGAGGGAGGGAGGGAGGGAGGGAGGGAGGAAGGAAGGAAGGAAGGAAGGAAGGAAGGAAGGAAGGAAGGAAAGAAGGAAAGAAGGAAAGAAGGAAAGAAGGAAAGAAGGAAAGAAGGAAGTCAGAAAATAATATCCTCAACAAAATGAGCTACTAGTAATATCATTTACCAGAATTTTAAATGGAAACATTATTTTACTTGATGGCAGTAGCTAACTCAGAGGGAGCACATTTACAGAGTCTTGATGCTTGTTTTCTATACAAATTTCACAATCTTTCCTGATTACAATAGCCTGTGCAGGAAGCACGTACCTCCCTCCCCATACATTTTGAACTTCTTGAGGGAAAGTTACAATTAATTTTGTAGAGCCTATTGTTCTTCCTTTTAAATAATAACTCATTTCCTTTATGAAGCAGATTACATATTTCACTAAATTTTCCATTTTATTATTTTATCTGAATACCATTGTCTCATGAGGAGGAGCTAGATGACATTGTCCCAATTTTATAGATAAAGGCATAAAAAGATTCATTTTATCAAACCGTACAGCTATTCAGAGAGATGAGAAATTGAATTTTCTGATATAAGAAATGTAATCTAAATGTTTCCATTTATTTGCTTTCAAAAAAGAAAAAAAGAAACAGCCATTTTCAGGTTACTTTCTTAAGTCAACTCTCCCTAAATCATGGGTTAAGTGCTTCGGGATCCAAGAATAAATTGTCCAGAGGGAGAACATATCATTTAGCCTGGGTATCATTTAAAAGAACAGTATAGAAAATTACTAAAGGGGCTGACATAACAGTAGTAGAAGTTCATTTCTGTCTCTTTTAGGTTTGATTTTAGTTAGTAAAATGATGTATTGAATGCCATAAGCACAAAATAAAGGCCATTGCTATAGACTGAATTCATATTGATAACCTCATAACCCATAGTGTGATGATATTTAGAGTAAAGGTCTTTGTTATTAACCAGTGTTATATTAGATGAGGAAAGGGCTTTCGTGGTGAAATTAGCGTAGTTAGAAAGAGAGAGGAGAGACACCATCTGCAGGAAAGAAAGCCATGCAAGGACATGAGCATGAAGATAAAGCTCATAAGGAACTCGACCATGCCAGTAGCCTGATCTCAGCCTTCCACACATCAGAACTATGAGAAATTAACATCTGTTATGTAAGCCAGTCAGTCTACAATATTCTTTATATACACTGAACAGATGGAGACAATCATGTAATTGCACAGGTGTTAACTTGTGGTCTCAATACACCCAGCAAAGCAATTGCTCAAGTTGCATCTGATGTAATTTGAAACTGTGTGTTTGAAGCTCAAGTAATAAACCATCCTTACTATCTTCGAAAGGATACTCTACTGAAAATCCAGCTCCTAAAAATTCTACCTTTAAATAATGTATCAAAATAAGGTTAAAATATGCCAATATTTGTCAGTTGGAAGCTCTGCAAGTGGTATTCATTTAGTCCACTCAATAACTGTATACAGTGGTATTTCATATGACAGTCACTCTTTGTCTTTGTTAGGGTTTCCATTGCTATGAAGAGACACCATGATCAAGGCAATTCTTATAAGGGACAATATTTAATTGAAGCTAGCTTAAAGCTTCAGAGGTTCTGTCCATTATCTTTATGGTAGGAAGCATGGCAGTGTCCACACAGACATGGTGCTGGAGAAGGAGCCAAGAGTTCTACATCTTGATTCAAAGGCTGTCATGAGAAGACTGTTTTCCAGGCAACTAGGAGAAGAGTCTTAAAGCGCATGCCCAAAGTGACCTTCCAACAAGGTCACACCTACTCCATGTCTCCTAATAGTGTCACTCTGTTTGTTTTCCAAACCTCCCAGTAGATGCCTGAACTATGCCTAACCTTATGATTTGATCCCATTTCTATCCAACTGAGCACATTCCATATCCTGTGGCCACAGTGTTCTTGGCTAGAGATGAGTCAGCAGAACTAGAACAAATTTCTTCCTCATTCTAATTTCACAGATGGACTATCTCTACCAGAGATCTTAGTAACCTCAGGATCCAACTGTGTGTTTGTTTCCTTGTTACTCTAAACCTTGTCATTCAAAGGAAATGCTTTTCAGCCTCCCTCTGGGATATCCAAATTGCCAGCAGCATAAGTTTTAATATACGCTGATTTGGGGAATTTGCTCTTCAACTTGTCAGGCACATTTGACAACTGGTCACATTAAGTAGAAAAAGTAATAACACTAAGGAGTTATGACTACTGTACACTCTAAAACAAAGACAAAACACTGAAAAGGGAGTTGGGGCATCTTAGAGACAGGCAAAAATAATACCCTAACTATCAAGTTATAAAACTGGAGATGTTATTTGCCCCAAAGAAAAATGAAGTTGAGTTATCAGAAGAATGGCCATTATCAGAAGACTATAAAGTTCTAAACAAAAGGAAACATTATATGCCACTGTATAGCATACAGTATTAAAGTATATACAAATAAAACTCTCCTTGGCATTCTGATAAGATGGCTCAGTCAAGAAAGAGACCTGAGTTTGATCCTTGAAATCCATATTTCAAAATCAAACACACACACACACACGGACAAACACACATGGACACATACTCTGGCAAACATTGTTTGGCTGATATATCATCCACTTTTGTTCAGGATGAAAGATAAATAGCCTTGTCAAACAGGAACCATTTGATTTCAAACCACAAAACCTACTCGGTATAGTTCAGGCAATACATGGCTTTATTTCATTATTTCATTTTCAACCAATATCACTATAAAAACAATAGGTAGGCTACCAAAAAAAAGAAAAGGGCAAAAACAAAAACAAAGAAAAACAGATGCTCCTGCACTATGGCTGTGGGTTTATTAGATCAAGGACTCCAGAGAAAAGAGAGAACATGGTTTTTTATATTATATATTTTAATGTGGTATTTTACTCCCATAATTTATTCCATGGTTTTCAATATAATCATGTGGGCCAGGGATTTATGTCTGGTCCCTAGATAAGTCATCTGAAGTTGAAGCAGGAGATGTGGAGTAAGAGCTCAAACGGTTTCTTACTCTTGTGCTGAAAAACAAAGCATTCTACTGAAGGTAGTTGTGGCAGAAGAGAGAAATTAATGCATTCTTTTAGACAGATTTTACTATGTTTCCTAAGCTGGCCTTATATTTCTGCCTCTACCTCCTAAGTACTGAGAATATAAACATGTATCCAGCTTAAATGTCCCATACAAAATTTAATTAGGCCTTTTATTCCAACTATAAGGCAATAAAACAAAAAGAATTAAATAGGCAACACTCTAATGACCAGAAACCCAAATCATTTTTCAATTCAAATCAAATTCTTCTTTAAATAAAGTTATGCAGAATGTGACGACCTTTGCATCAAAATAAGAATGATATTCATTTCCAAGCAATATTACTAAAAATGCTTTATATTAAGAATTAAAGATGCAATTGTTACAATCTGTTGAATGACAAATTTTTTGGAATAATAAAAGCAATCAACTTTTGACTCCAAACAAATTAATGAATCTCTAAAGCTAAAGAATATTCATATTTACCCATCTTTGTAATTCATTTCAAAGATAACACAAAACAGTGTCTATTTAAATAAGGACAACATTTTAAAAGAAGAAATACAAATACTTTCCAGCTTCAGTTTCTGCAGATATTTAATAACCAAGTAGTGTTTTTATTGTTTTAGATATTTTGACCTTTTGTTCTGAATCTACTGATAATATAGAAATAGAAACAAACATATTCTTCTATTAGATGTCAATAAATTAAATCAAGTACACAGAGATGCGTGAGTCTGCTGTGCTTCTTTCCAGTGTTCCATTTAAAATTCACCAGCTACCAAGAAAAATAAAACCCTATTTACAATAGCACCTTCTACAAGAGTGAAGCGCAAACAAATGTAATTCATTTATACAGTAACATTCAATACATCACATATTAGAAAATCTCCACAGTGTTTCTCATTTGTTGCTACTAATCTATATGTATAGAAAGAAACAAAATATTTATAAAAATATAACAGAAAGATTTGTATTTCTACATGGGACTGTTAGATATCAGAAAGCTGCAATGACACGGTATTACATTTAATTTTTATCCCTTTTTAATTAATGGAATTTGTTCTTTGTCAGTTCATACATGTATCCATTGAATACTCATTACTCGCTTGTCCCGTCCTCTGTTAACACTCTCCCATCACTGTCTACCCACTCGGCTACCTCACTAATCTTTCTCAACTTCCTGTCTATATCTGTTTTGTTGTGTGACTCACTGAGTTTAACCAAGGTTACTATGTTCCCACTGCTTTTGGAGTCATTCATCGGAGCCTGGTGGATACACAACTGAAGAAAATAGTTTCCTCTTCCCAGAATCCATCAGTATCCAACAGTTTAGCAATACAGTATAGGACACTTTTTATACATTTCTACCCCCAGTACTTACCCTTTCTACTTTCTATATTCTATTTCCTTTCCCTTAAAGTACCTCCTCTATTAATATCCTCTTCCAAGATTACCATCTCCCTGGGTAATCTAGGTTAAACAAGAAAAATTAAAGAATCAAAGCTAGGCTCCATATATGAGACATATATGAGAATACATTGCCTGATTATCCTGTCCTAATTTTGACAAGTTGTGGTCATTAGTGTGGATTATAATACATCTATTACTAAAATGTCTCTAGAACGAGGAGACAAGGAAAGAAAAAGTTGAAGAAACCTCCTAAGAAATATATTGTCTTTGGTTCTTTGGTCTTTCTTTGGTTATCTGTCCAAAATTCCCTTTTCCAGACACCTCTTCAGCAGCCACTTTTCTAGGAAAGCAGCTGTGTAAGGTAGTCAAGGTAAGAAGAGGTTTAAGATCCAGAAGAGTATGGCAAATCTCTTTTCATCCGTTTATTATTATAAGATCTATAGTGATGCGTTTAAATCCTCAGACAGCTTTCTCATCCTTAGTATGTATATTACCTTATAGGGCATAGTGCAGGTTAACTGACAGAATTTATACAGTCAAGACATTACTTGACAAAAAATAGAAACTCATCAATGGCAGCCCTTGTTGAGAAAAAAAAATTATTTTGAAGAACCTACAATCATTGAGTACTATATATTATATATTATTGCTTTTATAAAACATCCAGTAATTATTTTCCATGTCTGTGCTAACTACTCTCACTAAAGACTGATATCCCTGAGAATGGTGTGTTTATTTTATATTTTAATATACATTTGAATCTTGGAACATATTAGGTGCTAAACAACTTCTTGTAAATAGAAATGAACAAAATAATTGGCTCCAAATCAACAATCCTTTCTAGGATACAAAACGATGTGGCTCTTTATAATGCCTTATATGTTTGAAGTGTGTAAAACAGATTGCCCTCTGAAATCTTCCACAAACACAGATAAAAGAGGCTGTTGTTCAGAGTGAAAAGGCTCTGCAATTTTTTATTTTTATTTATTTATTTTTTTTAGCTAGTAGAAGACTTTAAACTCTTCAAGGTACTGAGTTAACTTCTACCACTACCGGGCAGCTATTGCCTTTTAATTCTGACAGCAATCAGCATAGAAGAAATAGGCTGCAATGTTCTTTGAGAAATTGCATCAGAACTTTTAGTTCTGAGCTCCAACCCCCACCACACCAATTTACATTATGAAGGTTATCTTCAAAGCCAGAATGGTTAGGTACAGAATGATTGAAAGTAACACATTTTCGAGGTTACTCTTTCTAAAATGTCTTGTATTTTAAAATTACCTTTACCTTAAAAATGACTGATTGTAGTAAGTCTGAAAATATTAACATTTTTTTCTGTAGAAAATTATTCTATTGTAGAAGAATACCTTGAACTAGTTTTTAAAAGTTATGTTCATTGGTATTTTATAGGTTGCAGTAGACTTGAGAATCTGGAAAGTAAGCACTTCTCTGAACTCATGACTCAACTCCAAGATACAATCAACACAATCAACAGAGCCCAGGCAGAAGCTCTGAGCACCTCCCACTTGTTTGGGAAGATGCCTCAGGGGCTTACCTGGCCTAGATAAAATTCTGCAAACCCTGAATATAAGTGCTAAATTATAATTTTGGAATAGACTGACTAGAGTTAGATGGTGTAATATCTGCTTGGAGAATAAATAAGAGACTTTCATTCTCATCTAGAAGCAAGAATGTACATGATGAGTTTTCAACAATGAGGGAAAAAAAGGAATAGAAGTAGCTCCAAGGTCAAGCACAAAGCAGGGAAATGAAAGGTCTTCTGGTATGACTATAAGTAAGGGCTCTGGTCAGCCACTGCAGTGCGTTCTGGGATACATATCTGGAAAATTTCCCTGCACGAGTATGTCTCTTGATTAATATGGATTCCAACATTCTCAAACTGATAACCCTCAGTTTCCATCTCTGTTCTCTCCCCTCTCCACTTTATACTCCACACCTTAGAAACTTCACCCATGTATATAAATTTACTTTCTATATACTTCTTGATAACGCACCTGCCTTCTTTCAGTGTGGCTGTAAGCCAACTACCAGTAAGGCCTCTAATTCTGCAGTCTACCACCTGTTCCACTTCTGTTTTCCTCCAGCTGAACAATAGCAATGTCTACAACCCACTGCTTCCCTTGACAAAATCATAATCTAAACTAGCACCCTGTCTTGTCCAGACAACTCTTCTCTGTCACTCTAAGTGCTTTTCCTTTTTGTCCTCCTAGCAGCTAGCCCTGGACCACCAGGCAGAGTGATTTCTTTTTCTTTCAGAGAACTGTAATTAATCTCACTCTTCTTTGTAAAACCTTGACACAGGCTACCCTTGTCCTTCAAATTTCACCTTAAGACAACCTGAAGGCCCTACATGTTCTGGATGCTTCCAACTACCACGTCTTTTTCCATCTTAAATTCTAAACTCAGCAGGTCCCACCTGAGTGCTGGGCCTTCACAGATGCACGTTTTCTGTTCCAATTCCCAATCTGCTGCCAAAGCAATTGCTATGCATCCTGCAAGACCACTCATTCTGGGAAACTGTCTCTATGCTTTAGGGCATGTGAACTATCTCCTACCTGTTCAGTCTTCTTCTTCCACACAGTAAATGGTTTTTTTGTTTTGTTTTGTTTTAATGATCTATATCTCCTTACTTAGAATGCAAACTTAAACTAGGAGTTTGATGTAATTTAATTTAGAATGCAAAGTTAAACTAGGAGCTTGATATAATTTACTTATAAATGTCAGCACTATATTTTAGTTCCCATAATGCTAGCACTCAGGAAATTAGTGCACCAAGGCAGGATTCTAAGTTCTAGGCCAGGCTAGACTATACAATCAGATTCAATTCTCAAAAATTACAAATATTGTAGAAGAATTTTAATCCAGCAACTTGTCTGCTCTGGCAAGAGATCATATTCAAAGACTGTCTAGGTCTGTGTGATCCAGCTAGTATGCAGACATGCCTTTAATCACGGGACTTAGAGGCAAACAAATCTCTGAGTAAAAGACCACCCTGGTATAGAGTAAGTTTCAGGTAAAGACAATTTTAGATCCAAGTATGGTGACACATACCTTTAATCCAAGAACTCAGGACAGAGGCATTCAGATCTCTGAGTTGTCAGTCAGTTGAGTTCAAATCAGTCAGTTAGATGAGTTCAGATTTTAAAAGTTGGGAGTCAATGTGGTTGAGTGCAGTCAATATAATTGACTTTAGTTTAGTCAGTTGAGTAAGTTAAGTTCAGTGAATCAGTACAATGGAGTTATATTTGGACATTTCAGTGCAAGGCAACAGAGGCAGTTGGAGCCAGAGACTAAGAAGGAGCTAGAAGACTAGAACAAATAGCCATAGTTAGTTTAGGCCAAGTAGAGCAATTTAGGGAGAAGCTGAGAAAAACCAGTTTGAATCAGTCAGCTTGGAGAGAAGTTTGAGCCAAAATAGCTAAGTTGAGCCAGCCAGCCAGAATTCAGAAAGAGCTAGAAAGTTTGAGCTTATTCAGCAGTAAGCCTCAGAGGTGACAATTATTACATCCATCAAATAACAGTTGCTTTTACAAAAAATAAATTGTACGAAATAGATTCTGACCCTAATTAGAAATGAGGATTATCTCCAGTGTTGTCTACTTAGCAGCTTGTCTCATGCCTGTCAACAACACATAATGTGTTTTTGACAACTCACTAGTTAATAAGCCAAGACCATTAAGAATCATCAAGATCAACTGAAAACAACAACTTTGAGTCAGGGATCTCCAGAGAACCAGAATGTGTAGCCAAGATGTATTTTTTATTTGACATGTCATTGGACAATACCTGTTTGTGACTTCTTTTCTGAACTGCTGAGCTTTGTTTTGAGTCGGGGGAAAACTCAGGGAAATACCAATAGAACTGTTCATGGAAAATGTACATGTACTTTGCCTCCTCAGATACTAATAGTCCACATGCATGCCAAACAACCTTAAGATAAGGCTATAGGATTTAGGGAGTACTAGAGATAAGTAAATTAGACACTAGGAAGAAAAATAAAATCACTTTTGTATACTCATTGTGACTTTCTTAAAATCTAAGGAAAAGGATCTGAAAAGTTTTAGCTGAGTATAGGGGTTTTCTTAAATAAAAAATTCAGCCTCTAGCTCCCTATGTCCTGTTATCAACATCCTCAAATCCTGAATGCCTTCAGCAGCCCTTCAAAGCACTCTCCACTGCCTGATCTATTAAGGACATGCCATGATGCACAATCAAATGCAGTCACAGATTTTCTCATTTGATTATTCATTTTGGAGAAAATCCATAGAGGGGTATGAAAAAACACTTTGTAGCGAAAGAAAAGTTTTAATATTTCAAAACTAGTTGATCTCAAAGACTCCAAATCTAGTTGGCTTCTTCACTAGTCAGCTCTCCAAACATTCTATATTGTGTTTATGTGTTCACACTGCATACTGTGTGCTGTGCACATTGAAAATCACACCAGCCACAGGTGAAGATATGCGCTCTCATATTTCCAAACATATCATACATATCATACATGTAAACACACTCCAAAGGAAAAAGAGGATTTACTCAAATATAAATTAATACACAATGGTTTCCTTTTGCCACAGTCCACATATCACTTCACATTTTACTACAAGGCTACTGGAGTTTTGGTTTTTTTTGGGTTTTTTTACACCTATTCGTGTTCACCCTGTTAGGTTGCTGTCTGTATTGTTCCCATGTACAAGCATCAAGGGCATGTGCTCCATCTATTAGTCCAAGGTACAGAATGGCCTTAAAAAATCTTCAGAGTGGGAACTGAAGAGATGGCCCAGTGTATAGGACCACTTGCTGCTCTTACACAGAACCAGCTTTTGATCCCAAGCACCTACATTGGTTCATGAGTTACCTCCTGTAGTAAGTTCTAGGGGATCGAATATCCATTTCTGGCCTCTGAGGCACCTGCATGCACATGCCACAGATACAGACAAGCAAGAACACACACATAATAAAAATGAACAATTTGCTTAAGATTTTGAAGATTCATTTTGATTTGTGTCTGTGTATGTTTGATTTTCTTCCTTCTTTTGCCCCAATTTCTACTTAGTAAAGGTAGAAAGGAAGCAGCATTCACTGAGAAGGGTTTTTCTTATATTATATGAATATATGCTATGCAGATATATACAAAGTATATTTATGTAAGCAAATATGACATACCGTAAAATGAAGTATACTCTGTGAGAAGACAATTCTTTTCCAAATGGAATGCTGCAAGATAGATTTTTTAAAATAGGATCATTATGCAGTCACTGGGTTACTGAGAGGTGACCTTCACCCTCAACTACATTAGTCAGCAATTCAATTTTCTCCGTATCTCTATGAAGTGATAATAGTTGCAAATTGCCCTGACATATGCTAAAATCTTCTTTTTAAAAGCAACAGTTACACAACATGCTTTCTCTCAAATTGAATAAAAAAATATTCTCTCAGAATTTTTTCCCACTTTCAAAATCAACTTTGGAATGAAAAGTTTCAAAGTTCTATGCACAGGAGTGTGCAGGGGTCAGTCTTGTTTATGTATACAAAAGTCACTCTAGTCAATGAGCAACTCTAACTTTAACTGCCATGCTGTTGTTTGTGAATAATCAGAGATGATGTCTTGGTTGTTCACAGTTACACTGTAGAACCCTTGAAATCCTACACTTCATCTGCAGCAGCATTGCATTTTACAAAGACCAGCTGCACTTTCTGAAAGCATCAGACCTTTGTGAATATGGTGCAGATTGGGCAACACTGAGCCCAGCTCTGAAACAGAGAAGTGGCAGCTCCAGGAAACTCGTCTGAATACTCTCAGTAATTAGCCTGAGTTTGTGTTTGTTTACTCCTACACTTCATCATTGTAGATTTCAGAATTATGTGCCTGCCTCAAAAGCTCCCTTAAATTGCTCCTGTTATCCATGTTCCACACCTGTGACTCCAAAGCCTCTTGACTGTCTCCTCTGAGCACACAATTCAAACTGAGTGAACTCTCCTTTGTGGTTTGGATATAAAATGTCAGTGGTTGTTTGAATATGCTTGTTCCATAGAGAGTGGTAATATTACAAGGCGTGGCCTTAGATCCACCCCCTGAGCTCCCAGAAACTAGACCACCAACCAAAGGGTACACATGGAGGGACCCATGGCTTCAGCCATGTATGTGGCAGAGGATGGCCTTGTTGGACATCAGTTGGAGGAGAAGTTGGTCACATGGGGGTTCGATGCCCCAGTATAGGGGAATGCCAGGGCGGGAAAGCAAGAGTGGGTAGGTATGGGACTGCGTAAGGGTATCCTGGGTCATGGTTGAGCAGGTGCCTAGAACCCCGAGACTCTGCGTGAGACTCTGAGTGAGAACCGGCAGGAGTTTGGTGCCCTCCAGAATCCAGGATCCCGAAAAGCAGTCATGTCTTCATAGAATTATATTGTTCAGTCACATAGGCCAGACTATAGGCTTCATACCTTAGGGATTTACATACTAATGAAGGCCAGAGGGCAGAGCAAATTAAGCATGCCTCCCACAGATCCTCCCCCAATCTTCTCCCTTTCTCCCTCCCTATATAACTCGGGACTGCCCTGAGTTGGGGGGGGGGGAGTGTACACCTAGATCCATCCACCATCCACCATGACAATAAACCTTTCTGGAACCAAGGACTTCCTCGTGTCATTGGGGCCTGCCGCTGCCAAACCCTCCAGGCCGCTGGAACCATAGGCTTTCTCCCAAAGGTGGGATCCGCTACAGTGGAAGCCCCTCCAGGCCCCCACCACTGTGGCAGCCTCTAAATTTTCCCCACAGGTGGGTGGAGGGGAGCATCCTCATAGAGGCAGAAGGAGGGGGATGGGATGGGGGTTTCTGGAGAAGAGACATGGAAAGGGGATAACGTTTGAAATGTAAATAAAGAAAATATCCAAGTTAAATTTTAAAAAACTCCAGCTGTAGGGCATTTTCTTAATTAGTGATTGATGTGGGAGAGCCCAGGCAATTGTGGGTGGTACCATCCCTGGGCTGGTGGTCCTGGGTTCTATAAGAAAGCAGGCTGAGCAAGTCTTTATGAACAAGTCGGTAAATATCACTCCTCCATGGCCTCTGCATTACCTCCTGCCTTGTTTGAGTTCCTGTCCTGGCTTTCTTTAGTGATGGACTCCAATGTGGAAGTATAAACCAAATAAACCATTTCCTCCTGAAAAAAATAATAAGGTGTGGCCTTGTTGGTGGAAATCTATCACTCTGGTGGTGGTCTTTGAAGGTCTCCTCCTATGCTCAGGCTCTACCCACTGTGAAAGAGAGCTTTCTCCTAGCAGCCTGAGGGTGCCAGTCTCTCCTGGTTGCCTTCAAATCAAGATGCAGAACTCTCAGCTCCTTCTCCAGCATCATGTCTGCCTGGATGCTGCCATGCTGCCTGCCATGATGATAATGGACAGGACCTCTGAAACTATAAGCCAGCCCCAATTAAATGTTTGCCTTTATTAGAATTTCCCTGGCCATTATGTCTATTCAAAGCATTGGAAATCCAAACTAAGAGAGTATCTCTCGTGCTGGTTAGTTTTTGTTGTTGTTGTTGTTGATTTTCTGACAACAGTAGATGACTAAGGGTAATCTAGGAAGAGAAAACCTCAATTGAGAAAACGCCTCCATCAGACTGGCCAATAGACAAGTCTGTGTGGCACTTTCTTGATTGGTGATTGATGTAGTAGGACCCAGACCATTGTGGAAATAATCACTCTTTATCCAGATGATTCTGGGTTATATAAAAAGCTGAATGAAACATGAGGAACAAGCCAGTACAAATCAGTAAACTGTGTTCCTAAAACTTTTTCTCCTACCAACATATCCAAATTTACCAAAACCTCTGGTTAAACTTTTTAAAATAAAACCTGAATCTGATCTAGCCAGATGGATCAGTAGATATACACACACACTAACAAGTTTAGTAACTTAAATCTGATCTCTAGGACCGTGTCTTAGTTTGGATTTTTTTTGGTCTGAAGAAACACCGTGACCAAAACAACTCTTATAATGGACAACAGGGGATGGCTTACAGTTTCAGAGGTTCAGTCCATTATCATCACAGAAGGACCATAGCAGCATCCAGGCAGACATGGCATGAAAGAAAGAGTTGAGATCCAATTCGATCGAACTGCAGCCAGGAGAGACTGTCTTCCAAGCAGCTAGGAAGAGGGTCTCAGGACTCACCACCACAGTGATTCACTTCCTCCAACAAGATCACATCTATGTCAACAAGGTCATACCTTCTAGTAATGCGATTCTCTGGATCAAGCATATTCAAACCATCACATCCACCTGTGTTCTCAGAAAAACTTCCCAGATTTCCCCTCAGTGGTGCTAGTCTGTTCTTAATCAGCACTAATTTTGTAGCTCCAGCTAACTAGCATCAATTGTCCCTCTAGTCCCTTTTATTCTTGAAAGCCAGAGCCACATGGCCAAAGCTGCTGAGTTTTGCAACTTGTGGTGGCTGGAATATGGCCCACCTGTTCTATTATATACTTCACTACCTAAGCTTGGATATTCTGGAACTTTTTCAGTAGATCAGGCTGAGCTTGAACTCAGAGATCTGCATGCCTCTGTCTAAAATTCAAGAAAAATCTCTTATTTTTCCAATTGAATCCATCCTGTATGGAAGACAGGAGTGATATCATGATCATGAAGGTGGATTTCCCATGGGTGTGGTTAACCCATTGCGTTCTGAGTGTGCTGACCCCACCAACTGTCCCAAATATAGGAAATTTAACTGCACACTTGTGGTAGTGTGGAGACTATGTTCACACTCCACTGTTAACAAAATAAAAGGTAATGAGAACTTTAACAATAGAGTATTTGGCCATGAGTACTCTGTCCTAATAAATGGATCACTGCCTACATCTCTGGGGTGGTTTAGCTATTCTGTGAGTAAGAGACTGAATTGAAAGAAAGACAGAGATAGAGACAGAGAAATGTTTACCATCTACTTCATGCATTACTATATGCTCCAACACATAGAACAAAACCAGACACTAGTACATAATTAATATATTGTATGTGTTGAGGATAACTGTCATATTTCCATACCATCTTTACTATTATTTAGTGGACATATTTATTTAAATGGAATGTTTAACTCAAATGGTGCAATGTTCAGGGTTCTTCAGAAACAAAGCTGATAAAGGGGATATAGATAGATAGAGATAGAGATAGATAGAGAGAGAGAGAGAGAGAGAGAGAGAGAGAGAGAGAGAGAGATAGAGATAGAGATAGATATTTAAAGGGTATTTAATAGATTAACTACATGGTACAACATGGCTGTTTCCATACTGGAGAGGCCTAAAATTCAGAAGCTTCTCAGTCTGTGGTGATAGATGCTTCAGTAGAGGGTCATTCTGCTCCTGACAACCTAGAGGATTCCTAAGAATGAAACATCTTCAGTTCATGTTAGAGAGTCAAAGAAATAGGGTTCTGATGTCAATGAAGGATAACAGCGGCAGGAGGATAGATGAACTAGCCATCAGGATAGGAATGCAACACAAGGGAAGAAGGCAAAATGCAAAGCTTTCTTCTTTGGATCTCTGTTTTTGGATTATCTGTCTGCTGCTGGAAGGTACAACAACATGCACTTAGAATGAGTACTCCTATTTCATCAACCTGACTGAGAAAATCCCTTCCAGGTATGACCAATAGCTTATCTCTTACTAGAATCAGTCCAGCCAAGGTGATAATCCAAATTAAACATCACTTTGACTACATGATAAATTCGACAAAATTGAAAGTCATTAACATCAGCATTTTCTACAAACAGATATTAGTAGAGAAAGTTTATCTTATATTGTCTGAAACAATGTATATATTGGAAAGAAAATATTACTTCTGTAATCTTAGTTAGCTATTATTCTGCTCAATGATTTTCATCCATGGCTTCTTCTATTAAAGTAATTACAAAATGCTGAACTTAGTCATGAGGACATGTAAGCACCAAACTTAGACTTTCTCTCATGAGAAGCAGAACAATCAAGGAAAAGTATGACTATGAGAGTCAAAGTTACTGAGTGCCATGTCACTGTACACTGTATTAATCAAAATCATTATCTGCCATCTATAGCTGACTCTGCACATTTTAAGCTACATGACTCTAGGTGGTGAGGCCCTTCCAGAGTCTCAGGATCTAGCACTGGATAAGGAACATAAAGCTTGCTCAATGTCACACAATTATTCATGGTGAGGAAAGCTGAGACCCAGATATTGAAATCCTGGCCTAGAGCCAGCCACTCAGTCTCTCAAATTAACCACTTTTCTCATTTTTTCATCTAACATATGTATACACAGGTATATAAATATGATGAAATATAAAAATATAAACATATAACTGTATATTTACATAATCATTTATATAGTTTATATATAATACATACATGAATTGGCTTTAGTTTACCCTTAAATGTATACTATATAAGTGTATATGTATATAATCATACATATATAAAAACATATATATGTATGATATGTATATATAATACACACACACACACACATATAGTGGCTTTAGTTTATGCTTAGATGATTAACTAATCCATGACTCTGGTTATGCATCACACACAAAGTTTAGTCATTATTTAGATGCAAGGACTTGGAGAATATCCTACATTATAACCCTCAATACACTGTCAATTATATCACAGGGCTATTTTTTTAAAGGATCTTACATTATTTGCATATGTGAAATGACATTGATGAGTATTCTCCGTGACAGAAACAGATGCTTTTGCCATCAAGTAATGTGAAACACATTTTCCTGGGCTGTAGAACAGAAGGCTATCAGTTGCAGAGACTGCAGGTAAAAATGATCCATGTTAGAACTGCTTGAGCATAAAACACCACCAACTTTCCCCAAATTAAAACACATCCTGTTTTATATATTTGAAAACAATGCATTGCTATACTGGACTATATTATAAGCCACATATTAAAGACTGTCCACCGGTTCATGTTTCTTACTGCTTCTACTTTAGAAATATTCAGAATGAAAATGAGCTCCTGATCATCCTAGGTCAAGTAAATATTGGTTTACCAACAGTGGTTGTTACAGAAATAAACAGAATATTATAAATTGAAAAGAGAACTATATGTGTATACAAGTTACATGACTTCAAATATCCAACCAAACTTATCTGTTATAAAATACAAAATTCCATGTCCAAATTTCAAAATTTGATATATTCATTTATTCAATAGTTATTTGTTATCAAGAAACAATATATTTTGTTGAGTTGGGCAAGACAGTTCATAGTGCACATCTCTGAGTTCATTTCTACTTCTTACACACATTAATTCCTCAATTCCAAAGAAAATGGGCTTTGAGGAGGCTCAGCTTCTCACACATAAGTTCAAGGCTGCTTATGGAATTAAGTGATATAATGTACAATTTCTCCACACTGTTTAATACCTACTGAAAAACTACCAAATACCAGACCACAAGCAAATTCTCTTTCTCCCCTAGAACTCTTTTTCTCACTTTGTCTTGCTATGTGTATGGGCACAAGCTTCCTTACCCAGAAGCTCAGGGTGTAGACTCATACAAGATTCCCAACTTAGTGCCATGAACACAGACTGGGAATCTAGGAAGCACTAGTCTATCACCCTCCACAATTTCTTTTCTTCTCTTCTAAAAACTGATCTTCACTATCATCTTCAAAGCACTGTCTATGCTGATCAATATTTTACATAAGTAGTTAGTCTCAATCTTCAGTATCCTGTTTATCATATTCACAATGCTTATTACCATCTATCCACATGACCATTACTGTAACTTGTACATTTATATTATCTGATTTTATAATTGCAACAGGAACTCTGTGAATACATCTTTCTTGTGTTCAAATACTTATGTCCTTAAATATTCAAAGTATTTGTTTGCAAAATGAAAATACAGTGTTGAATAATTAGAATAAATCCATGACACCTAGGAAAATAACATTCTAAAGTGAGAAATAAACATGAAGCAATCAATTTTACTTAATAGGTAACTATAATGAAGAAAGAGCATCAGATGTCTAAAACATATATGGTCATTTCATTTTGAGGGAAGAAACATTTATGAAATAATTTTGTTAATACAATAATCAAGAAATTATCAAAGCATTTCATAACCAAAGTAAGTGAAGAGAGAGATTTGTTTCAGTGAGGCAGAGACAAGAATCCTGAGGTTTCACAAAATACCTGATGTTCTGACTGAGGATTTAAAGACTAAATACAAGGATAGCAGGAAAGAAAGAGAGAGAGAGAGGGGGGGGGGGGGGAGGGGGGGGGGGGGGGAGAGAGGGAAGGAAGAAAGAAAGAAAGAAGGAAGGAAGCAAGGAAGAAAGAAAGAAAGAAAGAAAGAAAGAAAGAAAGAAAGAAAGAAAGAAAGAAAGAAAGAAGAAAAGCCTCACATCTTCTATAGATGATCTTGCAAAATGTGGAAGAAATGTCTGTGCTGGTAGCTACTTAGAAAACATTGATAGAAATTACCCAGGAATTCAGTAACCCCCTGAGCAACATGTTGAGAGCTTAGCTCAAAAATAGGTAGGTAGGTAGATAGATAGATAGATAGATAGATAGATAGATAGATAGATAGATAGACAGTTAGATAATTGGAAAATATTATAAATACATTTAAAAGGATGAAAATCAATTTAAAAATAATGAAATAAAGGCTAAGTAAATATGTATATTCTCAAAACTGGTCAGAAGGATCAAGAATTCAAGGTCATCTTCAGTATAGTAAATTCAAAGCCATTCTAAGTTACATGAGACCCTTTCTCAAATCTATGAAACAAGGAGCAGAGAGATGACTCAATGTCAAAAGGTGCTTGTTCTCTTCCCCAGAACAATTTCAGTTCCTAGAATCAACATTGCATGGTTCACAGCCATCTGTAACTACAGCTCTAGAGGATCCAGTACCTTTCTCTGGCCTCTGCAGATATATGTACTCAGTTGCCCATATCCACACAATGACACATATTCACACATAACAAATAAAATCAGTCATTAATAAGATTTTTAAAAGAATAGTGAGATCTTGGAAATTAGTTCTGATATGCTAAGGGCATAGAAGTCATTACTGCCATCCATGAAAGAACTGAACTGCAGACAAACTGAAAAAATGAGAATTTGATACACATACTCAGAGAACTGAATTTTCAGGCTAAACTACTACCCAGAAATCTTAAGAGACCACCTCATGCAAGGAAGCATAACCAAGACGGGGATACCTGAGTGGAAGTTCGAAACATAAATTTAGATGGTATATTATTATCATAGCCAATATGCCACAGAAACACAAACTAGGATTGGTTCAAACAATAGAAATTAATCTTTCCCTAGTTCATGACTATAACAATCCAAAATCAAGCTATGGGAAAAGTCATTCTTACTCTGAAGGTTCCTTTATTGCTCTTTCTTACCTTCCTTTGATAATCCTTTGTGCTTTCTGTCTTATACTTACACCACTCCAATTGCTTTCTTAATTTTCATATGGATATTTTGTAGTATCTCTTCTCTCTGTATGTTGCCACTCTGTGCCAGTCAGTCAGGCTAACATCTTTCTAAATCATCATGTTCTGATTTCCTTTTGCTTAACAAATAATTAGCCTATCTCTTTCCACCCACATTTTATTATTATTAGAAACCCACCTCTCGCCAGGCAGTGGTGGCGCATGCCTTTAATCGCAGCACTTGGGAGGCAGAGCCAGGCAGATTTCTGAGTTTGAGGCCAGCCTGGTCTACTGAGTGAGTTCCAGGACAGCCAGGGCTACACAGAGAAACCCTGTCTCGAAAAATCAAAAAAAAAAAAAAAGAAGAAAGAAAAAAAGAGAAACCCACCTCTCCTTTCTCTTATAAAAACTCCTAGCAATGGGGTATATGAAGTCTTGATTGATCAAGTGAGATATTAATGGAGAGATAGGGACACCAACCCAGCCACAAAACCTTAGACTCACAATTTGTCCTGCCTACAAGACATTCAGGGGTAAAAGATGGAGCAGAATTTAAGAGAAGAGCTAACCAATGACTGGACCAGCTTGAGACCCATGCCATGAGAGGGAACCCACCCCTGACACTATTAATGATATTCTGCTGTACTTGGAAACAGAGGCTAGCATAACTGTTATCAGAGAAATTTCACTCAGCAACTGATAGAAACTGATTCAGAAACCTACAGCCAAATATTAAGTAAAGCTTGGAGAATAATGTGGAAGATGATAAGGAAGGATAGAAGGAGCCAGAGGGGTCAAGGACACCACAGGAAAGCCTAAAAAATCAACTAATCTGGACCCATAAAATATCAAGGAGACTGAATTGCCAACTAGGGATCCTGCATGGGACAGACTGCACATAAGTAACAGGTGTGCAGCTGGATCTTCATGTGGGACTCCTAAAATAGTAGCAAAGGCTGTATCTGGCTGCAAGGCTGTCTCTGGCTACATTGCTGGCTGTATTTGGATCCATTTCCTCTAACTGGGCTGTCTTATCTAGCCTCCACAGACTATGTGCCTAGTCTTACTACAACTTGATATGCTAAGGCAGGTTGATATCCAGGGAGTCCAACTCTTTTCTGAGTAGAAGGGAGGAGAGAAAGTGAGAGGGAAGGACTGAGAGGAGAAAAGGGAGGGGAAGCTTCAATCAGGATGTAAAGTAGATAAGTAATTAATTAATAAAAAAGAAATAAGAAAAATAAGGGTCATCCCAATTAAGTATAAATCTATGAGAATGAAATAATTCTCTGAAGGGCTATATTTCCAGATATGGTCACTTTCTTGGGAACAGGGTTTAGGAGTTAACTTATCCTTTAAGAAACACTCTTATTTAACTACAAACTGAGCTGGCAAAATTTATGCCTTCCCTATGTGTAAAATATATGCACATCTACTCAAAACGAAAGTCTTAAGCCACTTCAATATCAAATGATGTCCCAGATCTCACCATAAAACAGGGACAAATAAGACTCTGGGTGAGACCCATCTAAGAAAACTCTGAGAGCCTGCAAGAATTAAATGAGTTTTATCCATCCACTATCAGATTTTTGTATGGACATTTACCTTATGAAAAGAAGATAAAATCCACAAGATAGATAAACCCTTAGCCAGGGTAACGAGAGGAAACAGAGACAGCATCCAAATTAACAAAATCAGAACTGAAAAGGGAGAGAAAACAGCAGAAATCAAGGAAATTCGAAACATCATCAGATCCTACTACAAAAACCTATACTCAACAAAAAAAATCTGGATGAAATGGACAATTTTCTAGACAGCTACCAGGTACCAAAGTTAAACCATGATTAGACAAACCACCTAAACAGTCACATAACCCCTAAAGAAATAGAAGCAGTCATTAAAAGTCTCCAAACCAAAAAAAGCGCAGGACCAGATGGATTTAGTGCAGAATTCTATTGGACTTTCAAAGAAGACCTAATACCAATTCTCTTCAAATTATTCCACAAAATAGAAACAAAAGGAACACTAACTTTTGTTTGTTTGTTTTTGTTTTTGTTTTAGACAGGGTCCCTGTGTGAAGCTCTGACTATCCTGGAACTCACTCTGTAGACCAGCTTGGCCTTGAACTCACAGAGATCAGCTCGCTCTCCCTCCTGAATGCTGGGATTAAAGGTGCATGCCAACATGTCTGACCTTAAAACTATTCTAAACAGAGCAACCTTATTTACAAAACATCAATGGGAGGAGGGGCCCTTGATCCTGTGAAAGCTCAATGCCCCACTGTAGAGGAACAGAAGGGCAGGGAGGCAGGAGTGTGTGTGTCGGTGGGTGGGGGCACACACTCATAGAAGCAGTAGGAGGGGGCATGGGACAAGGGGTTTCTGGGGGAGAAATCAGGAAAGAGGATAACATTTGAAATGTAAATAAAAAAATCCAATAAAAGAAAAAATGAAGCATTTTTAGGACTTTCTTAAGAACAAAATCCTATAACATCATCAGAACACGTTATCCACAAAATTTCCAGTATGCACAGAAGGAAAAAAAAAGACAATTAAAGCTCATACTATGGTAGCTACACTTACTGAATGAAGCATTGTTTTTCTTAAAAGAAAATCCATATTTATCTTCATTTCTTTACCCCAAAAAAATTTTTTACTACATTCCAGGGGACCACAGAAAGACTTTGACTTGGCAAGAAAGTTAAAAATGGAAGACAGTGTTCACAAATTTAAATTTAAGAGTGTCCTGCTTCCACAGGGAGTCAACATTTTTTGTTCACAAACTCTTTAGCTGTCTACCACTGCTCCTCTACCCTAGCTACATTGTTAAGCTTTTTACTTCCTGGAAGAGACTGCCTTGCACTATAGAAGATACCAATTTTTTATTACACCTGACAAATTTTCAGATTAGCCAATTTGACAAAATCTTGCTTAGTGGATGATGGGGAAATTACACTTAGTGGGTTCTGAGATAAGTTTTCCTTCCAAATTAAAAGAAATGTGATGAGAGCCTGTCTATCCTCCCTGGCATACACATTTCAGTGATGTAATTATACCAGAGAATGATGCCTACAGCTACAGAATCCATACAATGACCATGGTTGAATATGTCTACAATTGAAAGTACAAACACTAAGCATGGGAGCACCCTAAAGAACAGGCATCCTCTGATGACAGCAGTGAGTTACTGAAAGAGTTAATCTGAACATGGTCCCATGTCAGGGATCTGTGAGCAACATCACCATTATGTCTACTTCTTCAGACATTTAGTTGTGTATACAATATAGCAGAGACCATCAGAACATTCCATATCTCACTGTATACTTCAATAACCTGGACTCCTCCCACACAGCAGCTTGTGTTTTTCTATATTACTTGAAACCCAGTGAGATCCTGACAGCTTCCATATTTAATGTGGACCACAGGAGAAACAAGTCCAGAAGCAAAGAGACTAGGTAGTTGACCAAAACAGGAGTGTTCAGCAACTATCCATCAAGCTGAATTAATGAGGTCATGATAAAAGTGCCAAGAAACAGATCAATTCTTTCACTAAGTTAAAAATGCATGCAATTGGATTTTCCTAAACTCCTAGAAATGTGTGGTGTGGTGTGTGTGTGTATGTGTGTGTGTGTGTGTGTGTTATTGAAAATACATTTTTAATTACACTACATTCTGATGAAAGTTTGCCCCTCTCTAACTTTTCTGAATTTATCCCACGTCCCTTCCCACATAGATACATACTGATTCTATCTTAAAAAAAAAAAAAACAGGCATCTAAGGAATAATAATAGCATAAGATAAAATAAAACAAAACCAAACAAATTGGAATAGGACAAAACAAACCAAAAGGTAAAAGAGCCAAAGAGAAAACACAAAAAAATATAGACACAGAGATTCACACATTCTCACTCACAGGAATCTCATAAAAAGACAAAACTAGAAAGTCATAATAAATACATAAAGGACCTGTAAGATAATTATATATATATGTTTGTGTGTATGTGTGTGTGTGAGTGTGTATGTGTATGTATATGTATATATGTATGTATATATATATATGTGTGTATGTATATATATATATATGTGTGTGTGTATGTATGTATGTATGTATGTATACATATATTTGTGTGTATATGTGTTTGTGTGTACATACACAAATATATACACATATATATGGGATAGGGATTATGTCTATTTCTTGTCTCAGCTCTGGGACCCCATCTGGTACAGATTATTTCAGACCCTGAGAATGTTATCACATTTTCCATAAGTTTTTATGCACCTGGCTCCTTCTATGTTTGTTAGAAGGCCTGTCACCTGAGTGTTCTCCATCCCCTGGGCCTCTTATTCTCTTCCTGTTTCCTCTCCTTCAGGGTTCCCTGAGCCCAGAGGGTAGGATTTTGTTGAATACCTCCCACTGAGGATAGAGTGTTCATACTTCTCTCACTTGATACATTTTGTCTGCCTTTGAGTTTCTATATTTGTTTACATTCCCTGGAGGATGAAGCCTGTCTGATGATAGCTGAACAAGACACTGATCTTTGAGTATAGCAGATGGAATTCTTGTATTTTCTTTTTTTTTCTCAATCTGCTTTTATACCATTTTAATTGCATGCAAATATTAAGGTCAGTTCTACATTGAGGATCTAGCAATACAATGGATGCAAATAGTCAAGGAACAAGCAAGACAATTAACACAAATAGTCAAAGAACAAGTAAGAAAATAAACAAAGTCCCATGATCACTCCCATGATCACTGTTTCTAAGGGCTTATCAGGATGACTAAAATATCTGAGCCAACTTCCCTGTCCTAGCCCAAAGTCATTTTCATGCCTGAAGCCTACTTCTTTCTTCTAGCATAAGATTTAGATTGCTGCCTGAAATTACTTCTTTGTTCTAGCCTAATGTCAGATTCCTGCCAAGCAGCCCATTTCCTTGTCCTTGGACAATGTAATGTTCCTGCCAAGCAGCCCCCAAAGCTCACCACATCTCCCCCTTTTTTATTTCATAAGCAAGACTGAGCCTGTCTTAGGTCATTCTGACAAAAATGCCTTCCTAACTCATCATGGAATGTGCATTATCAAAAGGAATGCACTTCTGTCTTAGGTTGGTAAGGCTCTGTGCTTACCAGCCTGTTAAGTTAATAACTGTCTGGGGGTCTATTTTCAGTTTCAAGCCATGTACTTTGGCTGCCAACATGTTGATGTTCTTAAAGACAAGCTTTAGCGCAATGAGAAGGAATAAAAGTATTCCCAGGACTTAAAAGACTAGCATGATCAAGCTATATATGTCATTCTTGAAGCTTGACCAAAATGGAAATACTGACCTCAGGCCATGAATAATTTTATCAGCAGTATCTGCAGCATCAAAGTTCAGCAGAGCAGCCTTCTTTAAATTCATAATCTCACTATGAAAAGTTAAAACATCCAAGGAAGTGTTAGAGTTATGCGAAATACTCTACAAGTGTCTTTAAATTTTTTCCTAATCACAATGACTATCATTGTAAATTTTAGAAGTAACCCAAATTCTTTGGTATTTGTCATGACATTAGAGATGGTTCCTTACTTTTAAAACTCTGAACCTCCTTCCAATAATTTGAATAGGATAAAGAGCAACAATCCATTGTTCCAAATGCCTCTCAAAATCCTTTTGAATACTCAACACATTAGTAACATTTTTTGCTAAATGATTAACAAAAGTAACTGTCTTAACTTCTTGTGTCACAGCTATTGTAGAAGCAGTGGTGCTAGCAATTAATGTAATTAAAGCTGTTATACCACTACCCTCTTGCTTCTGCTTAAAGCCTGACTCACTTCTTCCAGTACTTGCAAACTTTTTTCAGAAGACCAAGGTTCTGCGATACTCAAGGCAAAGAAACAAAAGCTGGTTGATAGACCTTCATAGATAGATCCTGCCCCAACTGTATCTCTTGCTAACATAACACCATAGAGAACTGCAGCTAACTTCCAAATATGTCTCTGAAAATGTCCAGATCCAGCCTTCCAAATAAAAGCTGTTATTTCCAATACTGAATAGATTTCTAGACTAGCCCATAATTGAGTCAGAATAACTGGTCACATTTAGCAAAAATACAAGAATCATTATAACTTCTCTTTTTGATTCTCTGTTCCACAATGTCTAAAAGCTTGAGCAAGGTACTTGCCCCATTTGGGATATAGGCAAGCAAACGTAAGCCAGGAACATATGTCCAATACAGTCTCCCAGTCACCATTCTCAGGGCACTCAGCAAGCTCACACTCTTTGTCCCAGTATCAGCCTGTCTCACCAATCACTCTGACAGCCACCATGCTCCTTCAGCATCCTGCAGAAAAAACACAAACATGTCCTCTTCCTCATACTAAATACCTATGATCCTGGGTGTGTTAGAGCTCCTGGGAGTACAGCTTCCTCTGGGTGTTGTGGGATTGGGTGCAGAGCTAGTGCCCAAGGTCTGCTTAAGTCACCAGCGCATACCAAAAGGAATTTTTTTATTATTTAAAAATAGCTAGTTTTGTGTTTTTATTCTTTTTATGTGTGTGTGCACATGTGTGTGTGTGCACTTGTGTGTATGTGTTTGTTTTTGCTTCCTTCTGGCAGAAGAAGTTAATTTTTGTTTTATCTGAACAGATGAAAGAAATGAATTCCGGTTATGAAAATCAGTAAAATCTCAGAAGAATGATGAGATGAGAAAGAATAGAAATTGGGTTAGGACATACAGTATTAAATTTGCTAAGTCTACCATATGTCAGGTTGAAATAACAAGCAGACATTTGAATATATAAACCTGAAGTACAAGAACAGAGATTAAAGTTAGAGATGGAATGTAAGTTAATATTCAGTGCATTAAAAATATGCAACCTAATGAATTCTTAAGGTAAGACAGAGTGAATAAATTAAAAAATAAAAAATGACAGAATGATTTAACCTTGAGACAGTCCAAAAACATAGAAAAAAATAGAAAGAATTAGCAAAGGTTAAGTAAAACTGCCCAGAAAATTTGCTGGAAAACTAATAAAGAGTAGGGTCACCAAAGCTAAAACAAAAAATAGGGCACAAGCATCTATGTCAAATGATCTGCATTGGGCCAAATAAGCTAAAAACCTGGAACTTGTCATTATTCAAAAGAAAGAGAAGCTCATGAGTCACAAACTCAAGTTTAGTGGGGCAGGAAGCAAATTGCTATGAAAATGTAGGAGGAAACTGGCTCCAGATGATCCATACAGCTATTTCTGGAAGTAAAATGCAGGTTAGAGGTGGAATACAACCAAAATGTTGTAAAAATGAATAATATTCTGCCATGAACTAATACAGAAAAAAATTATTGACAGAAAAGTTATGATAGATAGAATCACAAGAATGATATTCTGGGGAAAACGTATGGGAAAATGAGCACCGATAGGAATCACTGGTCTCAGGAAAATAGAGTTGGAGATATCTTTCCCATGGCCAAAGTGGAAAAGATACAATAAGTATGTATAGATGAAAGCATGCCCTGTGTGGAATGTTAGCCCCCATAACAGACTTCAAAATGCTAAAACTAGACACTTCATGCCACTAGAGTTACTACTGTGTTATTCTACTTCGTGGAAAAACTATTAAATTATTTTTATTAGATCTAACTTATGGATGATATGGTTTTATAGAAGTATTCCTCATCAATAAGTTGGAAAAGAAACTTACAGAACATTGAAAATTAAGATATATAATAAATCAAACCAAACAAGCCTTCAATTCTTCCTAAAAAGGCTACCAACGAATAGGGAGGTTAGAAGCTTCCTTCCACTGAGATACACCAATATTGTCATTGTAAATATTAGCCATAAGACAAATAACAACAACCTTCAACATGTTTAATTTGCTTCTAATGATTGTCAGTTCCAGCAACTGAATGAAGCGGTAGCCCTATCAACTTTCGCATCAAATTTCAATGGAGTCCCAGGATTATGGTAAATTTGATATCCACAAGATATCTTAAAATCCTGACAAAACTTATAAGCACTAAACAATGTGCTTCTGGATGGAATCCACAGGCTAACTAACTGTGCTTGACATACACTCCATGCCAAAGACCCTGGAATACTGAAGCACAGGCTCTTGGGTCAGCATTAGTGTTGATCAACATCCAAAGCAAATCAATAACATAAGGAAAGCTGAACAAGACAGACTACTAAGCCTGACAGAAGAACTGAAATCTATTCTTTCTTTGATGAGCTAACAAAACAGAGAACAATGAAAGCACACAAGCCTCTAAATCTTCAAACTGCTCTTTTTGTAAAGAGTTTATGCAGAATGCTATTAACTCTCAGTAAGCACAATTCATGCTCAGTAGCTCATGAATGGCATCTCTAAATGCAAAGACATGCTTGCCTACTCGACATGCAAATGTTTTAAATTTTCAAATATGATCTCAGAATTATGCCTGAGTCAAAGCGTGAAGGTACTTTATTTCCAGTAGCTACTGAGAATCATTCATTTTGCTTTTGATGTATTCTATCCATTGTGTTCCTCTTCAGAAATTAGCAGACAAGCAGTTTACCTAGCAGAAGGACAAAGCATTTTGGTAGACAGAATTACATCACATACTTCAAATATCCAAACCTTTTCAGAAATTGGATTTAGACTTTAACAATCATCTATTAGTTTATCCCTCACCATGGTTAAATGAAAATATAAAATACTTAAACTAAGAAAAGAAGAACAATCATTCCATAACAGACAACAATTAACATTTTTTGGTGCACTACTTGCTGAGTCATTAATATGTAGATAACTTTGCTGAAGGTCTACATCCTTAGAAAATCAAGCTCAGCTTGAAACAAAGGCGAACATCTGACAATCAGGAGAGATGTTGTACTGGAGGACTAGCTGGACTTCCCAAGTGTCCTAGCTGCATGAATCATTGATAAGCCTTCAATTATTTAAGAAATGCTTTCTTTACTTTCCACCAAAGGCATCATGAGAAGATTAATAATACTTGTTTTTAGTGGTTATAATGCAACTCATTTCCATTTATCAAGACAAGCATATTGCTTGTTGTATGATCACAACCAGATTGCAAAGCTAAAGACCAAATGAAAAGTGAAAAAATTTTTCTTAACCCTAACAAAATCCCTTGTACTAGTAAGAACACTTCAACAGTTTAAAATATTTGTGTCATAAGGGACAGTCCACTACAATTAGTTGGCATATGACTTCATTATAAAATATAAAAATATAAATGCATAAGTATTTCTAATAATTTCCTCCCTATGGGATATAACTCCTATTCCTAATTTCCTACCTATGGGACATAAGAAGAGAACTGAGTCAGGAAAAATTGTAGAGTGAGAGTGTGTGTGTGTGTGTGTATATTAACATATTCACTGCATTTATATATGTATATGTATATATACACACACATATATATACATATATACATACACATACCTATTCTCTAATCCATATTACTATAAAGTAGCTGTCTTTACACTGTCATATAATATCCAGTATTCTACATGCAAAGTTCAGAGCATGTAATTAACAAAACATAGTGGCACAGACCTACACTCTCAGCTCCTTGAGAGGCTAAAGCAATAGTATTTCTTTAGCCTATGTATTCAGCACCATTGAGAAACCCCCCTCTCTTGAAGAAATAAAGCATTTGGCTAACTCTTAGGACATGCCCTCTTGTCTCCTGACCTCTTTCCTGTGAAAGGTGGCTCATGGAATGCAGAATTCACACCTTGGGTGACACCAAAGAACAGAATGGCATTTGAGTTCCAGGACATCCAGAAATACATAGTGAGACCCTGTCATTAAGAAAATTAAAATGCAGTTTCTAAAAAGCCTAATAAGCAGTATAGCTGGTAAGAAGTAATAGGTAGCATATGATTAAATACTTACATCCTCCCCTGTGCTACCAAACATTCGTTACTGCAGGCTTGCATTTCTCAAGTTTCCTTGTGGGGATAGAGGAACAGGACCTGATTATAAACAAGATCTAGGAAGAGCTTATTAAAAGTGCTAGGTGCATGTTTTCAGCAGACAGCAAATGTCCAAAGGTACATGCACTGTCCAGTTCTGTCACAATGAAATCCCTCCCCTTACAGGAATAATTCTGTAACATCTGTGAGCTAACTAGTTCAGTACAGAATGTCAGGACTTGAGACATGCTTCGTTGCAGAATTTAAATATGTGTGCTTTCTGGCACAAAGGGTTTTTAATAGACTTTCTATTTCACTGCTTAGACAAAAAAGAAATTTAACCTAAACTTTCCCATCCTATACACAGCGACTATACCACAAATAAGAGTTCATATTTAATCAACTATTCTGAAGATAAACACACACCAAAGGAATCCACTTTCTATAACATATACTATGCTGAGGGCAGGCTATAAAATAGTGTTAGTAAAGCTATAAAACCATAATCTTCGAAAGGCTTTTAAAAATCACTCCATGTTAGTTATCCATCCCTACCTTCTCTGCTACCCACATTCACTGCCCATTTAAACTACACTTTCCCTTTTCACAGTGCCTATGTTCTATCTCTATTCCTATCTTAACATCTTTCTCTCCTCAGACGCAATGGATCCTTTGCAGTTTCTAACTTCTAAGGGCACTCCAAGTACAAGACACAAATCTGAAGATTCAAATGCATAATAGTGCCCTAGTTTGCTTCTTTTGCTGTGATAAATACCATGACTAAAACAACTTGGGGAGGAAATTATTTTAGCTCACAGAATATAGTCCTTTCATCAACAAGAGTCAAAGCAGAAACTCACTGCAGAAGTGAAAATCAGAAACGAACACAGAGGCCATGGAGGACTGCTGCTTATTGGCTTGCTGCCTGGCTCATGTTTAACTAGTGTATAGAGTCCAGATCAACCTGATTAATGATATTTTCCTTTCACGGTGGACTGAACCCTCATAATTCAATAATCAATGATGAAAGTGCCCCCTATATATGACAATATGCTCTGCATAATTCCTCTACTAAGGGTCCCTCTTCCAAAGTGACTCTAGTTTGTGTTAAGCTGGGCTTAACACTAACTAGAACAGATAAAAGTATGGAATACTTTTGAACCTTCACATTGAAGCAGAGTTTAGCAATCTTTAAAATTACTAATGTGTCTTTGAGTACAAGTTGTAACTCAGGTCTTCCTCTGTGCTCATTTTCTTGGGAAACTCTATTAGTGACACACTATGCTACTAGGCTAACACGTTCACTCTGTTCCCTCTGATAAATGTACCAAATTAACATCTGAAATTTGATAGTTATAGATAAGATGTGAAAAATATTTTTCATTGTCATATACTCAAATGGACACACTTAAATTCTTTATTTCTCCATACGAAAAAAATTCCCCAGTGAACATCAGAGAGGTGTCCCAGAACTCATTTCAGTCTGGACATTTTCAACCTGGATAGAGCAACAGATCCCATGGATGACAGGCCCATAGACTGTGCCCACTTGAGATGCCAACCATAAGCTTAAGGTGTCTTCTGCATTTCTCATCAAATGAGTCTATAAAGTTGTGTTCTTGTGATCCTATCATTAGGTTCAATTAATTTGACACAAGCATTCACAAAATTTGCAGAGATGAGTGTGTTTCCTGGTTAATTTTAAAAGATACTACAGAGAAGGCAGAAGAGCAGGCAGATGCCCCAGTGGACATAAAAGGGATAGATCACAATTTCTGGGCCATTTGCACACAGCATTCTGTAGGGTCATCCATGGAAGCTGGTTAAGACCATTTTGCTGGTTGGTTGTTTCTGCATGTACAGAAGCTTCATGCACAGACAGGATTGATTTAGATAGTTAACCAGTTGATGATCAACTCAATCTTCATGGCCCCCACCTTCTTGAAGCTTGCACAATTGAACAAAGCATTTAATTCATCATGCCTTCATTTCTTTGGTTGCTAGCATTCATGCTGAGGCTATATAGGAACTCATAGCCACAGGTGATTTCATAATTAAAGAAACATCATCAATCTGGATATTTTGAGAGATTTAGAAACTATGATTCAGGAACCAGAGGCAGAGAACAAGAACATATTTCTTACTAAATTACAACATTCAAGCACACTTTGAGTCTGGACAATCATGGGCCCAGCAGCCAGGTTCTGTGTTTATCAAGCATCGGATAGTATTGGTTTGCTTCAATTTTGTTTCTATATTTGCCAAGCAAATCAATACATTCAATTAATATGTAGGTTAATGAACTATGAATTTTCCAAAAGAAAAAAATATTTTTAGGAAAATCTAGTTGAATTATCTTGAGATATGTTCTAAATGTGACCACTATCAAAAATTTTACATATGAATAAAGAAACTACAGAAACATAGAGGATGAATGCAAGCAGCTTCACAGATGCTTTAAAATCACTGCCCTCTATTTAAAAATATAATACACAACTAATATGAGAAACAAAGAATTAGGGATATACCTTTTCACTCTCTTCCCTCCAAAAAAGATACAGAAGTATAGACAATGGAGTTCTCAAAGAGCAGCCTGTGGTTATGTTAATGATACTGGCAAAAGAATATGTATAACATGAGATATTTTAAGTTAACTATGTCTGTTTCATTTTTCACAATTCCTTTTTTAAATAGCTACAGTTACTCTACCACCCCTGTCTCAATTAGCTTCAGCTGTCCACATAACACGAACCTAGAGTCACCTGGAAAGAGAGAAGCTCAACTGAAGAATTGCCAGGCTCAGATTGACCTGTATCATGCTATTGAAGTGCTTTCTTTTTTATTGGATAGTTTATTTATTTACATTTCAACTGTTATTCCATTTCCCGGTTTCCCTTCTGTAAACCCTCTAGACCAACGATTCTCCCCCTGCTTCTATGAGGATGCTCTCCCACGCACCCATGCACTCCCACCTAGCATTCCCCTACACTGGGACATCGAGCCTTTACAGGAACAAGTGTCTCCTCTCCCACTAATGACAGATAAGGCCATCCTCTGCTACATTTGTGGCTGGAGCCATGGGTCCCTCCATGTATACTCTTTGGTTGGTGATTTGGTCCCTGGGAGCTCTGTAGGGTCTGGTTGGTTGATATTGTTGTTCTTCCTATGGGGTTGCAAACCCCTTCAGCTCCTTCAGTCCTTTCTCTAACTCCTCCATTGTGGTTTGTGTGCTCAGTCCAATGGTTGAACCTCTCAGGAGACAGCTATATGAGGCTCCTATTAGCAAACACTTCTTGGCATCGGCAATAGTGTCTGGGTTTGGAGACTGCATGTTGGATGGCCCCACCTTCAAGTGTTTTCTTAATTTCTAATTGATTTAGGAAGACAGAACACACTGGAAGCAGTATCATTTGTTAGATGGGCCTGAGCTATCTAAGATTATTGAGAAGAGCAAAAAGAGCAAGCCAGTAAGCTACAGTTCTCCATTCATTTCTGCCTCAGGATCCTGCCTTGAGTTCCTGCCTTGGCTTGCCTTGATGGTGAACTATAACCTATAAGCTAAAATAAAACCTTTCCTCCCCCATTTGCTTTTGCTCATGGTGTTTATCACATCAATGAACATAAATGTGAGTAATCCCTTATTCTTAATTTCATGGGAGGAAGACAGAGGCCTGTTGCTATTTTCCTAATATAACTAAAATTCACTCTCTCCTGATACTCTAGTTTCCCCAAGATGAACCCCAAGGAAGTGTGTATACTAAGCCATCTCCCCTGAGCATAACTAAACATGCCGCATATGGAATCACAGTAAGGCTTTGCCTCTGACTCTGGATAGCCATAAAGAGAATTCTCAACCTGCTTGAATTAAGATTGATTTGAGCTTCAATTTACTTTTAATCCTGTTAAAAATCCCAGGACATTTTACCTTACTTGGTGTGGGGATATGTCTAACCAATTCATGCAGATGTAATTTATGGCAATTTAAACTGAGCCAAAAAAGTTATGAAGTTTCAAATAATGTATGCACCTCCTACTGAGTTTAATCAGTGTTTATTAAAAGAGAGTTACTTATGCCTGTTTGCCCTTCGTGTATCCTCGCTAGAAAACAAGTTTAGCAGGAATAAAAAGCAGCCCTTCTGGTGTTCTTATGACTGTCTGCATTGTGGGTAAATGGTTAAGGAGGATTTGCTGATCACCTTCATCACTCCTGGTACATAATCAGCAGGAACTAACATTTCCCCTCACTGCAGAGTTGTAGCAGATGACACTGTTGGGAAGCCCCTGGGACTCCTCGCTAAACATGAATATTCAGCATCAAGAACACTTTCAGCACATCAAATTAAATGTAACCTTAGGAAGGGCTTGTCATCTTCACCTTGATCACCTCTCCTCACCCACAGCCTTCTCTTTACAGCTGTGTAAGAAGATGACTTGGCATCTCTAACCAGTCAGATTTTAGAGAGACACCATTTCCTTTGCCTTGCTAGAACTATAAGTTAGGAGCCTGGGCCAATCGTTTGTATCAAGCATGCAACTTTCAATCAGTTTAAGGGGTGATAAGGGTTTGAGGGACAAGCCACTAGGAGCTATTCAAGTGATTCTTGGATGTGCCAGTAATTCTCCCAGATTGTTTGTTCACCAATAGCAGAAAGCCTCCTAAAGCTGGTGTAATCAACAACAAAAATATATATTCTTTTCCTTTGCCTAAACTGTAAAAGAGTGAGGTAGACTCAGAACATTTGGTTCAGCTTCAACGCCATCATAGCTCTTGCTTCTTCCCCCATCTCTACTGTTCTGGTTTACTCACATTGCATAGAGACAAAGGAAATGAATAAGTGGTCTTCAAAGGCTGCAGATTCCATGAAAAGGACATCCCTTATATGTGTATGCCAGTTGCTTGACTGCCATCTCCTATTTGTGTTAAGCATCTCTGTTCTCAGTAAGAAACTCAGGGACATATTAATATGAACTCTGTCTCATTGCAATATGTGGAGAAAGAAAATGTCATCCTAAAATGGAGAGATGGAAACCAAAACAAAAATAAGAAAATAAAGACAGCCAACTTCCACAAATATTCCTTAATACAGTGGAAGTAATATATAGAAAAACAAATGCTGGCTCTTGCAGAGAATTGATGTTTCATGGGCAGGAATTTGTGTTTTAGAACTCTCCACTACTTCCAACTGTGAATGTCTAACTTACCTCTTTCAACTTGCTTTCCTATTTGAAAAAAAAAAAACAGTCACAACTTATAGACTTATTTCAAGAATAAAGTACTCTATTTATGAAGCATAGGATTCCAGACGTGGTAAGTCTTCAAGAGACAGTAGTTTAGTAGGAAGACAGAGCCTCCTTGGGGAAAGATGGGGGTGTTTAATACAGAGGAAGGTGGAAGGACGCAAATGGGAATAGAAGAATACTGTTTATCTGAGATGGGAAAAAAGGAAAGGAGGGTGATCCTTAATGGAGAGAAGAAGTACAAGAGGAAGAAGGAGGCAGGTTAAAAAAAAATGTGAATGACTACAAAAAGCCACAAGGAATTATACTATTAAATGTTTACCTTAAAAAAAGATAAAGCAAATAATTCAGTGTCTAAATATGCAATTATAATCTTAGTGAACATTTCTCACCTAGAATGATATTGGTCCCTCCCAGAGCCCAATATCCCCTAATAAAATTCCTAGTATTAGACATGAGAAGCCTTTTTTTGAATTGTTCACCTAGGCTATTTTAAAGACTCCCAAAATACATAATCTATTGCTGTTTACCCATGGTTGCATCTCAAAAGTTGAAAAACGAAGTCCCTATTGCTGAAGACACCATGTACTTTAGAAGAGGGCTCAAGACCCCTAAGACAGAACTGGCCTAATGCCCACTCAGTGAGAACTAGATTTCATGGTACTAAGTGGTACTGTATGCTTCCAAAGGAGGGAGGCAGCCAATAGTTCTACCAGCAATGATGCCTATGAACCATATCAATTCCCAGCAAGGGATGATAATCCTATGGGTGCAGTAGTCGCACACATGTCTTGACAATAACCAAGAGCTCTCTAACTGTATTAAGGCACACTCTACAAGCAGGAGACCATGCTAGGTGCTGGAAACCTAAGTAACTACTCAGTGCTAGTGAAGTCATGGTTATTGTAAGAGAATCTACAACTACTAATTTACTAAACCAGCATAATACCTAAAAACAATCTGTAAACATTTGTTTAAAAATGTATAACCCCATACAAGTGTAGTCTTTACCCTTTATCAATGACACTGCTCTTTGTAACAGACACAACAGAGTTCACTACAGAAATCCATAACAAATAAATATGCAGAGTTTTGACGTGCAATCCCAGTCAGTACTTCTACAAATTAATTCCAAAACTAAAGCTCAAGGAACATTGTGGAAGAGGTAGTGGCAAGACTGTAAAACTCAGAAGATAATGGAGTTTACGGTGAGACTGTGTCTCCTGTTAACATCAGAAACAGTGCACAAAAAGCTCTTATTAACCCTCCAGACTTGAGCTGAACAAGGATGACACCAACAAGCATGAGAAACCAGGCAGGGAGAAGCCTCCCCAGCGTCAATCTTACACAAATTACTTCAGACAACAGTAAAACGGTAAAATTGTAATGGAGAGCACACCAATTCTTTATCCAGTACCAAACAGTCAGCCCTGAGAACATACATGCAAGTATAACATGTGGACTCAACAGATTATACTTAAGGATAGATAGATAGATAGATAGATAGATGATAGATATAGATAGATGAGAGAGAGAGATGTAGCTATATAGATATAATATATGTACATATATGTATATAATATACATGTATATATTGTGTGTTTATATATTATAAATAATAAAAAGTACACAAATACATATATGTGTGTGTTAACAATTGATGTAAAAAAGATCTTGAATTTGAGAGAGAGTGAGGGGGGATAAATGGGAAGGTTCAGAGAGAGGAAAGGGAAGATAATAAATGAAATTAAAATACAATCTCAAACAAAAATCTTTAAAAAAAATAAACAATAGTTATTTTTTTAGAGGAAATAACTAAGTCCGGAGTGTAAGTCTACCTCTCAACCAAAAAAAAAAAAAAAAAAAAAAAAAATCTTAACCAGAAACAAAAATTTACAAAAAATTACTTTTCAGCATTTTGGCTAAGATAGGCAAAACACAGGAAAATTACACTCTAAACAATAATAAGTAAATGACCATATTTGCTTCAAAATATTCCAAGTAGGAATTAAACTAAACCTTATGAAGAATCAGTTGGCTTTATAAATGTATCAGTACAGTGCCACGTGGCTTTTACAAAGTCGCAAGGACTCACAAACACACCACACACTTAAGGTGTATAGGTGCAATGAGCATTTTGCAAGTCATTTCAGTCTCAATAATCACGTTGATACTTAATAGGCACTGAATAATTAGCACAACTAAAATTAAGAGAAATGTGTTTCTAAAAACAGCTCAGGCAGCAGAAAAGACTTGTGAATGAGAAGAAACTGGAATGTTCTTCAGACTCTGAAATCTTGATCTGGATCTCTGTGAAGCCTCCTCTGCAGCCTCACCTGATAGTTAACTTCTCTATACTCAACTCAGCTGCTAAATAAACTGCTGCACCCTAGTGGCCACCACAACTGTTCTTAGTTAGGAGTGCACCATAAAGAAGACAGATTGAGGGGCTGTGGTGATAGCTCAGAGGTTAAGAATACTAGCTTCTCTTCCAGTGCACCAGGTTCAATTCCCAGCACCTACATAACAGCTCACAACTGTCTGTAACTCCAGTTGACACCCTTATCACAGACATACATACAGGCAAAACAACAATGCACATAAAATAAATAAATCCTAGAAAGAAAAAAAAAAGACTCATTGCTTTTAATTCTTGAATACCACTCACCTGTCCAGACAATTTTATTAGGTGAGCAATTTAGGAACATGGTTTTTTAAGTTATGTACTTATTCCTTTCCTTGGGCATATATCAATTGGCTTTTAATGTGTATGATCGAATCTATTAAATAAACATGTTCCACAGTTGGGATAGGAATTCATCATTATAGAATTGTAGAGCCACAGAGCCAGAGGAGGTCTCAGACCTGACCCAGTCCAACTGCTTCAGTTTACAGATACAAACTTCATACTTTCTAAGTGGAGTCACACAGGATATCCATTTTTCTTTGTTAAGTAAGAACTTTTATAGATGCAAAAGACAAAAGAATTGTTGGAACGTTTAAAATTTAAAAAAGAATAGTCTAGTTTAGAAGAAAAAGAAACTGTAAGAGTAAATACTGAAGGTCTGAGGATGGTACCAACTGAGTTGAGGAACCCTTGAAAAGATGCCTTTGAGACACGAGGTTTGGGAAGGTCACCAAATTTTTTTTTCTTTTTTCAAAAATGAAGCAGGGGAAGAGAGAAGCTTGGGGAATTTTTTCTTCAGAGGCCAGACTCACAAAGACAGTGTGGGACTATCAATAGTAAAGACTAGTAAAGAGTAAAGAAGCACCAAGCTAGCCTTTGTCAATCAGGAAAATGTTATCACTGCTGGTCACCACTCACAAAGATGGTGATCTGTAGCAACATGAATTAATCACTTAGAAAATCAGCAAAGTGATTGTAATTCATGATAAAAAATTTTCAAGAATATTTTTTTTTAATGACAAAATATAAATAAGTTTATCCACAGCATGAAGAAAATTAC
>NW_021620607.1:1797014-1889129 GCF_004785775.1 Grammomys surdaster | reverse complement strand
GAAGATATTTACTGGCCCTTTAAGTTGGGAATCTTCATTCTCATCTATACCTATTATCCTTAGGTTTGGTCTTCTCATTGTGTCCTGGATTTCCTGGATGTTTTGAGTTAGGAGTTTTTTGCGTTTTTCATTTTCTTTGACAACTGTGTCAATATTTTCCACCGTATCTTCTGCATTTGAGATTCTCTCTTCTATCTCTTGTATTCGGTTGGTGATGCTTGCGTCTGTGACTCCTGATCTCTTTCTTAGGTTTTCTATCTCCATGGTTGTCTCCCTTTGAACTTTCTTTATTGTTTCTATTTCCAGTTTCAGATCCTGAATGTTTTTGTTTAATTCCTTCTTTGTGTTTTCTTGCATTTCTTTAAGGGATTTCTGTGATTCCTCTTTAAGGGCTTCTATCTGTTTACTTGTACTCTCCTGTATTTCTTTAAGGGAGTTACTTAATTCCTTCTTATAATCCTCTATCATCATCATGAGAAGTGATTTTAATTCTGAATCCTGCTTTTCAGGTGTGAAGGGGTGTTCAGGGCTTGCTATATTGGGAGAACTGGGCACTGGTGATGCCAAGAAACTTTGGTTTCTGTTGCTTATGTTCTTGCGCTTGCCTTTCGCCATCTGGGTAACTCTAGTGGTACCTGCCTTCACTGTGTAAGATTGGAATCTGTATTTCCAGTTATCTTGCTTATTGCAGAACTCCTCGGAGTCCAGAGGTCTCTGTGGTCTTATGCCCCTAATCTCCCGGGTGGAAGAACTCCTGGGACTCAGGCCACCTCTTGGATCTGGTAATCCTTCTGTTCTGAGTGCAGTGGCTCCTCAGCTGCTCTGAGTGCAGTGGGTTCTCGATGACTCAGGATTCAGTTTCAGCTGCTCTGAGTGCAGTGGCTCCTAGATGACTCAGGATTCAGTTTCTCCACAGGACAGGAGCAGACCAACTCTGTGTCAGCTGCTCTGAGTGCAGTGGCTCCAGCTGCTCTGAGTGCAGTGGGTCCCTGATGACTCAGAATTCAGTTTCAGCTGCTCTGAGTGTAGTGGCTTCTCGATGACTCAGGATTCAGTTTCTCCACAGGACAGGAGCAGACCTACTCTGTGTCTGCTCCAGTCCCAGGGACCAGGCAGGGGCCGAAGGGACGTGGAATTCCAGAGGTGCGGGGTTTGGGTAGCTGCTGTGCCCTGGATGTCCCTGGCTCCCAGATGTATTTCTGGGGCTTAGGGAGTGAGATGGAGTTCTTACCAGCTGCTCTGAGTGCAGTGGCTCCTGGATGACTCAGGATTCAGTTTCTCCACAGGACAGGAGCAGACCGACTCTGTGTCTGCTCCAGTCCAAGGGACCAGGCCTCAAGAATATTTTTAATGAAAAGTTTCTTCTCTCTTTCAATACAACCCAACCACAGTTCCCCTTCCCTCCTCTCCATCGGTGTGGCTCTGAGAGTATCTACTAACATGTGATCAGATATGGCAGCACCTTAGGAATGGTAGAGTGAGGGAGTCAACCGATTCTTTTTTCAAGATAAATGAAACTGAACAAAACTACTAAAAGTAAAGATTTCAGGATTTAGGGTTGACCCACGGGCCAGTAGCTATAGCAGACATGAAACCTAAGGTTATAACTAGAGTCCAATCTGGGTTCTAGTCCAAAAGTGCTCCCAAAGCCTCCCCATACACTCAACACCAGAACAATAAGTCTAGTCTAGAGTGGGGACAATCTGTGAATAGAGGTTTTGTTATCCAAGGGATACTGTCTTGATTGGATTAAGGACCAGGGAGTCAAGGGGAAGCTTACCAACCTTCATGACACTATCAGAAACAAGGAGGCATCAAACTGTTAAAGCCACAGGAGACACCAAGTCACAACTAGCCTAAGGAGGTGACCCCTCATTTTGTGACAATCTGGTTGACTGGCTAGCAATTTGATGAGGAAGAGGCTGGGGGGAGGTGAGCATAGTACACAATTACTTAAAGCTGGTAGTGGCAAGATTGTGACTAAACATCATTCCGAGCTAAACGTGATACAAGTGCAGAGATAAAATAAGCAGAAAGCAAAAGCCAAGAGGACTCATAAGCACACTATATTAAAGGCATTCTTCAAAGCACAATAACCATCAGCAAAGGGCAGAAACAGATATATCTGTGATCAATCACTGGCCAAACATTGAGATTTCTTACTCTAAGGTGGCCTCTGGGAAGCCAGTTATTTTTTTCTCTTAAATTAAGTAATAGGAGTAAGCAATAGAGTGAGCAAGACGGTTTCCTGAAATGGTTCTTGCTAGCAAGCTTAAGACCTAAGTCAGATCTTCTGGGATATACATCACAAAAGGAAGAAGCCAGCTCCTTCAAACTGTCCTCAGACTTCCACATGTGCACCATGGCATGGATAAGTACACACATATTAATACACACACACAAGTGTCCCTCATAGTCTTGGACGTTGGAACACATAGTCCACAGTTGGTGGTGGTGTTTGGAAATCTGTAGGTAGTACAGCTTTGCTGGAGAAAGCCTATTAATGAGGACAGATTTGAAACTTAAAATGATCATGATACTTATAACTCATTTTCTCTCTCTCCCTGTCTCTCTTTCTTTTTCTCCCTCCCTTCCTATTTCTTTCCCTCTCTCTCTCCCTCCTTTCCTTGTTCCCTCCTTCCCCCTACCCACCCTGGAACCATACACCAAAGTCAACTCTTTCATCAATTCTTTTTTTGTCACAGTGTTTTATACCATAGCAACACAAAAGCAACTAATAGAGAAATAAATAAAAATACAAGGCAAAACTTTTAAAATACAAAAATAAAACTAAATAATGTGTAGAGATGGCAGGGACACAGCAAAGGGGAGGTAAAAAAAAAAAGAAAAAACTAAGAAAATTACAAGACATATTTATGATTTACACTCCCTACAAAGTTAGCAAAGAAAAAAAAATTTCCTCACTTGTAAGCATCTAAGAAAAGTCTACAGCTATCTTTGAGTGAGTTGCTACTCTCCTAGTGTTTGGAGATGATGTGAGTCTGGCAGATCAGTTTTGCTTTTACTGTTTCTGTTTAATGATCACTGGGCTGGAGAGTCTAAACAAAGACACACAACAAAAGGAGGATTTGGAAAGAAGAGAAAGAAAGAAGCCAAATTGTAAAATTTCACCTATATAAAATAGAAAATGTTAAGGAATCCACAGGAACCCTTCAGGGACATATAAAATCATAAGGGCATATAAAGTAAGACTGGTGCTTTAAAAAATTATCACACTATACTTTTTATCTTCTTTGAGATGTAGCTGACATACAAAATATCTGTATGTGTATAAATATGACAAAATATGTAACAGAGAGCATTTAAAGGGAAGGTGATTTCTTTTAGTTCCCAGTTCAGGTTTTAGGAAGACAAAGGAAAGGGCTCAGCCCAAGGCAACAAGAGTGGCCAAGAGCTGTTTGTTCCATGAACAAACAGGTCAAGAGGCTCAGGCCAGATGGGATACCAGGCCAAGATCCTAGAGGTCATATTCTTGGAGCCTACAATTGACAGCTACTTCCCAATCGTTTTACAGTTCCCCATAGTCTTAATCATTCCAATACTGTTCAAAGTCCAAAGCATTCATTCAAAACAATCACTTGACTTTGAGCTCTTATAAAATAAACCAAGTTACACAGTTCCAATATACAACAGCCTAGAGTAAATATCCCATTCTTAAAAGTAAGGATAGGAAAATAGCAAGGGAATATCAGATCAAAACAAGACAAAAAACCCACCAGGTGAAACATCAAATATTTAAATGAACTGAGGCTTATGGCAGCATCATCTGGGCTCCAATAAGCAGCCCTTAAGCCAGCAACACTTAAAATCTCCTTTCAGCCCAGTTTCTCTCCACTTACACACTTAACTAAAGTTAATAATGACCTGATGTGTGTCTCAAGTGGTTCCAGCTGTTGATGCTACTGCCATTGCTCTCAAGCAACTATGTCAAAATTGAGAAGCAAGATCATATAAAGAAACAAGGCATTTCCATTCATTTGAATCTTTTGACTAATGAGAAAAAAACTAATCAATGTAGTGCAAACAGGTTTGAAGTCAACAGAATTAACAAGAAGTGTAGCTTCTGTCATGAACCAGCTGTAGATACAAAGCAATTTCCTTAATCTGGTTCAGCCTTTATACAGGGTTTCTTTCTGTTTATTTTTTTTCTAAATCATTGTATTTATAATTTTAATTTATATGAATGGGTGTTTTGCTTGCATGCATGACTGTGTACCACATGCATGCCTAGTACTCAAAAAAGCCAGAAAAGGGTATTATATCCCTTCAAACTGGAATAACTGATGGTTATGAACTGCCATATGGATGCTGGGATGAACGTGAGTCCTTTGCCAGAGCGGAGAGTTCTCTTAACTGCTGAGCCATTACTCCAGCCCATCAATCCACATAATGTTAATTACACAGACTGACAAAAATTCAATAATTTCTTGCAGTAATTATCCAGCAGAATTTCTTGGGGGAAACTCCTAAATACTTAGTAGGAAAAAGGAAAAAGGAAGAATAAAACTGGTTAATACATTTGCCTCTCTGAAATGATCAACATCCAGGTAACTGAGAGATGAGCAAGTTCACCACTAAGTAGCCTTGTTACCTGAGTGACATTCAAGTATCAAAGCACAGACACGTTATCCTTATGAGCAGTGGAGTCATTTTTCATTTGAGTCTGTTTTGAAAGGTTAAATGATTTACATTGCTCAAGTGACTGACTCAAGGAATATGACATCCATCAGCTGTTCTCAGGCAGAATTTCAGGGAAGTATTAAACATGAATGGGCCAAGACATCCATCATTTCAATGGATTAACTTATCTTTTCTGAAAATAGACACTCTCATACCACCCTTTGAATAATGGCAAAAGAACGTCTCATAATTTTCTTGACGCCTTTAATTTCATGCAGAGAACCAGTAGACCAAAACAGACAGATACGGGTATGAGACGCCATGAGTTACTCTCATTCTTTGTTTATTTATTATTTCCAAAATTTATTGAGTTCCATTTTTAACTGACTCAGTATTGGCACATAGCATGCAATTGGAGTCTTGTACATAGATGTTTGTTTAACTGATTTCTTAGTTCTAACAGTGTTCTGATATTTTGTACATATAAAATAGTATCATTCGCAATGACACCTTGACTTCTATTTTTCCAACTCAAATCTCCTTTCTTTTATTCCCTTTGACACTAAGTTAGACAGAACTTTCTAAAAGATCAAAATCAATTCTTTTTTAACTTCAGATCTTACAGACTAATAAAAAACTTGGAAATTTTTTCCATTCTGTATAACATTTAATTTTGCTTTATCATCATAAATGGCCTTTATTATGCTGAAGTCTATAATCAAACTCTTCTATGTGTTTGATCATTGAGAGTGTATAATTTTATGAAGTATCTTTGGAAGATATATTGAGATGGTCATGTTTTTGTCCTTCGTTCTGTTGAACAGTTGAGTTCTCACTTAACCCTGATGCTTTTCTGTCTGAATCTTCTGAAAGTGGAATGTTATACTCCCTAGCTAGTATCCTATTAGTATCTGCCTTTATTTAGGGTCTTTTAATCTTTGCTATATATATCTAGATACTCTGACCTTGGATATGTATGTTTGGAATTGTTTTTCCCCTGCCATTCACCCCTCAATTATGATATCAAACAGTCCATTTTTCTCTTCACTGTTTTTGATTTAAAAATCTATTTTACCTCTTTACTGTTTTTTGTTTAATGTCTATTTTATCTGTTATTAACATAGCTACTCTGAGTTTTTAATTCTATTTCTTTGGAATATATCATTATATTGTTTTCCCACTGGTTTATATATACCCTTAGCTGTAAAATGAGTTTCTTGTAGGTAGTATACAGTGGGAATTTTGCTTGCTTGCTTGCTTGCTTAATCTGGACAGTCACTCTATGTTTTTAAATTGGAGAATTTAATCATTTGCATTCAAAGTAATCATTAATAGACAATCTCTTACTAAAGACATTATATTATTTCTAGTTTTGTTATCATTTCATTCTTTCTTTGTCCTATTCTTAAAGTAGTTGAGGCTAACTGAATTACTCTGAGAGTGTTCTTTCGTTTCTGGCTTATGGCTGTAGATTTTCTCTGTGTGTGTATATATTTTCTCTGTGTGTAACTTAGATTTACAAAAATATCATTTTGAGCAGAATAAACCATTTCATGGTGATTACTAAACATTTTCACAACAATAAGAACAAAAATAACAAAAAAGCAAGAGACAATACACAAAGAGGTAGCATGTCCATTTTGTGCTCATTTATGCCTTATTTTGAATTGTGGGAAATATTTTGCATTCATTTTATAGCTTAACCCTTTATATGTTATTAATCAATTGTATTTAACTAGTTTGTTTTTAGTCTTCACACTGAAGATATGCATTATTTATGTGTCATGTTTGTCTGAAAACAATTTAAAATGGCTCTTACCAGAAATTTTATATCTTCCCATAGCTTCTTTTTATTAATGTCACTTTCAGTTTGAAGAACTCCTTTGAGCATTTATAGTAGAACAAGTTTGGCAAAGATATATTCTCTCAATTTTTGTTTGTCTGGGAATATCTTTATCTCTCCTGAATTTCTATAGAGTATTTTTGCCTTATACAATATTTTTTGACAGTAGTTTTCCTTCAGTATCATGAAAATTCATATCATTCTCTCCTAGTCTGTAAGTTTTCTGTTGAAAAGCCCTCTGTGATGAATTGTAGGTATCTCTCTTTATTGTTTCTTTTCAGTTTCAGTCTGAGAGTCTGCTCTTTGTACAATATACTATTTTACCAAAGAAGTGAAAACACTAGCATCTTTTCCAACCCTGTATACTTTAGTTTTCCATTAATAAATTCTCCAATTCAAAGTTTCTTCATTTATTGAATTAATACTGAAGTCCCAGCTTAAGGCATTTAGTTACTTACATCTAACAGAACAACTACATGTGTTTCATTTCACTTTGACAATCTGTGCATTAATTATAAGGATTTATTTCTCATTGTATAAGATAAGAGATGCAAATTCAGAGAGGTTAAAATAACATTCAAATGACATTCTGTGGTGGAAAAAAAATCAACTAACTTTTTTCTCTATATTGAAGAGTCTAGATTTGGAAATGCCATATTTAATAATTACAGAAAGTATAGCAGAGTGTTCTTGTTGCCTCTGTAAGTAACAGCAGGGCCTCTTATGCCTTGCTGTTATGATTACAGTAATTATCATGCTAATAAGAATAGAACATACTGTAACAAAATGGAGAAATATCGATCTAAGCTTTTCCTTAGCAATCTTGGGAGCACTCAGAATGGCCCTCTATATGCTTCAAGTTCTCTTCATGTACCTTTTCCTTCCACACAAAACATTTTTAGTAATTTAATTTCCTGTTTCCTCAACTTAGTCCTGTAAGATACTGCTTCAACCAGGAGATTTTTCAGGAAACTGGGACAATATTATTTATTTTTAAAGGCTACACTGAAACTATACAATTTAAATCCCCCAAATAGCATTTCTTTGGATTTGTTTGGATCTAGGAGCTTAAATAATAACCCAAAGACCTATGTTTTACAATCATTGGTAGTTTTATTTCTTTATATCTGCTTTTTGCTCAAGGAACTTTTGATTGACATGATCCACCAGCTGTCCCAAAAACAGGGTTCTACACCCAAGTACAGCTGGAAAAGGACATGGATTGTATTTTTACTTGGCTTCAAATAAGTTTTATTTTGCTTCATTTGGCTCTCATTGACAATATTGGCAGGGGTAAAAAGACGTATCTTGAATAGTTTTCTCTAAATCTCTAGTCAATCCCTGAAATACGAATGAGTCAAATATCAGAAAATATAGAGAATGAAAGAGAAAGAAGTACTTTCCTAGAAGAAAATCAGCAGACAGTTTACAGGAAGAAATCAAAAAGTAGTCTGGATATCAGAAACACCAGCACATGATAAAGCTTCCATTCAAATATATTCCTATCATATCTAGATATAAAAAAAATGAGAATCCTAGTTTAGGCTAACTGGTTTGGGGTGCATACAATGTAAAACAAAACAGTGGCCTCCGGCAACTTTTCAGCGAAACTCTTCAATTGGTCATCTTATGCCTAGTCAAAATTGGGTGTGCATATGATTATAATCAGATGTATTATGAGAAGGCACAGTAGAAAAATTACTATACAACCCCATCTATCACACAACACAGAGAATCACCTAAGCCCCACCCTTTAACAAAACCTTTTCCTTCACTTGAAACTCATAAAAGGGAGCCCTGAAACTTAAGCTTGGCCATTTAGTACATATAAGACGACTTTAGGAAGCAGGGTGTTAGTATAAATTAAAGAGTGATGCATGGTCAAGATTGGTAACAGACAATTCAATTCTATTGTTTTGCAAATCTATAACAGTATCTATTTTAGATTCTTTGAGTTAGAGAGCAAGATCATGGAAACACGTGGCACAGACCCCATCCTTAGGTATCCCCAGATAAGCAGAGGCCGAAGAACACCGCCTGTTCATTATCACTATCTATCTAGATCATTTGCATCACTTCTGTACAGATGCTCTATGATAGACAGTAATATGTAGTACAAGTGAATTTTGTTTTCAGCTGAGCTGACATCATAAACCAAATTATGCTCCTAGCTAAAAAAAAAAAAAAAAAAACAAAAAACAACAACAACAACAACAAAAGTATGAAACCTATAAGGCCACACTGTCCAAAATACTGACCATAGACAACAATGAACGGTGACAGCACAGTTGGTGAGAAACATCAGAGCATCCATCTTTTTATATAAATTTTTATTGATTCCTTGTGAGTTTCATATCACTCACCCTAATCCCATCCATCTTCTCATCCCTTTATATCTGCTCACTGCCCTTGGAATCTCCCTCCCAAAAGAAAATAAAAGACAAATTAATTAATCAATTAATTAATTAATTAATTAACAAAACTAAGCATAAGAACATCTTTTGCAATGTGTCACAGTGGGTCCCACAGAATACTCTTATGTCCACACATCTTTACTTGCAAATATTCATTCCAATGTGAGTCATTTGTCTTACCTAAGTCCCTTGGCTTCTGCTACCTTCAATACTGGATCCTCACCAGGTAGCCTCTTGGTTATCCTATTATTGTCCTGCGTTATGCAAATCCTATGGCTTTGGATCTGTAGGTCAGGCCCTTTCACACACTCAAGCAGTTCATAGAAGAGGTAGATTTGGGAGTGGACCAACTCAAAACCCTTATTCTGGGCCTAGGTGGTAGCTGAGTTTGTCTGCCCTCAGCTCTCGCACACCCGTACCACCAGGGAGAGCTCACCAGCACTGCCTCAGCTAGCTCACCCAATACTGGAACCTGCAAGGGGCAGAAGCAGCTCCTTTTCTCACACTCTCAGGCTGGCTCACCAGTACCCATGCCACCAGAGCCAGCTCTACTATTCTCCCCATCGAGATGCGGTTCCCACTCTTTTGAATGCTGCAGCCAGTGAGGGTCAAGGCCAGGTTTCCTGCTCTTACGACCTCAGGACCAGCTCTTCCGCCTGCTTCAGGTGACAGGTTGAGAAGGGCATCTCCCTTCTACCCACACCACCTCATGGTGGGTGAATAATAGAACCAGCTCTCTCACACTCACACACCTGCTCCTCTGCCACCAGGGCCAACTCTATGTGCTGCCCAGGTGAGGTGCAGGCCCCTCTCTCCCAAGTACCATAGCTGGTGAAGGCTAGAGACAGCTCTACCACTCTCAGTTGCTTTATATGTAGTTGGGACTGAATGTGGACTCTGGGTCAGCTCTCCCGCAGCTGGTGAGAGAGAGGAGGGGGACATTACTCCTGCGGCCATGCCATGTCATCTCACAGCAGATGAGTGGCAAGGCCAGATCTCCAACACTCACACCCACAGGCTCGCTCACAAGCACACATGCCACCAGGACTAGCCCTACTGCACTGACCAGGTAAAGTGCAGGGCCCTCTCTCCCAGTGCAGAACACTTATCTTTAAAAAAAAAAATGTCCCTTCGTTATGGTTTCCATTGCTGTGGCACTGTAGGACCCACCTGTAATATTAGCACTGCAAAGTTGAAGTAATAGAACCATCAGTTCAAGGTCAGTCTGGACTAAATAGTGTCTCTTAAAAAAAAAAATTAAAGGAGCAATCCAAGGTAAGATGATAGACTACAAACTGCTTCTGGTAAGGAAAATAAAATAATATTAAATAGATTCTATCTAAAGAAAGAAAGAGAGGATGGATTTTGAAATCCACATAAGAGGTCAAAGGACACCAAACAGGAAAACAAGAAAAGACACAGAGAACTATGCCTAAACACAGTCTTAGCACAGCTTCTCGGCAGGGTTGAAGGGAAGACACCATTGCTGAAAGCAGTTTGTTTTCTCCATGCCTAGTTGTACTGGGTTCTGGCTCCTAGGGGTTGAGCCTTCAAGAATATTCCTTTCCTCCAAAGAAACCAGAAAAGATACCCAAACTATTAGACTGTTCATGACAACACAGAAACTCTAGAAACATGGAAAAGCAAAGCAACAGGACTCCTCCAAACACCCAACTCTTTAACAGTGTAATTCAACAACTCTGAAATAAATCTGGAGCCAGATGCAGATTTCAAAGGTCCCTGGTTATGCTTCTCACTGGCCTCAAAGAGGATGCAATAGAGCAGATGATTTTAGTATCGAAATGGAAAGAAAAAAAACAACAAAGAGAGACAATAAATCCACCCAGCATAGGACAAAAGTGTCTTCTAAATTTGCAAATGCTGAAGAAGAAAAGAAGGCAAGAATTTGAGCAGTATACCATATAGCTGTTTCTGTCTCTGTCTATCTATGTCTCTTTCATACACACACACACACACACACACACACACACAGAGCAAATTAAATAAAAGTAGATAAAACAGCTAATTTTGGTTCCCCCCCCCTGCCTTATAAGCAAGTGGACTATCAGGAAGAAGAATGACCATTACCACATTTAACTGAAGGGGGTGTTACAATAAACAAATATCTCAGAAGGAGTTATTGGCATCCTGACCAAAGTATTCTAAAAAGACAGATCTCCTTTCTTGCAATTGTCAAACCATTAGGCATTTCCTAGACATGGATAATTCTTATTTCATATTGATGTACAGAGAGGCTGAGAAGGAAAAGCCCAAGGGAACAGTAAGTCTAGTTGATACTCACATTTGAAACAAATTAAACTATTTACAAAGTGCTGCTTTCTTTTATGTGGTCAAGACAAACTCTCTTCCATCCACACTAGAACAACATTTGAAGATTTGAATACACAATCCAACCTTGACCTAGGTGAATTGTATTTTTCTGTGTATAGACAAAAAAAAAGACAAAAACAAACAGCCTGGGTCTGTTTCTCTAAATAATATCTACAGGATAACTATTATTAGAGTACAGTGTTCTTCAATTTTAACTTAAATCATGTTTTCTCATAAGTTTTCTTGTTGAGTTAGTATGAGATAGGCCTACATCAAGGCAAGGAAATGCCCAAACACAAGATGTACCTATCATTCATTTTTCTATCCCCTTGGGATATGACAATGTCAACGGGACCTATCAACACACAACTATCACACATTCAGACACCTAAGGGATAATCTATAAGAGAATAGAGCCGAACACAGAAGCAACACCTGCCTTTATCTAGAAAGTCATGGGTGTTTGGGTCACTAAATACCTATGACACAGAGAAATTCAAAATTATGTATTAACTTGGCCAATTTCAATATTAATGTTTTGTTGGATATTTTCCTTATTTACATTTCAAACATTATTCCCTTTCCTGCCTCCCCCAGGAAAACCCCCTATCTCATCCCCCCTCACCCTGCATCTATGAGGGTATTCCTCTACCCACCTCCCCACTTCCCTCCTCCTCACTCATTCATTCCCCTACACTGGGGCATTGAGCCTTCAAAGGACCAAGGGCTTCTTCCCACATTGATGCCCAACAAGGCCATCCTCTGCTACATATGTGACTGGAACCATAGGTCCCTCCATGTGTACTCCTTGGTTGGTGGTTTAGTCCCTGGGAGCTCTGGGGGCTTCTGGTTGTTTGATATTGTTTTTCTTCCTATGGTGTTGCAAATCACTTCTGCTCCTTCAGCCCTTTCCCTAACTCCTCCGTTGGGGACCCAATCACATCCAATAGTTGGCTGTGAGCATCCACCTTTGTATTTGTCAGGCTCTCTTCAAGACTGATTTTAATAAATAAATAGATGTTCCACATTAGTAACATTATCATATACGAATTAAAAATAGTGGCACATTTTAAAAATACATCTAAACACAATCTCAATGGTAACAAACATATATTCGTGATATAATTCTAAGTTGTACTTTGTAATTGTGTATGTTCATTTTTTATTTGTATGTACTGCTGTGTGTGCATGTTTCAGAAGTCAATCTCATGTATCCTTTCTGAGAAGTGCTGTTTACATTCTAATTTTCTGAGACCTAGAGCTCACTGCTTAGGCTGTCTAGCCAGCAAGCCCCAGGGATCTTCCTGTTTCTGCCTCCCCAATACTGCAGTTACAAACGTATGCCACCACACCCAGCATTTTAACATGGGTATAGATGATTGAATTCCTGTCCACATGCTTACACGGTATTCACTTTATTAACTGAACTACCTCCCCAGCTCTCTATTTTAATTAGGTATTTTATCAGCTTCTCTAAACATCTTACATCAAGTATAAGTCATTAAAAATCTTTGATTTTCAGAATTATCTGGCCATATAAATATTAAAGCAAAAGACTATTGAATTCCTTAACTTCTGATTATACATAGTCTATAGGGAGATATGTAGACACTATTACTAAGATACAAAGAGGCATGGGTCACCAGTAACGTTGTACTCTGAATGTAGAAAATCAGCAGAAGGCTACTTGGTGTATGTGGGAAGTACATTTGTATAGTGCTCATCTTTGTAAGAGGGAGACCAAGAACTCAGAGTTCTCTACTAAATAATTGCCACACTAGATGCCCTATGTATGGGCAGAGAACATGTGCAAAGCAAGCGTGGTGGCAAATGCCTTTAATCCCAGGATTTAGAAAAGTTGGGGAGGAAGACTGAAAGTTTGAGGCCATCCTGAGTTATATAACAATACCTTATCTGGAAACTAAAAGGTAGAAAAGTACAAATCCAGCTAACCAAGTGCTTTGGGGTCACTAAGAGAAACATCCATCTGTTAGCAAAAAGCCTATCACAAGTACACATTATGTTATAAAGTAAAAGGCAAAATTGTTTATACTGAAAGATTCATGCTGGCCGTATTTCTCCCACTTACAGAACATTCTGTAAGCTTTAGCAATAATTGTAAATAATTACGTGGCCTTGACAAATACAACAAATTTGAACAAAAAGTCCCAAATGCTCTATCTTTGTCTAGCATAGGTATTTATGTGTCCATTTCTCCAAAGTGGGGGCTTGCATAATGTTCTCGGGATAAAAAATTTGGATTATATGGCCAGCCTATCCACTCGTTTCTAACTGTCAGCTGTCAGATTGCCTCCAGCCTTCTTCTGTAGTCCTACTTTCTTAGCTATTTTTCTGACTCCTATAACTAATCATCTGTGCTGGTCCCAAAGCTGGATCTGTCACCCTAACTGGGCACTCTGTAAGGGTAACTGACAGAACTAGAAATGTAAACAATTGAAATTCATCTCCAATTATGGCTTTATGCAAAGTAAGAGTAAGAACATATTAGGATTTTATATAAAAATGGGAAATAAAAGCATACTATTCTCATGACTGACTTTACATAGAAATGGAGAACTTCCTAATACTCCAGATAATCAAAGACATTTGCAATAAAGAAGAAAACCTGAAGCACTGAACTATTTAATTTGGATTGATGAGGCATTTCATTGGTAAGATACTTGCCAAACATGTATAAAGCCCTAGGTTTGAGCCCCCACACTTTCAAAAGTAAATATTTTTAAAAACTAATTTAGTCCTACAAGGTTATAGTGATCAAAACAGCATAAAAATCTGAGCATAATGGTACACATTATAATCACAGCAATGAATGAAACAGTAGAATAGTCAGCCTGTGAAATGTGATAATTATATTTCCAAATCATATATCTGAATTTAAAAATTGGTATCTCATCTCTATTGGATATTTTATGTATTTATATTTCAAATGTTACTCCCTTTCTCAGTTACCATAAAGGAGTCCCCCTATTTCATCCCCCTTCCCCTTGCTTCTATGAGGGTGCTCCCTCTCCCACTCACCCACTCCCACCTCACCACCGTGGCCTTCCCCTACACTGAGGAATCACCCCTTCACAGGACCAAGGGCCTCTCTTCTCATTGATGCCTAACAAGCCCATCCCCTGCTACATATGCAGCTGGAGCCATGGGTCCCTCCATGTGTACTCCTTGGTTGGTGATTTGGTCCCTGGGAGCTCTAGGGAGTCTGGTTGGTTGACACTGTTGTTCTTCCTATGGGGTTGTAAACCCCTTCAGGTCCTTCAGTCCTTTACCTAACTCCTCCATTGAGGTCCCCATGACCCCCAATGGTTGGCTCAAATGAGGAATTTTAAGAAGTTGGTGGTGAGAAAACACTGTTTTTTCTCAGTTCACTGGCTTTGACGCCCTGTTAAAAGCTGAAGAAGCTGGTTTCTGAATCAGTGGAGAATCTCTAAGATAACATTCAGAAAGAAGAAAGCAGGCATGTGTAGTTGCTGTTTCTTCATCATCTGAGTCACATGTTACAAGCTGCTGCCACACCCATCCCCACCCTCAGCCATTGTACCACTTGTCATTTCCCTCCAGAAATTTTCCTAGCTATCCCTTACATCAGTATCTATCTTAGTATCATAAGTATGTCTTACTCCAGTCACACTGATGACCCTGACCAACCATTACAATAGTCATTATAACAGGAATGTAGCATAATTTAAAATGTAGGTTAAAGCCGTGAAGAAGCCAAATAGCCAACAGTTATATTTTAATTTAGTTTAGTTTAATGTGTGTGTGTGTGTGTGTGTGTGTGTGTGTGTGTGTGTCAGAGAGAAAGAGAAATAGAGACAGAGACCAAAACAGAGACAGAGAAAAACACAGGGAGAGGAAGAATGAATGCAGGAGCAATGGTGAAGGGGACATGTCTGTGACATGATGTATGTGTGTAGAGGCCAGGAAGAGCTTTGACAGTCTTCTTCCCATTTTATATGGATACAGGGATTGAACTCAACATTGCCACGCTTGCAGGGCAAGTGGCCATTTACCTGCTAAGCCATCATCCTCTGCTCATCCACAAGAGTCATATTTTAAAATCATGTTGTCAGAGTCTGGGGTGTCTTAGGTAGGGCCAAAGTCAGCAAATTTCACTTACACAGAAAGAAACGAAGAAGAATCTTGAGTTATCTTTTCTTCACAATAGATAATAACAAACTGTACCAGAAAACTGATAAGCAGATTTTGTTCCCACTACAAACAATGAGAGTACGCATATGATAAATAGCTTAATTTAGACAAAATGAAAAACATGCATGTTTGAAACATTGTTGGCCAGAGACACTGTGCAGCAGCTGAAAGCACAGCCTCACTAACCTAGTGGCCTGAGATCAATTCCTAGACACCATGGTCAAAGAGAACTCACCCCAGAAATTTTACTCTGATGTCAACATACACACCATGGCACATGCGTATACACATACATTATACATACACGCAATAATAATAGACAAACAAAGTAATATTTCAAAAGTTAAACATTTTTTATTTTGCTTGGCTTTTGGTTCTATGTTGCTTTGTTTTGAGATAGACTCTCTATATATACCATTGTGGCTGTCCTAGGACTTGTTATGTCTACCAGGCTGACCTTAAACTCACAGAGGTTCTGCCTCTGCTTCTTGAGTACTGTGATTGAAGACATGCACCACCTTGTCCAGCCCATATAACTTTGGATACACTGAATATGGTAGGAAAGCTGTCAGTCCTGATTCTTGTCTAATCCTAGGTTCTCTTCCCTGAAATTAACAGTGAACTGGCACGTTTTTCCTTGAACCTGATAATAGAAACAGTACCTATAATATGACGTCCCAAGCACCTCACTTGCATGTATCATTACCTATCAACTGTTAATAACAAGTGATTATATTAATTGAAGCTTAATTTATAATGAAAGAAGAAATCCTTACTCAACATACGATGAATTTTAAAAAGCAATTAAAGCTGCATGATCTTGGCTCTGGAGAAATTTGACTTAAAATTTCCACACATTTTGTAAAAGTTGCTGTGCTAACAACCTTTATTCTCCTGTTTAACATTCAAGACAAAAGCAGTGTCCGTGCCCATAAGCCTATTTATGAAGAAATAACAGAATGAATGCAAGACACATTTGAATAACAAGAGTGGACTAGACATGAGAGAATAGAACAAGACTAGGCAGCTTCAAGTCTCCATCTCAAAATTACTTACTATTGTGAGGAATAATAGAACATCAAAAGGAGAGATTCAAAACTCAAATTATTTCCTGTCCTCCCAAGAGACGCTGCCTGCCTGATTCTGTCTCTCTTCCGTGTTGTTCTCACTCAACCTTACAATTTCAAGGGCTCGTGTGTCATTCCTGTATGCAAAAGAGTATTGGCATTAATGAGAGCTATTTTTAGGAATCTTTCCACTGTCGGGTAGAATATTATATTAAACTTGTAATTTTAAGGTCATGGCAAGGACCTATTGACGAGCTAAAGCTTCAGAACTATCTACATTAGCTCTTTTGACAATCACAGGCTTTACAAAGATGTCACTCAGATTTAAAAGGATATATTTACTCATTCATTCTTGGTACAATGGTGTGTCAGGGTGGCCATTCTGGATTCAGGTAAGATGCAATCTTAGAAGGTCAGTCACTTTGAAATCCAGAGGTCTACTTCTCCTTCATCTCTCATGACTACAGTTTCATCCCTGGAACCAGCAACCATGTCAAGTATTAATGCGAATACTAATAATAATAATAATAATAATGCCTCTGTGGAGTATTGCATGGATGAGTAGGTATTTCAGTGTAGAGGTGGCATCTCATCTCATTGGCTGGGACAAACCATGTGACTGTACCCAACCAAAAATCAGGCCGGAGTCTATAATCGCCAATTACCAAGAGTAAAGGATAACAACCTGAAGGGTAGACATTGTAACTACACAGTCCCTGCCTTCAGCTACTCACAGGAATGATGCTATACCAATGTAAACTATGTTAAAGTCAGGATTTCCTACCAGGTAATGAATAGTGAAGGGAGTCTAAACAACCAGATACTATTATACATATTATATATAAGAAATACAATACACATGTGCTACATAAAACATACATTACATATACATATACCAACACATATAATATTACAATATTACGTGTGTGAATAATGCTATATAGAGAGGTATTCTTTATAAAGATAAGTGCTTTATCATTCCATACCCACTCGGTTTTTTTCCACTTTGCTCTGTGCCTCACTAGTTGGCATGGGTAGACTCAAGCAGAATTCCTTTTCCTCTAGCTGCTAATTAGCTTCTGTCACTGAAAAACACAAGGAGGAAATATAAAGAGCCAGGAAAGATCCCTTACATCTCTTGAGAGGGGATTGATCCCGGCTGGCTGCACCATCAACTGTGGTTATACCGCCTATCTAGTATTCCTCACCTCATCCATTCTTCTGCCTCTAGATCAATGTATCAACATTTTACAGCTCCTTCATGCTTGAGAATTATAACTTTATATTATTGCTAACCTGAAGGTACTCAAGTGTCATCTATGCTTTTTTAAAACTGGCATGTATTCAATCACATTTCTTAAACATAGGAGAGAACTTCAGAAGACAATTTGGTTTAGATGTATATCTGAGACTAGCACCTTCATAATGAAGCTAGTACTGCCTTTATAAAAATATATTAGAAATCTCATTCTCTGTCTTTGTCTCTTCTCTCTCTCTCTCTCACTATATATATATATATATATATATATATATATATATATATATATATATATATATATCTTTTTCTCTCTGTCTCTCTCTCTCTCACACACACACATACACACATTACAAATTGAAAATGTAGTAAGAAATTAGCCAACTGCAAGTCAAGCAGAAGACCCTTTCTATAATCTTAGCACTAGAAAGGCAGAGGCAGGAAGATCACACAAAGCCAAGCCTGACTTACAATGAGCTCCAAACTAGCATGGACGATATGGTGAGACCCAGTCTCTCTCTCTCTCTCTCTCTCTCTCTCTCTCTCTCTCTCTCTCTCTTTCACACACACACACACACACACCAGAAAGAAAAACATATAAATTAAAATTTTAAATGGAAACTATGACACCAGTACATTGATCTCAGAGTCCCATCCTCTCAAACTGGTATTAAAAGCCCTGAATCCATGACATTCTGTCAAGACAGCTGGGGAAGACTGATACTAACTTGTCATACATTCCCAATAATACCACAATCTCTTCTCAAATTGCCCAATGTGAGCATCCACCTCTCTCCTACAGATCCTTGCTAAGCCATTATACATATTTGTAGCTCTGGTTGTTTATACCTATAATTTCTCTCAAGCCTGTAATTTCTCATATGTATGACAGCTTAATTGTGACTTAGAACATTAGGACAAATTTGTTTAAAAGATCAAAATGTTTAACTAAATGTACCAGTTACATTTTTTAAAGCCCTATAAGGAGACAAAGTATAGCATAATTGTTCAGATAATGGGACTTGGATTTAGGCTAACATAGGGTTCCATTGCAGATGTGCACACTGTGGCAGAGTTCTTTGCCATATGAAATAAGAATGACCATTTTCATGATAACAGAGGCATCATGGAAAGTTAGGGAGGATTGAGCAGATATAGGGCGAGAAACGACACTCCTCACCCTAATCTGGTGAAAGTCTCTCATCAACTGAGTCAAGAATGTATTCACTTGGAACATTTCCAACACAAACAATACTTATTTTATATAGTTATATTTCAAAGAATCTTCAAATGGCAACGGACCATGTCTGTGTCTACATGACATTCAAGATTGTCTTACTTCTTTCTTTCCCAGCTTTAAAGCTGCGTTTCTCTTTGTGTTTAAAACCTAGATCATAACTTGTTCAGGACCTAGCATTGGAAGTATTCAATCCACATGGCCAGTAGCTTTATCTTGTTAGTTGCCAATCCTATTCAATGTATCCCAGGGATGAAACTATGACTTCTGGGACTACACTATGATTCTAGGGACCAAACTATGACCTCTGGCACCACTGCATTTTCTCAGAAACCACCAACTGACCTTGGGGACCATGATATAAACTTGGAGATCACACTATGACCTCACAAGCTACCCTATAAATGCAAGGGCTACTGTATGAACTCATTTACAGAAAACGAAAAGGGAGCATGCCTGAGAAACTCTTAAGTAATATAATTTCAAAAGCCACTGCACTTGTATTTATGGTCTCAGAATTGTTGCTAATACTCTTCAATGCATCTATCTCTGGAGAAGCCTAAGACCACTCCTGATTGCAAATGATCCCTTTCCTAAGCATTTCTCTCTGTCAATAACTCATGCTTAGATCTAAATCTATGTTAAAATATCATCATAAACCCCACTATTGCAGCACAGGATAGTTTCTCCCATACCTTTTGCTGCTGTGAATAATCGACTGACAGTCATCTCTCAAAGCCTAAAACACTGAAAGTCATAATACTCCTCTTGCCAAAAATCTTTATATTGCTTTTGTGTGTGTGATACTGCTACTTTTGGAAGCCTCTTGAAATGTGAGCATACTTATAAACATTAGAGGTCATAACTATCAAAGAACTATGGACATTTTATGTTAAGTAGTGAGTCAATCAACAAGAGGATGCAAAAGCAAGGTAAGTGGAGGTCACCAGGAAGCCACTGACTTACTTAACAGTAGAAGCCAATCAGAGTGGCATTGCCTTTAATGAAATTATCATATTAACCTCAGGACATATGACATAATTTATTTTAATTAATTGATTTTTATGCTTGCAAAAAACTATTTGACAAACCCTTTGTTTGTTTGTAACCTCTCTTTCTTGTCTACTATCACATTAAACATAGACATGAGCTATACTCAAAGCTGAAAATACTAACAAGCTCATGTTTTAGTATTTTACATGAAATTCATTAATACAAGTTATCTTAATTTTCTTTGATAACATAGTGTTGTCTACAGTTCCAGCATTAAATATCTTACAGAGGAATAGGAAGCATTCCTATTCCTTTGTAGTACTTTGTAGTACCTTTGTAGTACAAAAAATAGGATTACTTGGCAAGAAGATTAAATCATGAATGATCTGATAACTAACAATTGTGATCATATAGCCACAATTATTGTTTTGCATTTTAAATCCTGGTTCCAAATTCAATGTCTATTAATTGATGCTTACACGTGGCCTTGAAAGGAACCTAATCAACACGATTCACAAGATGAAAGTATTGAATGAATAAGTTATATGACCTTAATCAACTTCTTTGATCTATTTTAGATTCCTCATCAAAATGGGGAAAATAGTAAAGCAGAAGCACAGATGGCTGAGAAAACAAAAGGAAATAAAGCATCCCAACTGCAGAACACGGAGAATAGGAAAATTTGTCAAAATTCACCACATTCTGCACAGCTTGGGACTGTGATGATGAGGGACTGAAGACAAGAGAGATACACAGACACATACAGAAAAACTGGGATTGTGTAGGCTGTACTAGCAATGATGAAGTGGCACCCACTGCTATCCATCAAGCCAGAAGCCCAGCACTTTATTAGATCAGATGAGTTCTGTCCAGGAGCAGTCTTGGACTACAAACAAATAGGAGGAGGAACTTGTGGAAGCAAAATTTTGTACACATCGGTAAGTCATTGGTAAATGTTGGTAAATACTTGGACCAGAAGAACCCTTGGCCAATTCCCTGAGCCTGACACAGGGCTAAATATGCATCAACTCAAGACATCTCCTGCTCCTTATACGTACACTCAGGGACTTCCTCTACTCCCCATAGGAGTTGTTAGAAGTTTTATTATGAGGATATCTGTTATCTATCTTAGTTATAGAGAAATGTGAAACCACACATATTTAGAAATGTTGACTTCTGCAATACGTGTGATTGCAGGTAACTCATACAATTAATCTTAATTTAAAACTTTCCTCTAAATATTTGTATCCAGGCCATTTTGTCAATTTATTTTTTAAGGTTATCCAAGGTAGATATGAGGATCCACTCAGTTACTAAACAATTCCTTCCAAAAAAATCAGCCTCTCCTGATTTCTGGTTCTAGAATGTTTCAGAAGAGAGTGAACTTTATATCAACTAACTTGAGAATCCTAGAAGATCACGTTTTAAACATTAAATAGGCACTAATTTTGAGAATTCGTTTTAACTGAAGTTTATGGCTTAAGAAATAAAAGTGAGCAAGGATCAAGCCTTCTGATGCACACACTGAAGCCGACTTCTCTACTGGCATTTTATTCATACTTCAGAGTACACTTTTAAAATAGGGATGGAGTGCAACACCAAATGCTCTTGTCAGTGCAACAAATTGTACTTTGTTTTTCTTTAGCTGTTTATAATGGAACAGTAGTGGACACGTTTGAACTTTACCCTGAAAGGAGACCCTTGATTGCTGATCTAGTTTTATTCCTAGTTGGTTTACTCATAGTCTCTACTTCTTCATATGCAGTCTTAGTAAAGTGTAGTAGGCCCAGGAATTTGTCAATTTCTCCTGTTACTAAATTTGTTATAACACAGTTGTTCATAATAATCCTTAATCACTCTTCCTAAATCTGTAGTGTCCAGTATGTCTTTTTCATACATATACATATATATATATAATTTTATATATATTAAACAATATAAATATATATTTAAGTATATATCTCTTTTTCATAGTTTAACTAAGGGTCTATAAATTTCACTTATTGATTTTAAGAACCAGTCCTTCGTTGCATTGATCTTTATGCTATTTTTATCATACATTTAATTGCATTTATTCTTTGATTTTTCTTATTTATTTTCATCTATTAATTTGAGGTTTGATATACTCTTTTTCTTGTTATTTGAGATGCAACAATTAGTTGGGTTTTTTTTTTTTAGATCTTTCTATTTTGCGACACTGTTACTGATTGATATAAACTTCCCTATTGCCTTGGTTTATGTTCTTGTAGCTGTGATGAAATATTCTGGCAAAAGCAAACTAAGAGACAGGGGCTTATTATGACTCACAGTTCAAGGTATGGTCTATCATGATGGGAAAGTCAAGGTTGGTCCCTTCCTATTCATAATCAAAAAGCAGAGAGCCATGCAAGGAATGCTGGTGCTAACTTCTCTTTCTCTATATATTCCAAGATTTTATAACTATGGAATGGTCCCAATTAAAACAGATCTTCCCGCATGGATATAAAGATAATCCCTCATAGATATTCCCATAGATCTATCTCCCAAGTGAAATTCTACCTTGAACTTTGACAGCTATCACTAACTATCACAACTGTTTGTCCAATTTGTGCTGTTTCCCATCACTTTATTATTTTATCTCTATTTTTCATTTCCAAGAAAAATTTAAATGTCTGAATTGATTAATTGTTTTGAACAACTTATTATTCAAAAAATTTTTTTTACCTTGTATTATACAGAATCCAAAATTCTTCTTGTTATTAAGTATTTCATGACTTTGGAAAAGAGTAAATGATAGAGATATGTTTTTACTGGCTGTTGTGGAACCTATCTTGAAGGTTGTTCCACCTCCTGGATTAGGTTATACCCATGAAAATCCTCATAATGATTAAGAGAAAAGATTGCTCATCACAAAATGATCGAAAGGCCCCATTGCTGAAGACAACACACACAGAACTCATTGAACATGGAGAGGCTGACCTTGTGCATACATACAGTTTTCACCACTAAATTCTAGTGTTTTTGATACTGAAAGGTACAGTACAGGTTACCAAAAGAGCAATGTAAACACAAGCCACAAAACCTTTGATCTACAACCTGTTCTGTCTGCAAGATATGCTAGGGCAATGGAGGCAAAAACCATATGAAGTAGCCAACTAAAGTCCTATTTGACTTAAAGACCACTCCACAAAATGGAACCTATACTGAACATTACTTGGGTGACTAAGAACCAGAGTCTCGGTAGCCCAGAGGACTATGGTTAAAAAAAAAAAAATGAGTAGCAATAAAGTAACTCCAAATGACGTCCTGCTATACTCATAGATCAGTGCCTTTCTCAGCCTTCATCAGAGAACCTTCCACCTGCAGCAGATGGGAACAAATGCAGCCAGACACTATGCAGAGTAAGACCTTGAAACACACAGATCCCCAATGGGATGTCTTCATCAAATTCCATCCCCCTAGAAGAGCTAATGGAACCCCTTGGAAGAAGAGGTAAGAACCAGAAGAGATGGAGGACATCAGGGGGAAAAGGCCTTCTAAATCAGCTGAGCAAAGGTCATATGAATGCACAGAGACTGATGCAACAAACACAGGATCTGCACCAGATCCTCGGCATATATACTATAGCTTTCACTTTAGTATTCAAGCTCACTGAGTTTCCTTGCAAGTGAATTTTAAAATTCACTCTCTAAAGGCTTTCTCATGCAGATTAATGTCTGATTCTTTTTTAGACACTTACCTTAAATTATTATGTGAGGTCATGGTCTCCTGAGAGTGTTCAATGCTTATTTCTGTGTGATATCATCTAGGCATTGAAGGATTTGGTGTTTACTCTAGTCTTCCTAATCTAGGTTCTGTGGCCCTGTTTTTCCAGAGATTCTAACCAGGCTACTCTGTGAATCTATAATCATGTTCACTATTTTAATACAAAATGGTACCCACGTCCAGATTTGCTGAGCATTTACCATTATTGTCATCTTGCTATATCAGGATTAGATGTCAATCCAAAGTCAAATTTGTCCCAAATACATTGTTTTGTGCTATTCGAAAGCAACAAGGATTTCTTAACAAACAAGGTGATCTCTACAAGATATTCCTTAAGGAAGGAATAGTAACTACAGATGCCTGTCTAGAGTGACCAGCCTATGGCCATGCATATCAGCATGATGTCTACCCTGGGGCAGAGTCACCATTGATAGACAAGCATGAAGCTACAATGTCACCCATGTGTTTAAAAATGCCACCAGGCTTTGTCAATTTGTCTCTCACCCCACAGTCTGGCATTATACTTAAGCAGAACCAAGATACATATTTCTATAGGTACATACTGCTAAAATTGTCTCATGGTCCAAGAACCCTTTAACCTACCATTGTTGATGCTACAAAAATGTCTGAGAAGCTGAGTCCACAGTTCTTCCCTTAAAATAGGCCTGCTCAAGATATTCTAGCCACAAAATTTTACCTTCTACATTTGTACCATAGGCATGTCTATATTCCAGCCAGATGGATCAAAGGTGTGTGGTATATCTGCATCACACAGACCTGGGTCTTTGGATGTGATCTCTTGCCATAGCAGCCATGTTGCTGGGTTAAAATTTAGGCAAGACTAAAAGTACTGAACTAATATTGAAATCATCCCAGTGTCTGGTTTCAAAAGCCCAGCACCGCATTCCTGGGCAAAATATTATGCTTATTACTCTGTCTTATTCCCAGAACATTCAGTTCTATACTTGGGCTGTAATGACCAAGGTTGAGCTAGTGTTGATAAAGGCTACCTAGACTGATATTAAGAAAAGTCATATCTGAGTCTCCTAGCTGAAATAAATACACTGTCTTAGATGAACATGGAAACTGTTTTTCTGTCTGCTGTCAGGGTATTTCTAGAAACCTATCTTTGAGCACTGTCTCAAACTGGTTGTGCTCAAAGTTGAAAATGGGTAGTAGAGACAGCCATTTGACCACCAAAGAACATTGAACTAGAACACTGGAATCTCACAGCCATGAGGTACTGTATAGTATTAGGAGAAGAATGGGTATACCAAGGCCACTCTAAGACTAGAAATCAAGTAACCAAAATATAAATGTGCCCTCAGCACTCAGGTCTCTGCCAAATCCTAGGCCAATTTAGAGGCTCTAGCTATGTGCCTATTACGTGTGGGGTTCAGTTTTGACAAAGTTCTGAATCTCAGTGGCCAGTCCTAATATTGAGTTTGTAACTATAGAGGAATTTTAACCCAGCAACATGGCTGCTATGGCAAGAGATCACATCCAAAGACCCAGGTCTGTGTGATGCAGATATACCACACACCTTTGATCCATCTGGCTGAAATATAAACATGCCTATAGTACAAATGTAGAAGGTAAAATTAGTTTGTAGAAGAAAACAGCCGTGTTCAAAACTGCTGTCTAATTGAGAGGCAGACAAAGCAGCAAATCGGAGAAAATTTTGACAGAATGAGTCAAGGTAAGATATGCCTAACTCTCATAATAAAAGCATAATAAAAAGAACCTATTTAAGAGCAATGCAGGGAGAGATAGTAAGTCAGTAAGGAGTCAGTGCAGTGAGTTCAATGGAGTTGAGTTCATTCATGAGTTCAGGTGGTTCAGTACAGGTCAGTAGAGGCAGTTGAAGCCAGAAAATAAGAAAGAGCCAGAAGATTAGAACAAATTTCCAGAGTTAGTTTGAAGCCAAGCAGAGCAATCCAGTAAGAAGCCAACAGAAGCCAGATTGAATTAGTCAGCTTAAAGAAGAGTTTGAGCCAGAACAGCTTAGTTGAAGTAGCCAACCAGAGTGCAGAAAGAACTAGAAAGGGTTATCTTATTCCGTTGTTAGTCTCAGCAGCTAAAACAAACATGCTAGACCTAGATTTGATTGTTTGGAGAATAGAAACTTCCAGGCTTAGCCCCAGGGAGAGTTAGTACAGAGAGAATGCTCTGGGCTCAGCCCACACCATGTATCTGTACAGTCTGGGTACTGCTCTTATCTCCTTGTCAGAGGGGGAAAAACATTTCCAATAACAAATTTTTGTGGAACATTTTTTTTGTCTTGTTCCCCAATAGATAGTATCTTGTTTCGCACACTGACACCCAAGCCTGGTTATTGGCATCAGTCACCAGCTCCTGGGACTTAGCCCTTCACTATAGCAGACCTGAGTGTCTCTCCCTCTCCCTCTGCCTCTCTGCCTCTGCCTCTCTGCCTCTGCCCCTGCCCCTGCCCCTGCCCCTGCCCCTGCCCCTGCCCCTCACCCTCACCCTCACCCTCACCCTCACCCTCACCCTCTCCCTCCTCCCTCCTCCCTCTTTCTCTTTCTACCTCTCTTTCCACCTCTCCCTCTCCATATCCTCCTCTCCTTCTACCTCTCCCTTTCCCCCTCCCCCTGGCATTCCTTTCTCTGCCCTCTCTGCCTCCCTCCCTTCCCCTTATCCCCCCATCTTCCCCCTCCCCACAAGCAGCATCTTTTTCAAGGCTGTACGGTTTTGGTTTGTGTGGCCTTTCTACCTTCTTCCACATATCTTCGATATCTTTGTGCTAAAGGCAGGCATTTTAGACTCCCATCTGACCGCTTTAGTTCTGAAAGCAACTTGGAATACAATTAGTGCTTCAGCTTGGTCTCTCAATAAGGAAAAGATGTGGGGGAGTTGAGGAGGGAGCTTTTGTGCCAACTTTCCAGTCTACCTTTTAACAAAAGAAGTTTAAAATATCGGCTCAGGAAGGATTCTTGCAGTTGGATCACATAATATTTGTGGGAAAACAAATATTTACAAAAAGCAACTGAAGGAAATCCAGTCCATTTATGTTACTTGTTTTGACATCAGTAAATAATGACAAACTGGAGGGAAAGACAGGTTTAAGGATTGCAGCAATTAGTTAATTTGACTGATTATTTAAAAAATAATATATGCAACACCTTACTTCTCCAGAGACAAGTTACAAATTATTCTGGTTGTTCCTGTTGCTGATGCCACTGCTGATGTTCTGTTGTTTTTAAAGGATTGCAGGTGCCATATGTTTGTGAATATTAATATCATTTGAGGTTTCTCAGGTTGCCATAACCACCTCAGCTCCTTTCTGCCAGCAGGATTCAACGCACTAGAGGCAGCATTGTGAAGAAGCCCACGTATGTAAATGCAGCACGAGAAGCTGCTCTTTCTATTCGACAGTCACTAGCCTTGTTGGTTGGAATGTAGTGACCAGAATGTACAAGCTTCCAGCCTACTAATATTATTATGCCTGCATTCCTTCCAGTACAGTCGTCTTTAGCCATTATTCTTCTAGAGTCCAGTGCTTGTCATAATCCAGGCCGATGTATTCCCTTTCTTTGTTTTTAAAGATTTTTTTTTTTTACTTTTTCACTTTATATCCTGCTCAGTGCCTCCCTCCCAGTCATATCCTCCCACAATTTTTCCCCATCCCCCACCCCCTTCCCCTCTGAGCAGGCGGGGGTCCCCCTGGGTACCCCCACACACACACTCGGGCACTACAGCTGTCTGGGAGGCTAGGCACTTCCTCTCGTACTGAGGCCAGACAAGGCAGCCCATCTAGAAGAACACATCCTACGAAGCACCCATTCCGGTTGTTTGAGACCCACATGAAGACAAAGCTGCATATCTGCTACATGTGTGTGTGTAGGGAGGCCTAGTTCCAGCTCGTAAATGTTCCCTAGTTGGTGATTCAGTCTCTGAGAGCCCCAGGGGTCCAGGCTAGTTGACTTTGTTGGTCTCCCTGTGGAGTTCCTATCCCCTTTGGGGCCCACAATCCTTGAGCCTGAAAAGATGGATAAGCAGTTAGGAACATTGGCTGCTCATCCAGAGATTCAGGTTTGATTCCCAAGGTTCAAATGGCCTGTGTAGACACCAGGCATGTAAGTCGTACAGAGACATACATGTAGGCCAAACATTGAGACACATAAATAAAATAAAATAAAATAAATAAAATAAAATAAAAGCTTAAAATATTTTTTCACAATAAAAATAGATTAATGAGAGTTATGAAAGACAGATTTATTAGTGTGTATATATGTATGTATGTATGCATGTATATACATAAATGAGTACAAGTGCCTATGGTTTTACTATGTTATTACTAATATGGCTCAAAAAGTATATCCTTCTGGGTCTTGGTCTCCCCTACTCTAAAATAAAAAGACTGAACTATGTATATAACAAAGGTGTTCTGAACATTGCAGAGGTAAATACTGGGAAAAGTCTAGAGTTGTTGAGGTTAATAGAAAAACCTCATTCAGAAGAAATTATTTATAAACACACACACACACACACAGATTGGTGATTGGCTCAATTAACAAGTCTAGAAGACAGGTCTCCTTTAGGGTTCATTTGGTTCAGTTGCTCAGTCCCAGTATTAGGTAGCTGGTTTCTTTTCCTCTCTCTGCTCTGTCTTCTGAGGTATAAAATGCAATCTAGAGTTGGCTGTCCTTCAAAGTCCCAAGAGCTTTGAGGAAAAACTTCTAAAAGTTGAAGATCCTTGAGCTAACATTTCTCTTATTCAAAACTAAGGAAAAAACAAAATGATCCCATCAAGAAATTCTCCAAAAAGGGTGATGGGAAAAATCACAGAAAACCCTCATGACTTACTGTCCAAATGGACCAGAAAGTTTGTGTGTCGTTCACTATCTGAGCAGAGGACTTCTCATGGTAATTGACTCAGACTACAATCACGTGAAAAAGTACTAGAGCCCTGGGAAGGGGATTATAAATCCTGGAACACTGCTTTCCACCTTTATGCTGCACACTAGTAAGATGGGAAAGAGCACAGAACTGATACTGGACAGATGTAAATCTGCTATAGAGATTCAAGATTCCAGTCTTTACGTAAGGATGAAGATCATACTGAAACAGGCAGGTAGCATTAGGTCATCTATATCTTGCTAACTACTCCTTGTTCATCTTTATATCCTTGATTATTGCTAGCATGAATGTCTCTCCATAGCCTATCCTTTAAGTTAAATTTTGAAGCAACATGCCTTCCTGATCTTTCTACCAAACACTAATAGGAACTGTCTAGTACACCTACCTCAAGCTGAGTAGCTAGTAGCATACACAGAATATAACTTCAGTAAAATCTTAATGAATAAGAGAAACTCTACAAAAGTTCCTAGCTGAGAAAAGTATCTCTCAAGCAAGATTTAGAGATCATTTGCATTCTTATGACCTTTAGAAGAATGATACAGTTCTTTTAAAACATATATATTCTTTTCTATACTAATGAACTATTAATTATGCAGGAAAGAAAATGAATATGCCTTTGGCATTAGCCAAATAATTAGTATGTGTTTATTCCTTATGATAAGAACATCTATTTTATTGTTGGTACTTTCCTCTATGTGCATGTGTATACATTATACATGTGTGTGTAAATATGTGAATGCAGGAGTAGATTTGTATGCAGATACATGTGCGTGCTTGTGCATATGTATACAAGAGCCCAGAGGTCAACCTAGGGTATCATTCCTCAGATGCCATCCACTTGAGTTTTGTTTGCTTGATTTGGTTTGGTTTTTGGTTTTGTTTCTGTTTTGTTTTGTTATTTGTTGTTATTGTGGTGGGGGTGGTGGGGGTGGTGGGGGTGGTGGTGGTGCTTTTGCTCTGCTCTGCTCTGCTCTGCTCTGCTCTGCTCTGCTCTGCTCTGCTCTGCTCTGCTCTGCTCTGCTCTGCTTTGCTTTTTTGAGACATGGTCTCTCACTAGCCTAGAACTCACTAAATGGGCTGAAATGGCTAGTCAGTGATCCCCAGGGTCTCTACTGCCCCTCACTTCGATTGCAAATATGCACTCAGCATTTTCATGTGTTTTTAGAGGATCTAACATGCTTTCATGACAAGCACTTTATAAAGTAGCCTATATCCTCAAGCTCTTTTTATTTTAACAATAACATTTGAAGTAAATAATTTCATTTAACCAGACTAGATATAGTACAAATATCATCCTAAAATTGTGTATGCTTGTCCTAAAAGCTTAGAAATTTCCAAATCAATACATTTTAACTAATACCTATAGTTCTCAAAACCTCAAATCATTAGTGAAATAAATCCCTTCATAAAGTATTTACATTGAAAAAAGACTTTTTGTATACAACTTAATCTTCCAGTGCTTTACCTTTCACAGGCTATGTCATGAATTTCAGAATAACATGCAAAGACTTGTTTAATTCTGTCCAATTTTCAAAAAATAGTTCTACTTCCACACAAATTAATTTTAAAACATAGACGATTTTAGTGAGTTCACAACATGCAATTATTATATATCTGAGAATTTTAGAAAGAATTAGAAAGAATGACTCTATGAGGGTTTTTTTTTTTCAATATTATTATTACTCACTTTTTTTCTGAAGCCTGAAGAATATCAGAATTGGATTACCTCAAAATTAGCTCACTTTCTAAACACAAAATTGTAAACTGGAGGATGTCTTTGAAAGGAGAGAGTGTGTGGGAGATGATAAAGCACAGTGCGTGTATCAGAGTCAAGCAAGAGCAAATGCGGAGGGAGATGGACTCTCTAAATTTAGCAGAAACGCTGTAATAGTTCAGAACTTGTCCTTTTGGTTTGCAGAGGCCATGTGATGAATTTTAAGAGTAGAATCTGATGAAAGAGTGAAACAAAAAATGTGTACAGAATATAAACTAGCCAGAGCAGCTGAACTTCATGGAAAATGACGATAAATTTTTCAAACCACGATAATAGCACATGTGCTGAATCCAGGTGACATCATGTGAGTACCGCTTCAATCTCCATCAGACATCTCTCCATCCATACACATCATCAATTACATTTTTATTTCACAATACTTCTGAAAAGCACCATTTGGCTTTCTCTCTAGCTATGAGCTATTCTCAGCCTAATATAGAGTAACGCCTCAGGAAATAAACTAACAGTATAAAGGGTAGCTAATGCAATGGACAGTTGTATGTGTATCTTCCGCAGAAGTTGATGCCTGATCCAACTCAAGGCTAAGATGTCGAATAACTTTGATCTACATTTCTAAGTACCTAGAATAAATAATCCAAAATACCTGATAGTACTGGAAGGTGAAGTCAGACTATAATAAGTCACTTTCCAAAAGCAAAATCCATCAGAAAATAAAGGAGAGGGAGTCATTAATCTTATAAACAAATAATATTGATATAATAATATTGAGCTTGACAGAAGATACAAGCTTGATAAGCAGGTTAAGGCAGGGATCCTGAAAACCTCAGTTTCGGGAATATCCTTGTTGGAGACCAGGAATGCCAGGAGAGTTCTGTTCCTAGATCCTTGCTACTGGTTCTTCAGAAATAAGCACCTCTGCTTAGAGCTACATGTCACCTTCTCTCTGAATCTCCTGTCTAGTGGACATCTTTGGATCTCAAAATTTTCATGGTAAAAATAGGTCACATGTATTCTCCAATTTGAGCCCATCTCCGAACTTTAGGGGTCTCATTCTTGAATGGGAAATGTTGTAAGAGCCTTCCAGGCCATTAAGGATGGTCATCTCTCTAATGGAATCTACTTCTCATCCTAGGGGGAGACATGAAATTCTGAACTGCTCCAGAGATTAGAACATTGCATAGCGTTATCTTCTCCCTTAAGAGTCACCTCAGTTGAACTTGTCAGTCACTTGTTCAAAAGACCTTCTCCAGGAAAGCAGATTAACCTAATGCTATATTAAAGAGATGGGGGAGAATATCTACCCTTCATGAATTAATGTATTTTTCCTTCTCAGAATCCCCACCAGCCTTCATACAGTTGCTTGCAAAATTTTTTCCATGCATCTCTGTTAAATCTTTGTGCTTTTCTGAGTCTTAACTCGAACAAGAGTAGCATTTGTTTCTCAAATTCTCCTCTCTTTCTTTCAGATACTGGCCAAGGCCTAAATGTGTTTTCTCTGGCTCTTTGGGCTTTCTCTTCCCTTCTCGGAAGCTCTCTCCTTTCACCATGTAGCTGTTTGTTCCCATGCTGTTGAACATTGCTGAATGCACCACCCTACTGCACAATACCTAGCTTTATCTCTTCATCTCCGTCCACTGGCAGATGCCAAGATAAGCAGCATTTCTACCTTGCTATTTTTTTCTCCAATTCTACTAATCTTGTCCTGGGCTTCCTGCAGAGTCTGATTTTAAATCATTTTATTAACAAGACTAAGAACTCAAAGAGGGAACTTCCTCTTTCCCAGTAGCACAACTGAACAGTCAGTGGACAGCGCCATGCGTTACCCTGTTGCTTCAGTTGAATTTCAGTGATGGGTGGTTCTGGTGAACAGTCTAGGGCTTGCATAGAAATCAGCATGCTTGGTGATACAGCTGAACTTTCTTTAAATCAGTACTCAAAAAACCTCTATCCCGGTTCCTTTGCAATCTCAAGCATAAAACCAGAGATGCAATCAGTGCTGAAAAAAAAAAAAACCCCTCTACAAAGCTACCTGGTCTAAAGCAATATATCACAGCACTGAATACGGAGGCAGCTAAATTAATTATAATAAATCCATGCTGTGGAATGCTATAAAGTCTGCAGAAAGAGTGCATTCACTTTCATCTGGTGATATGGGAAATATACCAATTATACTGCAAGGTGAAAAAGAGCAGTTTGAGAAACGATGTAACCCTGTGTCCATTTGTGTATGAATCTCACATGAAGAAGAAAAGCACATACTTATTTCCCTTTACATCTGTAAAATTTTCTAAAAGTGCTTATACAATGCCTGTGGCCAACTTCTACCTCCACCTCAGGGGCCCTGTGGTATCAAAGTTGTCAAAGATTTTAAGTCAAAATTATTACAGTAAAAGGACAAGATAATATTGTTCTCCCTTGTTCTGTTTGCATGAAGATAAACTCCTAAGTAAGTAGTTGATTGTATAAGCTGTGCATAGCGATACTCTAGAAGGTCGAGAAAGAAAAATTTGAAGTTCGAAGTCATCTTTTGCTACATAGTTAATTCCAGATCAGTTTAGGATAAATAAGACTCTGTAAAAATAAATATATAAAATAGCCTATCACATGTTGTTTTTTTAATCAAGTATAAGTGAGAACTTATGCACGCGTACATGTATACTTACGCACACAACATATAGAGAGACAGCTCATTCCCATGCCAGCTTCTAAAAGCTGAGATTGTATCATCTGGCTCCGATCTATAGAATGTCTCCATGGCTCTAGGAATCCTAATTTCCAACACTATCAAGAGTAGGATGTAAAGTGGATGGATGGATGGATGGATGGATGGATGGATGGATGGATGGATGGGTAAATAAATAAATAAAGGAACAGAGAAGGATGTTAATTTGACATTTGTTCTCTAGCTATCAAGTTTAGACTTTTCAAAGCAAACAGAATCTTGTATTTCATGGGGTTTTTTTTTTTTCCAAAAACAGAAGGAAATAAAATCTTCCCTGGTGCTACCAGTGATATGCACAATGCCCCATCTCTTCCCCATTTTCAATTAATCTTGAAAGACTGAGTGGGACCATGACTCAGAAAACCGTAAGAATGATGAGACTCCATGCTTAGTGATGCAGGAATGATACGCATTGAACCATGAGGATTGTGACAGGCAATGGTATTTAAATCTGTTCTCCTTTGTTACAAATCACAGAGACAAGGAAAATAAATAAATAAAGCTAAAACAAACAACAACAAAAACCCACCTACCTTAGTAGGTAAGTACTCTCCAAATTAGGTGCTGCTCTCTCACCACTCAGCAGTAAATTAACTGGGGACAAGCACTTCTAACTTAGTTTTCTTAATTTTTAAACTGTAATTATACCAATTCCCTAATACATTATGAGGATTGGCAAATATTGTTTAAAATTAAAGAGGATGAGATTTAATATATATTGAAAATAAAACTAGTATTTCTAATAGTGAAACACTGTTACAAATAACTCAAATATTTACTACGATGGTATCTTATAACCAGTTATAAAACTGGGCATGGTGGTATGGACAGGTGTTGGGTAAACAGTGGAGAGGAGAGAAAGAAAGAAGAGGAGAAAGGAAAAGAGGGAAGGGGGTATCAAAGGGATGGGGTAGAAGAGGAGAGTACAAGACAGGAGAGGAGAGGAAGGGAGAGGAGAGGAGAGGAGAGGGAGAGGAGAGGACCAGAGAGGAGAGGAGCAGAGGGAAAGAGAGGTGACAAAAAAAGAGGGGAGAGGAGAGGACAAAACAAGAGAACATGGGGCGGGGCAGGGCGGGGTGAGGCGGAAGACTATACTAAAACAATCACAATCTTTGGGCTGGAGAGATTGCTCAATGCAATCTCAATGCAAGTGAATACTTTTCTTGCAGGGGACCCAGGTTATTTCCTAATACTGAATCACGTAGCTCACAACTGCCTGTAACTCCAGCTCCAGACACTTCAACAACCTCTTCTGGTCTCCAGGGGTACTTGCACTCATATGCACATACCTACACACAGATACATAAAAATATGTATGATTAAAAATTAAAACATTTATCTTTAAAAATAGTTCAATCTCAGCTACTACATGGGCAAAAAACTTCAGACAATTCTTACTTCTGACTTGTCTCCTTAGATGGAAGAACAGACTTAAATTCAGAAAATAAATGATTCTATTAGATGGTGACAGTACTTAATATTTTCTGGTTGACCAGCATTATCAATAGCCTTACATCTTATATTCAGTTTTCCCAACAATGCTGGGTGACAGACTTCATTTCCATTTTACATATATAAAATGAGGGTAAAAGTGGCGGAAAATAAGGTGGTTTAAAAAAAATAAAGTAATAACAATAGCAAAATTCTTTCTCTTTGCGTTTCTTAGCTCTATCAATACAATAGCTACAAAAAGCCATCTTCTTCCAGCTTAAAGATGAGATAGGACTCATGGTACATGTCACAATGAGGCAATCAAGCCTCAAAGGAATAGTTCAGCAACCTGAGATGCCACTCAGCATGTGCTATGCACACATTCCTCTTCCAATAATGCACTTGACAGCTTAGGAAACTATGTACATGACCTCTCTTTGAAAAATGTACCTAGATAGCTGTTAGCAACCTAGAGCCCTATACGCATCAAACCGCACCCCACTCTGAACAATAAAGTAAATTTCTCTCCCTTTAATGGCCATCACACTTACACATACTTTAGTCAATCACATTTCACTATGTCCAGGAACAATAATAATAATGTTAATTTAGCACAAACTGGTTTTTGCAAAAAGACAAAACTATGGTTTTGTCCTACAGATAATGTCCTTTGCATTACAGAACTTTCATGAGGTTCATTTATTAACTGTTGACCTTAATTGAGCTATTAGTGTTCAGCTGAGGAACAGAAAAAGGAGTTAATTTGACATTAGATCTCCTGCTACCAAGTTTAATCTTTTCAAAACAGACAGAATCTTGTATTTCATGTTGTGCTTGCAGACAGGAACCTAGCATAACTGTCTTCTGAGAGGCTCCACTCCGACAGCTGACCAGGAAAGATGCAGATATGCACAGGGAAACATTTGATGGAGTCCTAGAAGTCTTTCAGAAAAGTTGGGTGAAGGATGGAAGAACCCAAAGTTGATAGGGACTCCACAAGAAGACCAAAGTAGTCAGCTAACCTGGACACTTGGGGACTCCCAGAAACTGAACCACCAACCAAAAAGCATACATGGGTTGAATATAGGCATCCCTTGCACATATGTAGCAGATGTGCAGTTTGATCTTCATGTGGGTCTCCCAACAACTGGAGAAAGGATTACCCTGACTCTGTTGTCTGCCTATGAATCTTGTTTCCCTCACCAGGCTACTCTGTATGGCCTCAGTGAGAGAGGATGTGCCTGTTCCTGCTATGACTTGAGGTAGAAAGACAAGGCATCAAGTGGAGGGATGGGGTTGTCATCCCACAGTCAAAAACACTGACCCAGAATTGTTCTTGTCTAAAAGAACTGCAGGGACAAAAATGGAGAAAAGCCTGAGGAAAAGGAGATCCAGTGACAGGTCCAACTTGGGATCCATCTCAAGGGGAGGCTCTAAAGTCTTACACTATTACTGATGCCACAGTGTGCTTACAGACAGGAGCCTAGCATGGCTAGCCTCTGAGAGGTCCAACAAGCAGCTGACAAAGACAGATGCAGATACTTATACCCAACAATTGGACTGAAGTCAGGGACCCTGTGATTGAATTAGGGAAAGGCTGGAAGAAATTGAAGAAGAGGGCAGCCCATGTGAAGCCCAGCAGTCTCAACTAACATGGACCACTAAGATCTCTCAGACACTGGATCATCAACCAGGCAGCATACTCAACCTTGTACAAGGCCCCAACACAGATGACTGCCTGTCCTGGCCTCAGTGGGAGAAGATGCACCTAACTGTCAAGAAAATTGATGCCCCAGGGAGTGGGGAAGCCTGGTGGAGGAGGGGATGGGGGTTGGGAACATCCTCTTGTACCCAGAATGGAGGAGGAATGGGATGTGGAACTGTGGGAGGGTGGACCAAAAGGGGATAATGACTGGATTGTAAAAATAAAAGCAATAAAAAAATAAAAAATAAATTTAAAAAAGAATATTGAACATTGTCTAAAAGATATATGACTTATACTATTATTTATGATAATTTAATATTCTGAAACCAATTAAATTACAGTGAATATGTTCATAACAATGCTGTGTTCATTAGCATCACATTGTACAAAGCTCATATTTACATAATAGTATAATAGTATTAGAAAACTATGCAGATCCTTATGTATACGGAAGGAAAGAATATTGGAAAAAATATCATCCCAAATATTAACATTGTTGTTACAGAATGGCCTAGTTCATATAAAAGAATGCTTCATTACAATGCCATTAAACACATCCAACTGTCACAGTTAGAAGAAAAGGTATGGTTGGTACAAGCTAGCACCCTAAAGTCTTGTAGCAACTTTAAATAGATCAAATTCTGTACCCACGTTTTTCACACTGTGTTACTGTGATTGTTTTACTTCCCGACATCAAGTTCTTTAACAATAGAAAATAGAAGTGCAGGGTGTTTCCCGATAGGTGCCTTTGCAGTGGAGTCAAGTTCACTGCAGTATTTTTGTTCAGAGCCAAAGCAATACCTAATGTGCTCTTGTCACTTCCTCCAGAGCCTCTATTGTTACACTATGAATCCAAAGTAGAGTTGCTCGCTTCAACCCACACAAGGAATAGTACAGTCATGATATTATTATCAAATAGATGTTCGAAGCTTCACTAATGCCAAATATTCCCTCATGAAGATGCTTTTAAAAAATTAAGATGCAGCATGATATTATCTGTGACGTGGCCTCATAAGCTACACATGGATGTTCTAAAATATTACTAATGTTCTAATAGTAGTGCGCATTTAAAAATACAGTTTGTACTTCAGTGCCAGGTAATCTCATTATAACTAGCTGAAAGCTAATATTAAAAAATAAGAAAGCTTGGTATAGTGGCTCACACCTTTAATCCCAATGCTGAGGAAATGGAAACAGGAGACTCTCTGGGCATGACAACACAGGCTTTCTACCAACATTGGTGAACTCTAGATTCAGTGAGAGATCTGTGTCAAAAAATGTGAATTTGAGGAAGACGTCCTACATCAATCTCTGACATCCACAGGCACACACACATAGGCATACACACAGACATAGGCACACACGAGTACATATGTGCACACACATACACACACAAGCACATAACTAAACACACAACAAATGTCAACAAATCTTCAGATACATTATTCATTTATACCAACCAAAGAAACTGCAAAGAAAAAAGTTTGACCTCAAGAATAGCTAAACTTCTGAACTTCTATATTGGCCAAGGAAAAAAGAGAGCAAAGTAGGAGGAGGTAGAGAAGGGATGGTATTCATTCATCATTGTCAACTTGAATAGACTGTGGATCACCTAGAAAAAACACCACTCTGACTGTAACTGTGATGTTTTCAGACAGCTTTAATTGTAGACTGATGACACAACCTAACTGTGGGGAGCATCATCCCAGGGGTTGGGTGCCCAAAACGAAGAAGTAGAAGAAATGGAGCATGAGAATTCACATTCATCTCTTCTGTTCTCTGAATGTGTATATGATGTTACCAGCTATTCACACACCCATTGCCATACCTTCCAACTGGGATAGGTTATTTTCATTCTTAAACTGTGTGCAAATATAAATCTTTTGTGTCGCTTAAGTTGCTTTTTGTCCATTATTTTTCATAACACTGAGAAAAGTAACTAATATAGAAAGTTTATTTTTAAAGAAGAAGACTTAAAGAGAATTTTTGGTAACCTAATAAAGAACAGTGGATACATAAAATTTGCTTGTACATTTTCTCTTTAAGGAATCCAAGTGGCTATTATAAATGAGGATAGTAGTCTTATTTACAATAGCCGGAAGCTACAAAGAACCCAAATGTCCTTCAACAGAGGAATGGATACAGAAAATGTAGTACGTTTATAAAATGGAGTACTACTCAGCTATTAAAAACAATGAATTCATGAAATTTTTAGGCAAATGGATGGAACTAGAAAGTATCGTCTTAAGTGAGGTAACCCAGTCACAAAAGAGCACACATTGTCTGCACTCACTGATAAGTGAATATTAGCCCCCAAAGCTCAGAATACTCAAGATAAAAATCACAGACCACATGAAGCTCAAAAAGAAAGACCAAACTGTGGGTGCTTCGGTCCTTCTTAGAAAGGAGAACAAAATATTCACAGAAGCAATTATCTAAAAAAGTGTGGAGCAGAGACTGAAGGAAGTCCATCCAAAGACTTCCCCACGTGGGAATCCACTCTACATACAGTCACCAAACGCAGACATTATTGTGGATGCCAAGAAATGCATGCTCATAGGAACCTGATATAGCTGTCTCCTGAGAGGCTCTGCCAGAGCCTGACAAATACAGAGAAGGATGCTCACAGCCAACCATTGAACCAAACACAGGGTCCCCAACGGAGGAGTTAGAGAAAGGACTGAAGAAGCCGAAGGGGTTTGCAATCCCATAGAAAGAACAATAATATCAACCAGCCAGACCCTGCCCCCAGAGCTCCCAGGGACTATACCACCAACCAAGGAGTACACATGGAGGGACCCATGACTCCAGTCACATGTGTAGCAGAGGATGCCTTGTCGGGCATCAATGATAGGAGAAGCCCTTTGTCCTGTGAAGGCTGGGTGCCCCAGTGTAGGGGAATGTGAGGCAGGGGAGGAGGGAGAGGATGGGTGGGTGGAAGAACACCCTCATAGAAGCAGGCAGAGGTGGATGGGATAGGGAGTTTCTAGAGGATGAACCAGGACTGGGAATAATATTTAAAATATAAATAAAAATTATCCAATAAAAAAAATTAAAAAAAAAAGAATTCAAGTGGCTTGTGATAATAACTATGGCAACAACCATTTCTTCCACTTATGAAATGTTAAATAAAAAGAATATTTTCCTAATAGTTCCAGAAAAGACAAAGTTCACTTTTTATACCAATTCTTCATGTTTTGGTTGTGTGCCTAGTCTTTGACGGCTGAACCATTCGTCCAGCCTTTTCTTTGTCCACTAATTATGTATCATGCTAAACTGTTGAAAAGACATTACTTTCTGAATCAGGATGATAAAACAATTACACACCAAGCCTGCAAAAATCTCATTAAAATTAAAAGCTCTCTTTTTAGGACAATGTCTGTTTTTATTATTGTAACGGGGGGGTGGGGGGGAGGGGCGTTCTGTACATGAGTACAGTTGTTCATGGAGGCCAGAATCATTAGATGGGCCTGGAACTGGATTTCAGGAAACTGTGAGCCACCTAATATGAATAATTAATACTAAGCTTGAACTTTTGGTTCTCTGGAAGAAATGTCTTTCCAAGCACTACTAAGGAAAAAAAGTCTCACTCTATCAGTGAGCCAAACTGTGGAGTGATTGTTTTTGAAAAGCACAGAGCAAGCGGAATTGGAATGATAGAATATCTGCCTAAATAAAAGACAATCCAGAAAGGCAAAAGAGGGGACATTCCAGGACCATATTTCCCAGTGATGACACATGGAAAGCCTAAGCCAAGAGTAGGTAGATAATGACCCACTGCTACAGTAATTAATGGGTGAACCAGTATATACAGAGAGACTGCTTGGAATATATCGCCCATGTCAAACATCCCAAGAAACAGTACTAAACCTACACTGTTCCAACTAGTAAGTAGCACAGCAGTGACTGCTTTCTTCCAGCATGGACACTGAAGTTACAAAACAACTCAATCTTTGCAGAGAATTTGAATAATCTTACTCTAAGCAAAGTGGAAAGTCTTATGATAGTGCCAAAACAAATCAAATACATAGGAGACATAACAGAAAAGCACAAGGCCAGGAAATGAAATATAACTGAACTATGATGATGTCATTCATGTGAAACACTGTAAAGAACATATATATATATATATATATATATATATATATATATATATATATAAATTTTTTTCAAATTGTAATTTATACTCATTCACACAGGGGTTATAAACACAAAAAGGCAGGATGTGGGGAAGGGGATGACACTGGAGCATGGGTGTTCAGGAGGAATACAGATATCTTTCAGAACAGGGTATAGGCTGGGTGAGGGTTCAGGGGATGGATAGGTCACTATGACTCTGCCTATGATTCACTTGTCCTTATCTAAGTTGGTATTATCTGCCAAGGCTACCTATTTACAAGGTCTATGACTACTTAGGCTGGTAAATTGTCACAAAAACTGCCTGTTTACAATAGCTTATAGCCATCTGTTTCAATGTCCAGTGAGGCATGAGGGCCATACCCATGCCAATGTCTTTTTCCTGGAGAGGGGATACTTTTGACATCAACCCTTATGCAGTCAGGCTTGTCTCTCAGGGAACCCAGAGAGATATTTTTAACTTTTATTGATATTCCCTTGCAGTGCTTAGCCCCACAGCCTAAGTAAGAATTCAGGTCGCCTGTCAGAGGGGGTTCTGGGTGCCCCCTCTCTGCTTGGTCTAGGGGCAGAAGTCCCCTCTTTTAGGTTGGGTGGAGATGGGCTTTGGGAACAACTTGTATAAAGTAACAACCTTATCTTGAGTCTCGTGGTCCTCCACAGCTAACTTATGATAATGTATCTGAATAGGTTTTGCTACCAAATTATTTATCTGTTGTTTCACAGAGTTAGTCCGCCTATTTGAGGCCCAGGGACCAGAAGAAATAAGCAAAAAGAACGCAAGTAATGGTCCCAAGATGAGAGGAGGTAGGGTTGACAACACTGGAGAGACTGAAAACCAATTCTTGTACCAGCACTCATCTTTCTCTTTCTCTCTCTGACTTTTCTCAGGGCCTTCTCTGACCTTTTTCATGCTCTCTTTAACCATCCCTGTCTTGTCTATGTAAAGGCAATATTCTTCTTTAAGGGCTGTACGCAGTCAAGAGCTGTACACAGCCTTTTCTATTGTAATAGAGTAAACCAAGTCCAATAAGGATCTTTTGCAATTTGAGGTCTGTTCAGACAGCGAAACGAGGGATTTCTTCAGATTAGTGATGTCAATCTCTAGCTGTTTGATGTTCTTGTCAATGGCCCTTCAAAGGTCTAAATAGTGTAAGTTCAGAGGCCAGCATCTGGATTAAAACTTCTAACAGCAGACATCACGGGTGATTCATTTTTACCTGGAAAGGAAAAAGAAGGGAAGTCTCAGGGAGATTTCTCTTCCCTGGATGTAAATTGTTATTCATTTTATTTATGGTTGGGCCTGGCTTTGTGGGGTTATCTATTTATTTCATTAATCTTTTTGGTAGCTGGTTAGCTGTGCCTTCTGTGGTATCAAACAGGCATAGCAATCCTCAGCCCCATAAGGGAACTGGGTCTGGGCCACTCCCTTTAAGGGTAAGAGGGTCCTTCCCCATATCTGTGGCAAAGTTTTTATTGGTCTCCGTGATGCCAGAGGCAGTCAGCAGCAGATTTGCCATGAGCTTTCAGTTTTAGAGAGTTAAAAGTGAAGAAGGCATGATGGAGAATATTTCAAGGAGACTCCTTCTGGGAGGGGCATACCATTCCCCCTCTTTTGTTTTTAAAGCCAATTTTTCAGAGTTCTTGTGAAATCAGGGCAGAAGCACCAACAGTCGCTCCTTCCATACTAAGCGAGTCATGCAGACATTATTTAAAGGAAAATAAATCTATATTAATAATCTTTTGTCAAAGGACTGTTATAGCACCACCGACAACTAATCAGACTATACAATATATTGATTAGTAATAGCTTTTTCTACTTTTTGTGAGATTACTCCTCTTTTGTCAATTAATTGTTGAGAGAAATTAGGATTTACATCCCTCTTGAGAATATTAAACAGAGACTTAATTTCTTTTGTGGAGAGCTTAAAATATGATCTTAGCCAGTTAGCATCTCCTAGAAACTTTTGAAAATAATATGAATTAAGTAAACTCTCTCTTTTTTTTTCAAACCCTTTATCTGTTTTTTTATTGGATATTTTACGTATTTACCATTTAATGTTATCTCCTATCCCATTCTCCACCAAAATCCCTTATCACATGCCCCCTCCTCCTATTTTTATGAGGGTGTGCTCCAAACAACCTCCCAGTCCCATCTCCCTGCTCTCGAATTCCCCGACACTAGGGAATCCAAACTTTCGGGGACCATGGCCCTCCACTTCCACTGATGTCTGACAAGGTCACCCTCAACTACCTATACAGGTGGAGACATGAGTCCCTCCCTTTGTGCTATCAGTCTGGAGGTTTAGACTTTGGGAGCTCTGGTTGAAACATTTGATACTCCTTCTAGAAACGACCAAAGCACACACATTTTGGTCTTCCTTCTTCTTCTTGAGTTTCATGTGGTCTATGTGTTGTGTCTTAGATATTGTGAGCTTTTGGGCTAATATCCACTTATCAGTGAGTGCATACCATGTATGTTCTTTTGAGATTGGATCACCTCGCTCAGGATGATCTTTTCCAGCTCCATCCATTTGCCTAAGAATTTCATGAACTCATTGTTTTTAATAGCTGAGTAGTACTCCATTGTATAAATGTACCACATTTTCTACATCCATTTTTCTCTTGAAGGACATCTGGGTTCTTTCCAACTTATGGCTACTACAAATAAGGCTGCTATGAACATAGTGGAGCATGTGTCCCTGATGCATGTTGAAACACCTTTTGGGTATATGCCCAGGAGTGGTATAGCTGGGTCCTCAAGTAACATTATGTTCAGTTTTCTGAGATACCACCAGACTCCTTTCCCTAGTGGTTGTACCAGTTTACAATCCCACCAACAGTGGAGGAGTGTTCCTCTTTCTCGACATCCTCGCCAACATGTGCTGTCACCTGTTTTTTTGATCTTAGCCATTCTGACTGGTGTGAGGTGGAATCTCAGTGTTGTTTTCATTTGCATTTCCCTGATGACTAGGGATGCTCAACACTTCTTTAGATGCTTCTCAACCATTTGAGCTTCCACAGTTGAGAATTCTTTGTTCAGCTCTGTGCTCCATTTTTGAAATAGGGTTCTTTGATTGTCTAGAGTCCAATTTCTTCAGTTCTTTGTATACCTTAGATATTAGCCCTTCATCATATGTAGGGTTGGTAAAGATCTTTTCCCAATCTGTTGGTTGTCGCTTTGTCCTATTGACAGTGTCCTTTGCTTTACAGAAGCTTTGCAGTTTTATGAGGTCCCATTTCTCAGTTCTTGGTCTTAGAGCCCAAGCCATTGGTGTTCTGTTCAGGAACTTTTCTCCTGTGCCCATGTGTTCGAGGCTTTTCCCCAGTTTCTCTTCTATTAGTTTCAGTGTATCTGGTTTTATGTGGAGGTCCTTGATCCACTTGGAATCGAGTTTTGTACAAGGAGATAAGTATGGATCAATTTGCATTCTTCTACATGCTGACCTCCAGTTGGACCAGCACCATTTGAAGAAAATGTTGTCTTTTTTCCACTGGATGGTTTTAGCTCCTTTGTCAAAGATCAAGTGACCATAGGTATGGGGGTTCATTTCTGGGTCTTCCATTCCATTGATCCTCCTGACTGTCTCTGTTCCAATACCATGCAGTTTTTATCACTATTGCTTTGTAGTACAGCTTGAAATCAGGGATGGTGATTCCTCCAGAAGTTCTTTTATTGCTGAGAGTAGTTTTCCCTATCTTGAGTTTTTTGTTATTCCAAATGAATTTTAAGATTGCACTTTCTATCTCTGAAGAATTGAGTGGGAATTTTGATGGGGATTGCATTAAATCTGTAGATTGCTTTTGACAAGATAGCCATTTTTACTATATTAATCCTTCCAATCCATGAGCATGGGAGATCGTTCCATCTTCTGAAATCTGTTTCGATTTCTTTCTTCAGGGGCTTGAAGTTCTTGTCATACAGGTCTTTTACTTGCTTGGTTAGGTTCACACCAAGGTATTTTATATTATCTGTGACTATTGTGATGGGTGTCAATTCCATAATTTCTTTCTCAGCCAGTTTATCTTTTGAGTAGAAGAAGGCTACTGGTTTGCTTGAGTTAATTTTATATCCAGTCACTTTGCTAAAGTTGTTTATCAGGTTTAAGAGTTCTCTGGTGGAAGATTTGAGGTCACTTAAGTATACTATCATATCATCTGCAAATAGTGAGATTTTGACTTCTTCCTTTCCAAATTGTATCCTTTTGACCTCCTTGTGTTGTCTAATAGCTCTGGCTAGGACTTCCAGTACTATATTGAATAGGTAGGGAGAGAGTGGGCAGCCTTGTCTAGTCCCTGATCTTAGTGGGATTGCTTCAAGTTTCTCACAATTTAGTTTGATGTTGGCTACCGGTTTGCTGTATATTGCTTTTACTATGTTTAGGTATGAACCTTGAATTCCTGATCTTTCCAACACTTTTATCATGAAGGGATGTTGAATTTTGTCAAATGCTCTCTCAGCATCTAGTGATAAGATCATGTGGTTCTTTTCTTTGAGTTTGTTTATATAGTGGATTACATTGATGGATTTCTGTATAGTGAACCAACCCTGCATTCCTGAGATAAAGCCTACTTGATCATGATGGATAATTGTTTTGATGTGTTCTTGGATTCGGTTTGCTAGAATTTTATTGAGTACTTTTGCATCAATGTTCATAAGGGAGATTGGTCTGAAGTTCTCTTTCTTTGTTGGGTCTTTGTGTGGTTTAAGTATGAGCGTAATTGTGCCTACATAGAATGAATTAGGTAGTATTCCTTCTGTTTCTATTTTGTGGAATAGTTTGAAGAGAATTGGTATTAGGGCTTCTTTGAAGGTCAGATAGAATTCTGCACTAAAACTGTCTGGTCCCGAACTTTTTTTGTGGGGAGACTTTTAATGACTGCTTTTATTTCTTTTGGGGTTATGGGACTGTTTAAGTGGTTTATCTGCTCCTGATTTAACATTGGTAACTGATATTTGTCTAACAATTGTCCATTTCATCCAGATTTTCCAATTTTCCTGAGTATAGGCTTTTGTAGTAGGATCTAATGATTTTTTTAATTTCCTCAGTTTCTGTTGTTATGTCTCTCTTTTCAGTTCTGATTTTATTAATTTGGATACTGTCTCTCTGTCCTCTGATTAGTCTGGCTAAGGGTTTATCTATCTTGTTGATTTTCTCAAAGAATTAATTTTTTATTAATTCTTTGTATAGCTTTTTTGTTTTTATTTGGTTGATTTCATCCCTGAGTTTGATTATTTCCTGCCTTCTACTCTTCTTGGGTGTATTAGCTTCTTTTTGTTCTGGGGCTTTCAGGTGCCTTGTCAAGCTGCTAATGTAAGCTCCCTCCAGTTTCTTTTTATATGCACTTAGAGCTATGAATTTTCATCTTAGCACTCCTTTCATTGTATCCCATAAGTTTTGGTATGATGTGTCATCATTTTCATTAAATTCTAAAAAGTCTTTAATTTCTTTCTTTATTTCTTCCCTGACCTGTTTATCAATGAGTAGCTTGTTCAGTTTCCATGTGAATGTGGCTTTCCATTGTCTTTGTCATTATTCAAGACCAGCCTTAGACCATGGTGATCTGATAGGATGCAAGGGATTATTTCAATTTTTTTGAATCTGTTGAGGCCTGTTTTGTGCCCAATTATATGGTCTATTTTGGAGAAGGTACCATGAGGTGCTGAGAAAAAGGGATATTCTTTTGCTTTAGGATGAAATGTTCTATAGATATCTGTTAGGTCCATTTGGTTCATAACTTCTGTTAGTTTCACTGTATCTCTGTTTAGTTTCTGTTTCCATGATCTATCCATTGCTGAGAGTGGGGTGTTGAAGTCTCCCACTATAATTGTGTGAGGTGCAATGTGTGCTTTGAGCTTTAGTAAGGTTTCTTTTATGAAGGTGGGTGCTCTTGCATTTGGCGCATAGATATTCAGAATTGAGAGTTCATGTTGGTTGACTTTTCCTTTGACAAGTATGAAATGACCTTCCTTATCCTTTTTGATAGCTTTAAGTTGAAAGTCGATTTTATTCGATATTAGAATGGCTACTCCAGCTTGTTTCTTAGGGCCATTTGCTTGAAAAATTGTTTTCCAACCTTTTACTCTAAGGTATTGTCTGTCTTTGTCACTGAGGTGGGTTTCCTGTAAGCAGCAAAAAGCTGGGTCCTGTTTGCGTATCCAGTCCGTTAGCCTATGCCTTTTTATTGGGGTATTGAGTCCATTGATATTAAGAGATATTAAGGAAAAGGTGTTGTTGCTTCCTGTCATTTTTGCTAATAGTGGAGGCTTTGTTTGTGTGGTTATCTTCTTTTGGGTTTGTTGGAAGGGGATTATTTTCTTGCTCTTTCTAGGGTATAGTTTCTCTCCTTGTATTGGAGCTTTCCTGCTATTATCCTTTGTAGTGCTGGATTTGTGGGAAGATACTGTGTAAATTTGGTTTTGTCGTGGAATATCTTGGTTTCTCCATCTATGGTAATTGAGAGTTTTGCTGGGTATAGTAGCCTGGGCTGGCATTTATGTTCTCTTAGGGTCTGTATGACATCTGTCTAGTATCTTCTGGCTTTTATAGTATCTGGTGAGAATTCAGGTGTAATTCTAATAGGTTTGCCTTTATATGTTACTTGGCCTTTTTCCCTTACTGCTTTTAAAATTCTTTCTTTGTTTTGTGCATTTTGTGTTTTGACTATTATGTGATGGGAGGTATTTCTTTTCTGATCTAGTCTATTTGGCATTCTGTAGGCTTCTTGTATGATTATGGGATTATGATTATTCTCATTCCTTAGGTTAGGGAAATTTTCTTCTATAATATTGTTGAAGATATTTATTGGCCCTTTAAGTTGGGAATCTTCACTCTCTTCTATACCTATTATCCTTAGGTTTGGACTTCTCATTGTGTCCTGGATTTCCTGGATGTTTTGTGTTAAGAACTTTTTGCATTTTGCATCTTCTTTGACAGTTGTGTCAATATTTTCTAAGGTATCTTCTGCACCTGAGATTCTTTCTTCTATCTCTTGTATTCTGTTAGTGATGCTTGTGTCTATGACTCCTGATTTCTTTCTTAGGTTTTCTATCTCCAGGGTAGTCTCCCTTTGTGATTTCTTTATTGCTTCTACTTCCATTTTTATGTCCTGGATGGTTTTATTCAATTCCTTCATCCATTTGCTTGTGTTTTCTTGTAATTTTTTAAGGGATTTTTGTGTTTCTTTAAGGGCTTCTTCCTGTTTACTATCTCTGACTGGAGCCTGTCTTTCCTATTATCTAGGTTGTGTCAGAACTGTTTGGGATGGGTTTTGCTGCTGGGGTTAAAGCTGAGGCTCAAGATTGCTCAGTTCTCAGGTGGAGACCAGAAGGAACCCGTGCTCCAGGACAGGAGTGAATTCTTGGGTCCCAGTTACTCCTTGTTTGGGGCAGGTGTTGCAGCCTCCTTGCCTAGGATACTACTTAGGTTAGAGCTCCTCGGAACCCAGCTTCCTCTGGGTTCTGTGAGATTGGATGCAGAGCTGTCTCCCGGGATCTACTGAGCACTCAGGCCCAGACCAAAAGGAACCTGTGCTCCTGGCCAAGAGTGAATTCCTGGGTCCCACTGGGTCCCAGTTACCCCCTGTTTGGGGCAGGTGTTGCTGTCTCCTTACCTGAGATGCTGTCTGAGTTAAAGCTCCTGGGAGGCCCTCTTCCTCTGGGTTTTGTGAAGTTGAGTACAGAGCTGCCACCTGAGATCTCTGAAAAGAACTTTTAATTCTCTCCTTTAGTAACAATCCACAAGTTTCAGGGTGGCTAAGAGTATAGTCTCAGTTCCTATATGTACCTGCACAGCTTTGATACTTCTTAGATAAGTGCCTGCAGCTCTTTCTAAATATCTTATCACCTGTGAAAATCAAATAATAGTAGTTACCGCAAAAGAGCAGTAGTTTATTTATTTAATACATTCTCACAGTGTTTTGCTGAAATAGTAAAGCTAATATTTTCTATATGTATGACAAGGTTATATTATGATTCCCCAGACTGGGCTCAAATTTACTACTCTCCTGTCTCAGCTTCTCCATTGCTGGAACAATAATTCCGTGACAATTTTCCCAATTTGATTTGAAATTCAAGGGATTTGATACAACTAGAGAGAATTACTGCTCATCTCCCATTTATTCAAGCCAAGAAGAAAATAATCTATACTCTTGGACAGAGTACTTACAAAGATTTGGCTTAAACAAGCAAGCAAGACTGCTAAGGGGCCATAAGGCATAGACATTTTATTAATCAGCTTCATCTTTCTGTGTACATTTGGGAAAGGAATCAAACATCAGATATTTGAGAGCAGAAAGAATGGCAGAGAAAATATTAGACAATGTAGAGCTAAAGTTGGGAGTTATTAAATGAACTTGAGTTCATAGTCACTGAGTTTACATTGTACATAAACTCGTGCAGGAAGAAATATGCTCCTATTAATACAAAATGAAAATATATAAATGAGAATGTGGGAAAAATATTTTTAAAAATCATAAATATTATTAGGGTCACACATTACATATCTTATGAATGACTGATCAAGTAATGAAATAATTCCACAGGTCATAAAATACTCAACTAACAATAAATTTCATATACATACAAATAGGAAATACATAGTGATTTCAAATGTTCACAAAATATTTTCAAAAATATTCATGCTCCAAGAATTCCCTTCCCCCCATTGAAGCCATTATATACAAATATAGAACATTTGGCCATGTTACCCAGTAGCAATATAATATAATTGTCTTAGTCATTGTTCCATTGATGTGAAGAGATATCATGACCAAAGCAACTCTTATGAAGGAAAGCATTTAATTTAGGGGTCCTTACAGTTTCAGAGGTTTAGCCCATTATCACCACCTACTCCAACAAGGACACACATCATAATCCTTCCAAAAAATTCACCAACTGGAAAACAAGTATGCAAATGTATGAATCTATGGGGGCTACTATCATTCAAACTACCACAATAGTCATAAATTGGGACTTTATCATGTAATATTTTTGTTCTTACTTATATATGTATGCATGTATGTGTGTCTGCCTGTGTATGTATGTGCATGTATGTGGTAGTTTGAATAGGAATGGCCCCATAGACTCATATATTTGCATGCTTGGCCCATGGGGAATCACACTATTAGGAGACGTTGTCTTGTTGGGGGCAGCGTGTCACTGTGTGGGTGGGCTTTGAGGTCTTCTATGCTCAAGCTCTGCACATTGTTGAACAGTCTCCTCCTGTCTGCCTTCAGATCAAGATTTAGAACTCTTGGCTCCTCCAGAACCAAGTCTGCCTACATGATGTCATACTTCCCACCATGATGATAATGGACTGAGCCTCTGAAACTGTAAGTCAGACCCAACTAAATATTTGCCTTTATAAAAGTTGCCCTGGTCATAGTGTCTCTTTGCAACAATCAAACGCTAACTAAGATGATATGATTGTGAGTGCATGTGCCCACAGTGGCCAGAAGAGGGTTTATCCCTTTCATATGGTAGTTTTAGCACCACTGGGAATGAAAAAGCAAGTGCTACTAATCACTGACCTATCTCTCAAAGTTCCAAATATATTCTACAAAAGAAGAAAAAAGAGGGTCAATGAGATGGCTCAGCAAACAACTTTTACTATAGAGAATTCCAAATACTTTAGGTAAGCACTGCCTTCTCCCTGTAATAAAAATTATGCCTTATATCTTAAATATGGGATCCAGTTAATAACTTGTTTCCAGAGAATATGGATATGGAAAGATACAAAAAAACAACAACAACAATTTAACATTGAAGATCCTGGTAGAGAGGACCTCAGCTAGATGATACAACTAATCACTGATAAGTTAAGTGCCAGTCTGTCCTTTTGATATGATATAATGAGGATGGATTTTGTGTCTATGATGATCCTTCAGAAATCATATGCTAATTATGAGATGTACCATAAAACCAAATGTAAAAACCAACAACAAAATGATCTGAAAGTCCGAAGGCCATCCATAAAAAGGCTGCAGATCACAGAAGACTAATGGCCAAGTAAGTGACATTCAGGGTGAGGTTCTGAAAAGTGTAAAGAACAGGTAATAATTATGTACAAGTGTTGGATAAGTGTATCAGAATGCTATAAGATGTTAAACATACACACATACACACACTCACACACACACAAACCTGGAGGAGGGACAGAAGAGAACTCTTACAATTTTCCACAAACTTACGGTAAATCAAATTGTACTAAAAGATGTGGTAGTACACAACCATACTTCTAGTAATCAGAAGGATGAGGCAGGAGGATTATGAGATTAATTCCATCCTAGTCTCTATGGTAAGACTTGGTCTCAACAGTCTCCTGAAAGAAAATCTACACTAAAATATATTTAAAAATAAAACCCTTCATTTCAACAAAAATAAGTTTTAAAATATTTTTGAAAACATATATGTTTCACTAGAAATGTTCATATCTGCATAAAAATGAACATCAATAATAAAGAAGTTTCTGGGGGGAGAATGGGAAAAGGGGATGGCATCTGAAATGTACATAACTAAATTATGAAAAATAAATAAATAAATATTAAAAATAAGATTGATATTAATAGTAATGTCAAAAATAAATTTTAAAAGTGATATTACTTGTACTAATAACTTTGTGGTAGCAAATATAATAGCTGAGATTGATTAAATAATTCCTAGAAAATGATTATGTATAAATAAAATAATGTGAAGCAGAAAAATATAAATATTAAAGAATTTAGCACCAAGTATGGTAGCACATTCCTTTTATTTCAGCACTCAGAAGGAAGAGGCAGGAAAATTTGTCTGAGTTTGAGGCCAGCCTGATCTATATACGGAGGTTCAGGCCCTCCAAGGCTACATAGTGTGGCCCTATCTTGAAAAGAAAAATTAAAATCATTGTGTGCCATGCCAACCTCTGGATTTAAGTAGTGTTCATTAATTCAATCTATTGCAGAGTTACGGAAAAGGCAGCATAAATCTTAAATGATCTTTCCAACAAAAAGAGTAAATTATTTTTAAATAATGCTGTGAGATTTACATAATTTCACGAGCAAAACTTGAAAAACAAGATTTAAAATACCCTCAAAAGAATCCTCAAGAAATTATAGAAATGTCTCTTTAAAAAATCAAATTATTCTCAATCCGTTGTAATACATTATTGATAAACAGGGTTTATTGGTGGTAATCAAGGTTAGTTGAACATTTAAAAATCAATAATCACAACTCACCATATTCAAACAAAAAGTAAAGCCATCTCAATAAAATCTCTATTATCCTACAGCTTGTTTTATAAGCCTTATGTTCACATTTAAGAACTTGCAATAAACTGATTGCTAAAAAATTGAATTAGAAATTCATGTACCAGTCATGTTTCAGACACATAATCTCCCAACCCTTCAAGGTACCATTCATTCTTTTAATGTAAACAATTCCCAATAAGAACTTAAAGTTTCATTTTATGAGACAATAATAATTTTGTTGTGAAAATAAATTAGAGTGTAATAAAAGAAAATTTATAAACAGTCTCAGTTCTGATGATGAAAAAATCATTAGCTAAATTAATCCAGCAAAATATTAAAATAATTACCAATGGGTGAGGCTCTAGTAATACAGATGTGGCTTAACATTAGAAAATGACTAACAGAAAACAAAATCCAGCTGTTGTCTGCTTTCACAATTTTACATTGTTCTTGAAGTCTTACTCAATACCAATAAATTAATAAAGCTATTTAATCTTTGAAACTGATATTCTTGTATACTTGCAGATAAGATTTCAACGAAAATACTATTTTAAAAATTTGTAAAAGTAGACATTAAGTCTACTTAAAGGTAAACTATTGATACTGATCGGGTAAGTATCAATGACTACCTGGAATAAAAAGAGTGGAATAGAATACTGCAAAATCAGCTTCGGTGGTGGTTAGTCTTGATTGTCAGCCTAATAGATTTAGAATCACCATGGAAAGAAAACTCTGCATCTGTCCATAATGTCCTAGATTGGGTTAAGAGAGGAAGACCACCCTAAATATGAGCATCAGAACTTTATGGGCTATGAATAAAAGAGAGATCCTATTGTGAATAAAAAGGAGAAAAGCATCTGGGAACAAGTCTTTGTTCTTGCTTTCCTGTCTGAAGATTTTAAATGTGACCAGCTGATTCTCATTCCAACACCATAACTTCCTCCGGTGATGGACGGGACCATTAAACTTTGATAGAAAATAACTACCTTTTTCTTCCATTTTTTTTTTCAGCAGTCCATAAAGTAACTGACACATGAAGGAACCAGAAGTAAGCCTGTTGCTACACGATAAATATGCCTATGTGGTTCTTAGACCTTTGGAACTGGAAAATAAAAAAAATTGGAGATAAGTTCAGAACTTCTGGGTAGAAAACCCTAGACCACCTTAAGCAGAAGCTGATAAGCCTTTCTCTGGCTGTCTTCTCTCTGTGTCCTAAGAACATAAGTGAAGCTCCAAGAAGAAGTAAAGCTGTTATTGAAAAAAAATGAAAAGGATACTTTCTCTCATTGAGGATGGAGCTATGCTGGTGGCCAGCAGGAACCAATGATTCTATTGTCTCTTGCCCTTTGAGTCAACTCTCCCGACCTTCACAAATGAATTTTTAAAAATCGATTTAAAAATAGCCAGGAAAACGATCTAAAATAAATAAGCAGAGTGTTAAATGGAACTGAATCTGGCAGGAATTAAAATATAAAACAATAATATTTAAAGCAGTATTCAACCCCTCTTGTTAAGGGAAAGTAGAAAAATAGCCCCCAACACAGTTAGAAACTTGGCATATATTATGGGGCCATCTTAATTCAATAAAGAAAGGAATATTAGGACAAATATATGGATTAGCCTGCTTTCTACCTTGGTGATAAACACCATGGGCAACAGCAGCAACACAGAGAGGAAAGGGTTTATGTCAGCTTCATCAAAAAGTCAGGGCAGAAACACAAGGCAGAAACCTACAGGCAGGAACTGGAACAGAGACCATAGAGAGATGCTGCTTACAGGTTTGTTCCTCATGGCATGTGAAGGCTCCTTCCTCATTCACTCTAGGACCACTTTCCCGGGATGGAATGTCTCTCAAGGCACTGGCCCTTACACAATAATTGTCAACCAAGAAAATGTACACAAACTTGAATACAATCTGGTGGAGGAATTTTATCAGTTGAGATTTCCTCTTCTTGGTTGACTCTAGCTTTTGTCAAGTTGACCAAAAGGAAGAGAAAAAACAAACAAAAACAAAACAAACACTACCTGGAATCTGATTTAAAAACAGAATCTTTCATATACCAAATTAAACTGCACAAAACAACAGGATTTTCTGAAACACTAAGTCATTTAAGAACCATTTAGGGTCACTGAGATGGTTTAACTGGTAAAGGAGTTTGCCAATAAGTCCAATGGCCTGAATTCAGTCTCTGGAGTCCACATGTTATAAGAAAAGAAATTACTTCAGCAAGTTGTCCTCTGACCTCTACATATGTTCCCACTCATCAATAAAAAATAAATGCTATTTCCCCCAACTCCTGAAAGTAGTCCTCCGTTGTTTACATATGCACTGGGTCCCCCACACACACACAATCAATCAGTCAATCAATGTATTTTTTTCCTGAATTCATTCAAAAGCTCAGACAGCCTGTGGATCCTAAACCACACTGCCCTCCCAATCTGAGGAGTGCTTCCTACATCTCCAACCTCAAGGCTTAGACCAGGATGTACACTCTCTGTATCACTCCAGCCTTCAATATCCACATCAGACACATACATATACTACCAAAGAGAGAAAGCCACATGCTCAGATCGCTTTGCAAAAATACAAACAACATGACAAGTCAAAAAGTATACATTTTAAATTAAAATAGAATTATATCACTTCTTCCCTTCCCTTCTCCTCCCCATATACCCTACCTAGACTTCTCCCTCTGGTCTGTCCCTGAGTCCCTCTCTCTAACTCCTTCCATTCTTCCCACACACTCTCAAATGGATAACCTTCTCTCTCTGATGATTATTGTTGCATATGTGTATGTATATTTGTTTGTGTATGCATGTATGCATATATGTATTTGGACAAATATGTAGATACAACTTGCTGAGTGTAGAATTTTAATCCAGCCACATGACTGCTCTGGCAAAGGATCACATAGAAAGACCCTCTAGGTCTGTGTGATAGAGCTAGAATTACATCTCTTTAATCCCTCTTGCTGGAATACAGACAGACACACCTTTCATCACCAACAATGAAGGTAAAGTTAGTCTGTAGAAGGAAGCAGCCATGTTTTAAAGTGAGGTCTAATTGAGTGGCAGAAAGATTTGACAAAATGAGTCAGAGATAGGATGAATCAAACTCTCATGAGAAGAGATAGAAAGACACAGAGGCTGGTTTTTTTGGCTTTTGGTTTTTGTTTTGTTTTGTGTGTGTTTTTTTTATTTTTTTATTGGATATTTTATTTACATTTCAGATGTAATCCCCTTTCCTCATTTTGCCGCCACCCAGGAACCACCTATCCTATCCCCTCTCCTCCTGCTTCTATGAGGACATGCCCCCACCCACTCCCACTTCCCCACCCACAATTTCCCCCACACTGGGGCGTCCAGCCTTCACTGGACCAAGAACTTCCTCACCCACCTATGCCTGACAATGTCATCCTCCCCTACATATACAGCTGGGGCCATGAGTCCCTCCCTCTGTACTTCCAGGCTGGTGGTTTAGACCCTGGGAGCTCTGGTTGGTTGGTATTGTTGTTCTCTTCATGGGGCCCTTTCAGCTCCTTCAGTCTTCTCTCTCACTCCTACATTGGGAACCCCATGATCAGCTGCCTCTTCCGGCAGAGGCTGTTTTAATGGGACAGTTTTACAAAGGCATGTGGCAGAGAGAACAAGCTAGACAGTTGAAGACAGAACAAAGCAGGGAGGACAAGAAGGAACCAGAAGGTTAGAACAGAATGCCAGAGATAGTTTGAGGCAAACGGAGCAATTCAGTCAGAAGCTGAAAAATGATAATTTGAATCAGTCAGCTTGGAGAGGAGTTTGAGCCAGAACACTTGGGTTAAATCAGCCAGCCAGAGTTCAGAAAAAGCTAGAAACAGTGAGTTTATTCAGCAGTAAGCCTCTGAGATGACAATTACATCTGATAAATAAAAGTTACTTTTAGAAGGTCCACCTTCTCTCTCTCTCTCTCTCTCTCTCTCTCTCTCTCTCTCTCTCTCTCTCTCTCTCTCTCTGAATTTTTAAAAGAAACTGTCTGAAAACCTTTCTATTCTTTCAAGTTGGGGAAGAGAAACATACCAAAACAGAAAAAACTAGATTTACCAAAAGAAAAATACAAACACTAGGCCAATTAATTTGCAAATAATAGTACAAGTACTAGAGAAAAGTTTCTGAATGATATGAAATGTAAGGGGAAAGCCACACATAGGCCAACGCTGCTTCTTCAGCAACAGTTTTGTCAAGACAATGTTATTGTGTAGCTGTTTCTCTGCATTGAAAACTTCCCTCTTGGATAGAGGAGGGAAGGTTCAGGAGACTCTTCAAGAACTTACATGCAGCACCGCATCTGTGCAGTAGCAACTGCAGCTCCTCAGTGGGTAGCTGCCTGCAAGTTGCTCTGGGGAGTTCTCTAAGGCAGCGATGTGAATGGCACTCACTTAAGGGAAGGACATTTCCTAAGGCAACTACCAGAGCCACCCCTGCATCTATAAGCTGGATTTAAACTGACTTCTTTGTTTGTTTGTTAGTTTGTTTATTTGTTTGTTTGGTCCGAAGCTTTTCTATCTGAGGTGATCAAAGAAAGATTCCCTAGGAGAAGTTAGCTATGCAACAAACATGCTCCTTTCTGCCGTGTCGATAAGCAAAAAAATAATATTTCAATGAAATTTAAATTCATGCAATGTGATGTTTAAATCAGACTCTGCATTTACCTCAAAAATAAAATAAAATCTGTTTTCTGTATTATTTCTTGCAAATACATGCAAAGTTTTGATCACAATGGAAATGGCACACAAATTGGAGTTAAGCTGCTAAGGGTTCAACCCCCTCCCCCACATCCAACCCCCCCCACTCCCACCCTCCACCCCCTCTCCACTTCATTATGTGCATACATTACTAAATGCTGTTGACCATGACCTTCAGGAGGTTCTAATTGGAATGAAAATAAGGTAACGCTTATGAATTTCTGAGTACAGCTGCTCTTCTATTACCTCTTGTCTTTTCCATTTCAAAGCTGATGTGGGTGGAAAACATTTTAAGTAGTCCTTAAACCTAAAGAATGATAAACCATAACAGAAAACAGCGATAGATCCCACTCATTATACAAATGATGAATCTGAGTCTGCGTAGAGATTTGAGTCCAAGGGAGAACTCTTAAAGCAATACCTTCTCCCTCTATCAGCCTGCCTAATACCCAAACTACAAGATAATGAAAAGAAAAAAACTCGACTTCCAAACCTCAACGGGGGTCCTGGCTGAGCTTATCATATCCCGTTAGTTAATTTCCATTTACCTAGGCTCAGCCACAAGTTGTGCGAGGTGGCAAGCCAGGAGTTGAACGGAAAGCGACTCTTTTTTTTTTTTTCTTTTTTTTCCTCCTCTTGCTAAATTGCTCCATGTCCTCTTGCGAACTACAAAAGCTTGTTTGAAAACCCTCCTGCTGAGGCCGCCTCTGGGACACAGCTCAAGGGCTCCACCTTCAGACGCAACGGAAAAGGAAACACTCAAAACCACTCCTGTCTCAGTCCTGGGGGGGCAGATCTGGAATTATCTTATTTAAATCCTGCAGCCTCTGGTTTTTTATAAGCAATCCTGGCCAGATACTTATCTACTATGCATAGGCAAACCAGAGAATCTTACAGTGTGCAAGACTGACTCTAAGTAACTCAACTAAACTGGTTGCTTAAACTACCTCATGGTCTTTCGTGTCTTCGGGACTCCTGTCTGCTGCTGTGTTAGCAAGTTGAAGCAGTAGCTGGTAAGCTTTTCATTCCAGTTCTCCTATGATGTCTACCATTGTTTTATCATACAGGAAACTCTATTTCTTACCCAACAGACCTGTTGATAAACTGCCAGTGGGTTTTGGGTCTTTTATTTTGGCAGTTTCAATAAATATATTGAATGGAATATTTTTGGAAGAAATATTCTACCTTGACAAACAGAAATGATTCTCAGTTCTATTAAAAGACATTACTTAGAGTTTAAAGATTCATTTTTGCAAAAGGCACTGGTATGGAATACAATTAACCAAAAGAAAAAATCACAGAAATATGTCCACATAATTCCACAGAATTAAACCCCCAAATTGGAGTTCCACTTAAATTCAGTTTATTTAGTTGACAACAGAAATGGATGACTACATGTTTTCTATTAAATATGTCTTGTGGGGATGTGTTTGAGAACAGTAACTAAAATGTTCACTTCTGCTGTGGCAGGTGAGAGGAAATCCAGTCATTTCTCTACATTAAAATTAGTGGACGTGGATATCAGCAGATACCTACATAGACATTGACTCTTTTCACATCTTATCATAAATCTAAATGTGTTGTTGACATATTCTCTGTTGCTGTCTTTTTTGACTCTGTCAAATTCTCAGATTTCTGAAGTCTTCATGAAAAGTAGGTATAATTACTAAATATAATAAAATTGTAATTAAAGTTTTCTTTCTTCCGAATGGGAAATTAAACTTACACGTTAAACCTTACTATTTTATATTCATCTTATAATGGTGTCTTTTTTTCCTTTTTTTCCTTTGTTGGGGTCCCAGACAAATTTCTAACAAAAGGCACCATAGAGAATGGTGAGTTTTGTGACACTTACTACTGTGAACAAAAAATCCTGGAAAGTTGCTGTGTCAGCAGAAATTAAAAGATTAGACTTGCAACCTGTACAGAGTTTGGGGACATTGCAAATGCAAAAGCCAGTTACCTCATCTTGGGCTAACAATTTTTGTCCACCTTTGTGTCAAAACTATCATCATGTAACTAATAGACTAAACCTTTGGAATCTATTAACTAAAAAGACTACTGGCTTCCACTGATCCAAAAACTAAGAATGTCATCAGATAACATCTTGGGCCTATGAAAAAGCTTCTTCCTCCATCTGATTCTAACCATCTCTCTGATATAACAACCAGTGTATTTTAAACTTGCCTGGATTGGTAACTTTCTTTGTTCTGTGAATCTATAAAACTCTTTCCCCATCAGAATATGATGCTGCCAACCTAAATCTGTGTCCCTGGGATATGGCCACTAAGAATGGCTTCAGATAAACTAGCTGTTATTCTCTTTAAGATGAGAGTGGTGACTTTTGCATCAAAACTGGGGGGAAAAGGAAGATTACTATTCTAAAAGAATTCAAATAAAGTTGATTTTTTTCACCTAGAGTTTTCATAGTGCTTATATATCTACAGACTGTTTTACAGGAGTAAATCTATGAAGCAGTTTCTCTGGACTGAGCTTCATAACATTCACAAAATGTCTTCTATTCTTCAAAGTGATCCAATGCTTTGGTTCTTTTATGAGCCCTTGTTTTGTTGCTGAGAAGACAAAATACAAGTAAATCTAGTAAATTCAGCATGGAGGCACACACCTGTAAACCCAGAACTCAAAATCCTCAAGAAGGAGGATCATGAGTTTGAGGCCAATCTGGGCTACAATGACTCCATAAATAAATAGATAGATGATAGAAGATAGAGAGATGATAGATGATAGATAGATAGATAGATAGATAGATAGATAGATAGATAGATAGATAATAAAATAAGGGAGATAGATGAACACAGAATTATGTCAGCAGACCTAAAATCAAAACTCTTAATACCTACCTAGACACATGTGCTCTATACAGCAAGCCTTCTATTAATCCCGAATGGACACATCCAATTTAAAATAAATATTTGAATGTTTCTATTTAACAGACACTATATTGCATGAAAATGCAGCATCAGCATGCTAAGGTAGTTCTCTAAGAACTGAGAACAGTTTCACAAAGGCTAGGAGCCACTGTCTTGAGGAGCAAGTGGGAAGACTGCTGAAGGTGGTGGAGAAGCTCTAAAGTGAGACACAGCTGCATCCAAACCCCAGTTTCATTACAGCTCGCTGGATAACCTAGATCAAGTTCTCAGCATTTCTAGGCACCATTTTTTTAGTAAGTTGAAAAGAAAAAAAAAACACCAGACTGTTCTCTGTGTTAGAGTAGCTGCATTAAAAGAATAAGACTCCGTCATGTTTGCAGACAGGAGTGTAGTATAACTGTCTCCTGAGAGGCTTCAACCAGCAGCAGATGGAATAGGTGCAAAGACCCATAGAGAAACATCGAGAGAAAACATCGAGGGAGGGAAGTCTTGTGGGAGGGCAGGGGACAGAACTGAGTGAGCTGGGGGAGTTAAGGACATCATGAGAATACATATAGAGCAAATTTACCTGGGCCCATGGGGCTCACAGAGACTAAACCACCAACCAAAGAGTATGCAGGAGCTAGACCTAGGCCCCCACCCTTTTGTAGCAGATATGCAGCTTGGTCTTCATGTGGGTCCCCCGACAATTGGAGTGGGGAGTTGCCTCTGACTCTGTTGCCTGTCATTGGATGCCCTTTCCCTACCTGGACTGCCTGTTTGGGCCTCAGTGGGAGAAGATGTGCTTAGTCCTTCTGGGACTAGATGTCCCAGGGTCCCCAAGAGGGAGGGCTTCCCCTTCTCTATGGAAAATGGAAACTGGCAATGAGGGAGAGATTTGTAAAGGCACATCTGGGAAGAGAGAGAGGGAGAGAGACTGCAATTGGGATGTACTCAATAAAAAAAAATTATGAAAAATGTACAAACACAAACATTATTTTTACCAGAGAAAAACTAGGACAGCTTAGGGCTTTTGTTCCCCCTGAGTGTTTGTTCATCATCTCAGCAACTAGCAACCTTTGTTTCTCCTCTTGGCCCAAGCATAAAACATTTGCTATCCCAAAAGAATGAATGTGGAACATTGTTATTCCTAAATCCCCAGTAACAATAGGATTACGGTTCCAAAGTAAATATGCAAGCTCACTTGGTCTCTGTCTTCTCTGCTCTCCCTGTGTGAAAATCTAAACATACACTCTCACACACCATGTCTCAGTTAAAATGGATTAATATTAAGTGCTTCAGGGGTTGGAGATGTGGCTCAGTCTACAGTGCACGTCCCTCATATACATGATACCCTGAGTTCCATCTCCAGGACCACATGAAACAGTATGGTGGCACATGCCTTTAATCCTAGAAGGGGATACTATGAAGATTAGAAGTCCAGGCTCAATCTTGAATGCACAGAGAGCTCCAGGCTAGCCTGAACTATAAAAGACCTTAAGGAAATGATAGATTCAAAATTCTGTTAAAAATAATTCTTACAGATGAAACAAGAAATAGATACAAACTCCATAGAAAGATGCTTGCTGCTACATTTGTAATGATAAAGTAACACCACATAATGACAGATAATTACTCAGGTTCATTGTTTCATTTGAAAAAAATAAAATCCATGAGGTTCATGCTTTTTAATTTCGTGTCCAGTTTGGAAGAAACTACATATATATAGGTGTTTTGGTCAAATGATAGATCCAATTGTTATTAGCAACAATTCCTTCCTGAAGTAATGTAAAGCAAAACTGTTGTCTCCTAAAGTAACTCAAAGTCATTTTTAGGAGAAAAGTTATACATAAACTATTCATTTCTGCTCCCAATTCATAGCTCATCCAATTAGAGATGGCTCAGAGATTAGTTAACTGCTACAGGTTTTTGTTTTGTTGGTGATTTTTGGTTTTGTTTTGGGGGGGTTGTTTGTTTGTTTAGTATCTTCCTGGCTTTTTTCTTCTTTCTGGAAATTAACTTCTAAACATTCAACCTCTCCATCAAGGTTGAAATTGATTATCCTTCTCTACCTGCTTATAGGTATGGGCTGTGAACCAGCATGATAATCTAGAATAGTCTTCAATATCAAACATGCTAATTAGCTTTAGGAGTTAAATTAGAAGCTGAAAGAGGCCATTTGTAACCATGTGACAAACAAGGCAAAGAGAGAGAGTTCAGAAACAAACAGATAGGAAAATTTTAGAAAAGAGTATATGTGATGTGAGGAAGGCCCAGAAGAGAGAAAGCAGCTTTGTGGATGCTGACCATCTCCAGTCCCACACATCAGTGATTCATGAATCCAAGCTCTACTCTCCATCCTTATTTTCACCGTGTGTGCACATTTGTGCATGTGTGTGAGCATATTGAGTACACCTTTATGAGTGTGTGCATTTGGGTGTGTGCACATCCATGTGCATATGTGTAAGTCTGAGTGTCTATGTCTACTTCATTCGGTCTTAAGTTAGGGGTTTTGTTTGTCAGCCAACTCTTCTCAAAATGAAAACCTGTAATAGGGGTCTTTTCCAGCACTCTTTTCTAGAGCAGAGGAAGGACTCTTTTTATGTAACCCATCTAACTCATAGATCTGAATTCAATTCCTTCCTTGAAAACACACTTTATTCCTACAATATTAATTACTACTTAACTTTCTCAAATGCTGGAGTGGAATTATGAAAAACTAAAATGCTTTTTTTAAAAAATAGCTAATAGCAATCAGCTTCATCATATGCCAGGTATCATAACTTAAATTATAGCATACTAGTAAGATGTCAATGATGATTTTAAAACTACCAATACTTTGGATATATTAAAATATGCAGGCTTCAGAGATGGATCAGAGGAAGCACTGACTGCCCTTCTGAAGGTTCTGAGTTCGATTCCCAGCAACCACATGTTGGCTCACAACCATCTGTAATGGGAATTGGTGCCCTCTTCTGGTATGTCTGGGGACAGCTACAGTGTAATCATATAAAATAAATAAATAAATAAATAAATAAATAATTTTTTATTCTTTAAAAGAATAAAAAATAAAATATGCAATAAAATCCCTGAAATTTGGTAGAAGACTAACTTACTGATTTGGCTCTGAGAAGCTATCTTCTGACCACAATACATGATAGCAAAATCAACGAATTAAAATGTAGTAGACACTTAGGAAGGAAAGTGAACAGCGTAAAACTTTCTGTCTTAAAGCCCACCACATTCTTTTTACACACAGTAGAAAAACAAGTCCGTAATGATTCAAAGGGCATCTTCACATCCTCCCTTTGGCTGATGACAATCCTGACAGTACGATATGCATTGAAATAAATGAAATCAAGGCAGAAGGGAATATGAGAAAGAAAACAGACTGAAAGATTTAAAATCCATTTCCACCCAGTGTGCATCACTCTTTAATCAAAGATACTTATCGTCTGCACAATGTCAGACATGGTTCAATCCTGTTGTGCTACAATGAGGAATAAAGGAAGCAAGTTTCTTCAAGGGGCTGACACTGTAAGGGGGAAAATGCATGCGAGATGACAAAATCCAGTTAAAAATTACATAAATAAATGTCAAGTACCGCAAGTGCTCCAGAAAATCAAGTGATGAACTGGAAATAATAACACACACCTGCAACCCAAAAACTTTTGAAACTGAAGTGGGATGCTCCTAAGTTTGAAGGCAGCCTAAGTTGCATTGTGAGTTCGAGGCCAGCCTGAGCCAGAAAGCAAGAGACCACTCCTATCTTAAATAAATAAGAAATGGGATATAAAAAAATATACATTTGTTCAATGAAGAAATAACATTTGAAGTGAGTTTTACAAGCAGGAAATAGCCTTCAAATTCTTTGAAACAATATGTGAGATGCCGAAACTCAGAATAATGAATTGAGAGCTGTGCCTGCTTAGAAGGATGAGGCAGTGAAATCGTTAAGTTCAAGGTCAGCTTGAGCTAAAGGGTGAGCTCAAAACAAGTTTGGGCTGCACAAAGCTATACAGTGTGTTCCAGGCCAGTATGACCTACAGAGATCCTGCCTCAGAAACACAAAACCAGCAAAGAGTTCTGGGGTTATACAGCTCCTTAATGGACTGCTGGCCTAACATATACAAGGCTATAGTTCTAGCCCCTCATTCCATGAAGAGACTTAATTAACTACTTAATTAATTAACTAATTAGAGTGTCTACTGAAGATTCCTTTAGCACTGAACTTTGATCACCAACACTAACATTTTATGACTCTAATAAAAAGTAATTCCTGTGCTAAGACTGCCTATCCAGTAACCAAATCCCACTTTTGCCTTGTCACAGGTGTCAGAACCAGCACTTGAATTTTGCTAGTCCATCAGCAGACCCTGAGCTTTAGACAGAGAAAACTTTAATGTATCAGCTATGAATCATTTACTTCATCATAAGGCAAAATCTTAAGTATGAACTTGTGTGTTTACTGTCTAAAGCAGTGTCCTTCTGGTGTCCCTTGGTCTTTGCCCTACTGGTTTGTCATCCAGAATTTTCTCTGCACTATGCAGCTGGCAATCCAGCAGGTCTCCTTGAATGTCACTCAGAATCGGGCTGTACATCAGGACAGCCACTGGTGTTAAGTTCTCTCAGTACCATTATGCCATGTTTGCCCCAGGTTGAGAAAAGACCGTTAAATTTTTAATTGGCGTAACATATATAATCCAGTTATCAAAAGACATAAAATCCCTTTCTAAGACTGTTTATTTTTATTTAGAAAAACTATATGAATATTTATTTCCAAAAATCTCAGTCAATAAAGACAAAGGAATATCCTCCCTGCTCCCATAAGACTCTGATTTTCAGAGTAAATTACTATAACAAGTTTAAGAGGTATTCTTAGAAAGTAACTTCAAGTATTGTTCATCAAAAAACATAAATAGGCATTTCTGAAGGTGTAACATAAAAAAACAGATAGTTTTTCTTATATATATATATAAGTACTACATCCTCTTTAGTGACTTTGTAGAAAATTCTTATATAAAAGTATTTTAATGAACTATGATGAAAGCTAGTTTCCAATTTTTACATATATAATGATTTTATATATAATTGCACATATAAGATATGAATTATGTGCATGCATTATACCTAAATACATATGCAATTAATGCATCCGACTGTTTCTATAGAATAAAGTCTTGAAATGTAAGCTGCTAGGTCAAAATATACACTTTAAATCTTTATGGCAAAATGCTTTGTTAATTTACAGGACACTGTAATAATTGAAGTGTCTTTGTCTACTAAACCTTCACTCAAACCGATTATTATCAATTGCTTCATGTTTAGTTACCAGATCATTGAAAAATAATTATAATCAACTCTCTCACCAAGAAATAGTGCTTCCCATAATAAATGTAATAATTATTACATTTAAATTCACCTGTACTGTACAACATCAGGACAGCCACTGGGGTCAGGTCCTATCAGTGCCATCATTCCATGTTTGCCCCAGTTTGAGAAAATTTGCAGTTGAAATGACATATGTAATCTAAAGTTATCAAAAGACATAAAATCCCTTTCTAAGAATGTTTAATTTTTTCATTATGAATTATAAACAGTATAAACAGAATTATAAAGAGTAGTTGTAGAAGATCTAGAAAAAAAAGCATGCATTTAAGAGATAATTAAATATCACGAGGCTTCTGGCACCAATCAAGATAAAAAATATGAGACAGGTTAAATCCCTAAAAACTACCAATAAGAACTCTGAGCAGCCTGAATTCACTACTTGGAAATTCTGAAAAGTAAAAAAAAAATAAATGAATAAAGAACTGAAGTCAGAATTTAAATAACTGGCTGCCAGGTGAGGAACTCTGGTCACAGGACACTGAGTACCAGCAGGAAACCTCCAAGCCTGAAGTGACTGTACTTTCCAACCAGAGTCACTGTGGAAAGAAATCGATGGGAGTGAAGGAGTGTTGAAACATTCCAGAGTGCTGGAGGAGGAAACTCTGGCATCCCGTTGTATGACAGAGTTCTGGTTTTACTGCCAAGCTAGACAAGCACAATGAAGACAGCAACAGATTCTAGAAGTGGGGTACCATATGTATGATTTTGTTAAAGGAGGTGTATAAGCAGGTGGGAGCCTCCTGCTTATAACTTGAAATGTGAATTCTCAAATGCCCCTGCTGCGAAACTTTGCTCCATAGTCATGGACTCTATCCCTCTAGGACCATAAGTCCAAATAAATGCTTCCTTCTCTGAGTTGTCTGTTTGGTGATATTTTAGCACAGAAACAGAAAAGTGAATAATAAAAGAGTACAAAGTTGTGTCTCCAGAATGTTCTTTAAGAAAGGGTTGAGCCAAACATTTAAATTTTAAGAATACAGAATATGTTAAATCACTTTTTAATATGTTTCTTAGTTAAATATTTCAAAGAGCTAATCTAACAATATAATGCATATGTCTTTTAAAGGGGCAGTTTGAACAGAAGTGTACTGCATAGGCAGACAATACTGCTCTCCAAACAGATGGATTAATAAATGAAAATCTCAGTACCAAATATGAGAGAGCTCCCTATTAGTCAAGTATTCCTAAGAACCACTCAACATAATGCAATCTATTACCATTAGATTGCTTTTGGTTACCCAACAAAATTGAATGGTAACACCCTATTGTTCAAGGCACCACCCACTTTGGATGCAGGATATACAGAAATAACCTCAAAATGACCAGGAAACTTCCTCCATGCTAGCTAGCCTATAGAGTGTCAAAGATGATATGAAGGCTCCAGGGAGGTGTGGAGAAGACAGTAATAGTCCTACAAAGTGCTGCCCACTATATGTCACAACAGTGAGGTACTGGTAAGATATGCCCACTGGTACAACAGAGGCATAACAGTTACAGGGGTAACCAATCAGGTTCTAGTTGAATTTGAGGCCTATGCCACAGAAGGGGTTTCATGCATGATACTGGAAACGCAGTTTAAAAACCCATAACTGGAGAAAATAGGCCATAAAGAGTATCTATTATTGTTTGCTAAATGGTCATGCTGTCAAGCTGCATTTTAGATGCTTAAGTTTGTATCCACAGATTTGTGCCACTCTCAACTTTGAACAGCAAAGCTTCTTTTTGCAGTGAGAAGTGGTTGACACAAGACTTACAGTGGTCAAAGTGCCAAGTATAAATAACTGAGGGCTCGGCAGTGGATGAGACATCTATGTTAACGTCAAGGCTCAGGGAACTTCATGGAAGAGAGAAGTGGAAAGAATGTAAGAGCCAGCAGATGGGGAGGAAAGCTATGAGGTACTGACTTCTGGAAAGAATCACTCTTCTTTGTCGATGTGGCCACTGGTAGATAGTTCAAGCCCCAGAGAATATCCATCCACAGAGCTATGTGCACAGCCAAAGCACTAAGTGGACTCGGGATTATTGATAACAAAAAATAGTGAAAAGGGGACATGAAGTTGGGAGGGAAAGACATGTAGGCTAGGAACAGTTGGAGGGAGGTAGTGATTGATGGATATAAAATTTTCAAGCAAGAAAAATATTCTTTAAAAAATAAATAATATGAATGTTGTCCATCTGTATTCCATCAATGTATATCCATTAAAAACCTCAGTGACTGGGGCATGAGTAGCATTCTCTAAAACAGAGCTAATAGAATGAATTCATATTACAAAGGAGATTTATTAGACTGGCTTGCCAATAAGAGCTTAGTAGTTATCTTAGTCACTGTTCTATTACTGTGAAAAGGTACCATCACCAAGGCAACACTTATAAAAACCAGAGAGTTGCCTACAGTTTCAGACTAACTCTCCTCCGAGAGTAAGTCCATTAACTACACCCTGAGCCTGTACAGGACAAGAAAGCGGGAACTGGACCTAGCATGAACTTTTGAAAGCTCAAAGCCCATCCCCAATGACACACATCTTCCAACAAGCCTATACCTCCTCACCCTTATAATTCTAACAAATAGTTATACTCCTTGATGACTGGGTATTCAAATATATGAGCCTATGGCAGTTATTCTCATTCATAACACAACAGTAGTTAAATTTAAAAAAAGTTGCCTGCACACTGGATGATCTGATCGATGAGGTTGCATGCCTCGCCAATCACAATATGACAAATCCTGGAGGATGTGAAGAGACAGAGCTGTTGGTCTCTAGTCCATGGTGAAAAGCTAAAGATAATGATTTCTTATGTCAGCAAATGATGACCATATTAAAGACATCAGAACAGATGCACCCACCATGAAACAGTAAAGATGAATAGGTAAAGAAGCCTTGCTTTTCCCTCAGACCTCCTTACACTTGAGCTGCTCCTAAGAGGTACTTTCCACTTTTGTGTTAGTCTTCCCTCTCAAATATTCCATCAGGAAATATCCTCAGAGCTACTCCTATAAACATGATACTTAGTTGAATCCAGATCCAACAAGTTGACAACTTTTCTGTTTTATTGACTTGTCTTGTTGCTCTGTTAATATACCTGACAAAAGGAACATAAAGAAAGTTGACTTAGCTCATAAGTTGAGGGTACAGTCTACTATGGTAGAAAGGACATGGTAAGAGGAGCTTGTTTGAAGCAGCTGGTCATATTGGATGTCAAGAAGAAAGTAATGAATGTTCTTTCCTTTTTATTTATCCAGGACTCCAGCCTATGGAGCAGTGCTGGCCACAGTTTAGGGTAGCTCTTCCTAACTCAATTAATTCCGTCTAGAAATTCCCATAGACATTTCTAGAAGCCTGTCTCCATGGTGATTCTAAATTCCAACAAATTGACAATCAAAATTAATCATCACATTTGGATAAGTGTTTCAATTAACTAATTGGCCACAATTACCTAATCATTTTTACTAAATGGTAAATTAAAACTTTTTAAGAGTGAGGAATGATGACTCACACCCTCCTTACAAGGCTGAGGTGACAAATCATGAGTTTAAGGTCAGCCTGAGCTATAGAGTGAATTCAAAGTTAGCCTGGGCTACACAGAAAGGCTCTTTTCCAAATAAATAAAATAAAATTTTAATTTAATAGTTAATTATTTAGCTTTAATATCAAAACCATTGAAAATATATCATTATCTTTAATGATAAGAGCGATATAAATTAAAGCTGCACTGAAGTTCTACCTCATCTCAGGCAGAATAGCTATCAGGAAAACAAATCTTGAAGATGGATCAAGGAAAGAGGAGTGCTTGCATACAGACAGTAGGAAAGTAAACGTATACAGTCACTCTTAAACTCAGTATGAAGGTTCTTCAAACAAATCAAAAATGGAACTACTGTATGCTCCCACTGTAGCAACCATGGTGATAGTTCCAAAGCTTTGTAAGTCAACATACCACAGACAGACGTCTGCATTCATGTCTATTGTTGCACTGCTCACGATAAATAGGATACACCTCCAGCCTAGATATTATCCAACAGATGAGTGAAAACCATATGGCAACTATATGCAATAAAGTTTTATTCAGCTCCAATGATGAAGATTATTTGTTGGAAAATAGGCACAACTGGAAATCAGCATGGAATCCTAAATAAGTCAGACACAGAATGACAATTGTGGCATGCTTTCTGTCATGGACCAAATCTGTAAGGGGAAAGGATGACAGGACAGTAGATGAGAATAGCCCATGAAGGGAAGGAAGACTTGTAAAGTGATTAAAGGAGAAACAAAAGAGCTATAACTGTTAACCTGACACAGCCTAGACTCATTAAGAGGAGAGCCACAATTCAGGCATTACTTACATCAGATTTATTGGTTGGCATGTCTTTGGAGGATTGTCTCCAAAATTAATATTAGAAAGCCACCATAATGACTATTCTTGGTTGTCAACCTGACTGCATCTATAATTAATTAAAACCCAAGAAGTTGAGTATACCTGTGAGATTTTCTTGATTGAGTCATTGAAAGAGGGAATATCCACCCTAAATCCAGACACTTGGGGTGAGAAGAGCCACTTTAAATCTGAGCCACACCTTCTGGTAGCACCCTATATAAAAGATGTGGAAGAAGGATGATCCCTTTCTTTGCCTGCTTGCCCTCACTCTTCCTAGCAAGTTTGTTCCTTCACTGAGATTGGAGCCTACTTCTTCAAGATTTGATTGTATACTGAAGACCAGCGAAGACATTCATCCTCATGGACTGACCACCTACTGGATTCTTGGGCTTTCTATCAGGAGACAGCCATTATTGGAATAGTAAAACCATAACCAATAAGCCACTCTAGAAAACCTTGTTGATGTCTACATTCATTCTATCAGTTCTGTTTCTGTGATTAATCCTGACTTATAAGTTCACCATAAGCAGCACCATCCCCTAAGCAAATGGGCTACTATAAAATGGTAGTTGAGCATAAGCCTGTCTACTAGTTAAAAAACAGTAACCTTCATGGTCCCTATCATACTTCTTTGGCTATAAACTGAGTTCCTTGGGTAGGCACAATGCTGTCTGGAAGAACAAGCAACTCTACCTTCAAAATCCTACTTTGACTTTACTGGTGGACTTAATTAAAAACACAGTAGGTATTCCATTTAAGAACAACTGAATTAAAACAACAGATGCTTTGTTGTCATTTTAAATGAAGGATACGCAACTCAATTTCAATTTCACAAATAATTTTTTCATACAAGTGTGTCCCAAAATCCTGCATATTTATCTACAATTTAAATTTTCGCTGGGTTTTCGTGTATTTATTTGCTAAATGTGGCAACCCAAAAGTGGCTTTACTTAAAATAGAGATTGCCTAGAATATCATTTGAACCAGAACAAAAGTTTCTCTGTAGTCGCAGAAATAAAATACTCCTGAATCCCCACAGAGTAGAATTGAAATACTGGAGCACATAGAATGACAGAAAGGTTTGCACCTGAGCTATACAGCTGTCTTATCAGGAGTGCTAAGAAAAAAGACCATATGTTGCTACGAAGTTTAGACAATATCATTTCTTAGTTTTTAAGTTTTCACAATTATCCTTTAAGCTTTAATTCCAGAGCCCTTTTTACTAACAGATAAAAGCTGGAATTTGTTTTTGTTGCTCCATCTCCACCTGTGAACTCTGAGATGTAAGAACCTCTTTATTAATCTTGCCACCCAATCACTACCTGTCTTTGTTGCATTTTCTGTGATAAAATACCCTGACAAAATCAACTTAAGACAAAGAGAGTTTATTTTGTCTCAGCATTCAAGGGGACATCCTAATGACAGAGAAGGCAGCAGGAGAGTGAAGCAACCAGGAAGCACAATGCTGAATGTGGATTCTCATTCACCTTTCTCTTTCATGTAGTTCAAGACCCCAGCCCATGAAATAGAGCCATGTAGGGTGGGTCTTCCAGTCCAAATTAATGTAGTCAAGATAATCCCTCACAGACCCAGAAGCCTGTCTTCTAGGTGATCGTTCCAAGTTATGCATTTAACATTAAACATCACACAACCCTTGTGGTGTTGTGGGTTGATATTGGAATCCAGAAGACATCACTTTAAAAAATTGCTGGGGCTGGAGAGGTGACCCAGCAGTTTAAAGCACTGGCTGCTCTTCCAGAGGACTCAGGTTTGATTCCCAGCACCCACATAACAGTTAACAACTGTCTTTAATTCCAATTCCAATGTATCTCATGTCCTCTTCTGGCCTCTGAGGGTCCCAGGCACAAAAATGGTACACAGATCAAGTGCAGGCAAAGTGACCAGACACGTAAAATAAAATTTTTTTAAATGAAAGCAAAAGAGAGATCACTTCCAAGAAGGGACCGAGACCAGAGAACTGAGAAAAAAGCAAGAAACTCAGTGGACATGATGTAAGCTGTAACCCCTTATGGGTCATTTCATAGTACCCACATTCTCCCACATACATATGTTCTGTTACTTACATAAAGACCTGGGTGGGAAGGTGGCTCATTCTTTCTCTATGTCAGTTTATTTCTTTTATATGCTAATCTTGGTGTCTTTTAAGCCTTCTTCTCCTTCCTCCTTTCCAGCTTCTGTAGGTCTTCCAACAGGGGAGCCTTTATGAAGAATGACGAAATGTGGAGGTCAGAACAGACACTTTCTCTGCTCAGCAGCCTGACTCTATTTCAAAAACTCTTTGTGAGCACAGATAACTCCTCACCGGATCATTTTTTACCCAGTTACTCTTCCCAGAGTCTCATCTACTGCCAAGGTTAATGCAGGCCCTGACTCTGCCTGTTGATTCTTATTAATTAAGCCAATCAATGATCTTGCATCATACAGTGTCTGTTTTTAATATACCCTATTTGATGAGGCTGTATTAATTTAGGAGAAATATGCACTGGCATTCTGGCATGCACTTTTCCTAATTATCTTGCAACCTTCATCCAGCAGTGAAATTACTCTCTGGCTATCACAGTTAATGGGAGCCCATAGCTCTTAGCTAAGTGAACTCCACAAGTCACCTTATCTGTTCTCGCTCTCAGTATCATAAACATCATTGTGCTACCTGTGCACTGCCTAGGGAATGTATAATTTGATTGTGGTATTTTTGAAGCGACAGGATGACACTACTGCATTCTGATGTACTTCTCTATGTGGAAGGATAGCAACATTGGAATAACTGACAAGACCGTGGCAGAGAAAATTACATAGTAACAGGGGCTGGGCACAGAGAGGCAGATTCTGAGGACATGCAAAGGGGTGGAGGGAATATAAGAACCAGACAATGGGAAGGCAGACTGAAAGCTATCTTCTGGATGAGACATGGCTGCTGCATCTATAAACTCACAAGAGCAGTGGCTATCTACACAAGACCTGCACAAGATTGGACTGTCATCATTCTGTCACAGAGACCTGAGGAGCTTGTAAGGTTCCATGCCTCACTGAGGAGCTATAGACAATTAATAGCTGTTGGGAAAAGGGAGTCATCGCCCTCAGTGGTATAACCACTGGAAAGTTTCCCTTGCTCAAGTAAATAACCTCCAATCTATTTTCATGTAGGTAACCATAATTAAAGGAAGTGGGCCTCGTACACACACACACACACACACACACACGCACACACACAAAGAAACTCTTGGTAGAAAGAAAAAAAGGTTCAGTTCCAGTTAGACACTGGAAACTGGAAGACAATAAGTAGGAGCCTGTACCTGTATGTATGTAGAACATAAACATCCATTTCCTTTGAAAAACACAGCCTAATCAATGATGTGGTTAATTCACCAAGTTCATTAAAGTCAATAACTATAGATTGTAAAACTGCTATGAATAAAAAAATAAAATTGACTTCTTCTAGTACCAGGATTTTGTTCTAGATTCTTTCTCATCCCCCCAGGTTTTGTAATCACCACCAAAAGGATTCAGATAAGGGTTGGGGAGATGGCTCAATGGATAAAGGACATGAGGACCGAGTGTTCAGATCCCTAGAACCCATAGAACTGCCAGGTGGGTGTGGCAGCCCATTTGGGTTAACTCATTTATTTGATTATTTTATTTTCTGCATATAAGTTTTTACCTGCATGTATGTATATGTACCACATGCATGTTCAGTGCTCAAAGTGACCAGAAGAGGGCATCAGCCCCTCTGCAACTGGATTTACAGACAGTTATGTGCCATCATATGGTTGCTGGGAATTAAACCCAGATTCTTTGGAAAACCTCTTAACAACAGCAGTGGCTACCTACACAAGACCTGGACAAGACTGGACCATCATTCTGTCACAGGAACAGGATGGACTCATAAGGGAACAATAGCATAGCCTTGCAATTTAACAGAAAGCCCCCACCTCCACATAGTTAAGAATGTCTCAGCAATACCCACATCCAGAGACATCACTCAGACCACATTGTCTCGTGACCAATAATAAGAATCTTGTGGTTACAGTCCCTGCTATTACAAGCTGCTGCTTTGAGGAGTTGTTCTTCCCCAATGACCTTGAAGTCTGATGGCAGCCAATATGCAACCTAACACAATCATAGAAATCGACTCAGAGTCTGGCTTTTGAGAGATTGTTTGGTGAAGATGTCCCTGCTCAGATGGTAACTAGGCTGAGACATTAAGGACCAGAAGAAGTCAGCTTTACTGAGAACTAAGAAAAGCAACCCAGAAAATATACAGGTCATGAGATAGGACATTTCCTGTTCTAGCAAACAAATGTAAGGTGCTGACACTAAAGAACAGAGGCAAAGAATTGACTGGCTATGAAGCCCAGCAGGATTGGTGTCTATGCAACAAATCCTCAACTGCATATCTTTTCCCTTCACAAAACGAATATTATGCAACTTAGTGTGTGCAATGACAATAATTATGCTTTATGCTAAATAGCTGTCCGTGAATTAGCTCAGTTCACTTTTATTTATCTGGATATCCTATGGTTTCTAACTGTATTTGTGAAAGGAGAAACTTGTTTTATCTCTGACAAACTAGCTAAGTACAAGTTAATATTTAGTTTAGTTAATATTTTATTTGCCAGCCACTGCACTAAGCTGCTCATATTTTTTAGTTTAGGAATGCAAATATTCAGAGGAGACAAAAATATTTATTTTCATTTTCAAGATTAAAACTGAGGACAAATGTATCAATCAGCTAATATTGAGGTATTAATAAGTGTTTGAACTAGAAGGTGAATCCAGAAGTGTTGGGGTAACATTTTTTGTACATTATGTGAAGATTGTCTTTGTATTATTCAACTGTTAATTCTGTACCAACAGAGCTGAGTACTGGCTGGACTTTGGTGTTGTTATTCTTATGGCTTATCACCAGCATAATATTTTGTAAACACTCTTCCTTCCTCACTGGTTCATTGGTTTAATAAAGATCTACTAGCCAAAGCTGAAGCAGGAAGGGAAGGTGGAACTTCTGGGCAGAGATAGGGACTCTGGGAGAAGAATCAGGCCTGGGAGGATTTGCCAAGAGGACATGGAGGAGGTCAGACACCAGAGTGAGAGAGAGGTACCAGTCCACACGGTGGGGCATGGACTACAATTAGTTGGGTTAGAGCTAACTGGAAGGTAGCCTAAGCTATAGTAAAAGTAAATCTCTATGTTATTATTCAAACGCTAGTGGGTCCAAGAAAGTCCAAAAATACAGGAAGGCGTGCTTCATACTATACGTATATCCTTAATTGTGATGCTAATATGCCTAAAAGGATAAACTTATCTTAGAAAATTAATTAAGGTATAGGGACATATCAATAATTAATGTTCTAAAGACTTAAATCAGACATTTGATATGCTGTGGAAGGAATATACTTACCCTGAATTAGCAACACTCAGGGTAAATAAAATATGCCTTTAATAAATTTCCTTCCCAGCTTTCTTGGTTATAACAAAGGATTATCTAGTATCACTTCAAACACTCTCAGTGTTGCTATAGAAACTGTTTTTCCCTTAAGTTTTTGACGTGATGTTCAGCTTGCAAAATACTCACCTAGAAATGGTAGCTCGGTGATTCTAACAATATAAGCATTAAGGGTGACCTCAGAATCTTTTCCCTGTACTCTCCATCCCCTTATTTCCCTCTCCTCCATGTCATTCAAATATAGAATCTAGCTAAAAATTACAAACATAGCTTTAATTCAAATTGTTCATATCCCTCCTCCTCCACCACCTGCTCGCTTCTCCTGAGATGCTATTAAATAAAACTCTAGCACTTTCGCTGCCTGCTGATGTGAGAGATTGTTATTTCTTAGAAGATTCCTGGATCTTGGTTATTAACTTTCCATATGATGTTTCTCTAGGACATAAGTTAGGACAAACTCATTAACAGTGTTCAGAAAAATTGATACTATCCCCATTAGTGAAAGAAAAAAAAATAGATGAGGTAATGCCAAAGAGTAGGGCTGCTTTTTAGGGGTTGGTGGGCTGGTTGGTTTGTTTGATTGATTGGTTGATTGACTGACTGATTGATTGAGTTATAATTTCACACATGAGCATTTCATCGAATTCACTCTGACCTTCCTTCTCCCACCCCCAACACCTTCCATGTCTCTGGCATTCTATCCCAAATGTATGATCTCTTTTTTAATTATTGTTGGAACATACATATTCATATGTATGTATAGGTATATATAGTTTTATGTGTATATACAACCTTCTGAGTTTATTTAGCACTTCTTATGTATATCTCTGTCTGAAATGACCACATTAGATTGGACACACACACGCATTAGATCCTCTACCCCACAGCCATGGACCACCTTTGGCTCTTCATCTAGGGGTGGGACCTTGTGGAATATCCCGTAGCTGTATTAACATGTCTCACTATTTAGGTTTTGTTCAGGCAACCATCCTGTTATGAAATCATGGTTGCAGTTTCCTTGTCATGTCTAAAGGCAACCACCTAACTGCAGGTGTGCCTGTCCTCTGGTTCTTGTGATCTTTCTATGCTCTTTTCCATTCTTTTCACTAAACTACATCTAAGGCTATACATGTTACACTGCAGATAGCTCAGGTGCGGTTGGAGACCCCTTAATCACTGACTTAGTCTCTACGTTTTGACTGCTTTTGAGTTTCTGTAATAGTCTACATAAATAAACCAAAAGACACTGTGTTGAGAAGGCTGAGAGCTACACAGATCTATGGGTATAGGGAGAAATATTTAGAACACAACTAGAAATTATATTTTGGTAAAATGGCAGGATTTGATTCTCCTCTAAGGTCCAGCCATGGGCTAGTGGCTAGGTTTACAGTGTCAGTTATGAATTTCTAACCACATAGTAGGTCTAAGATCACTTAGACATCTGTTGGTTATCCCTACAAAAGAAATGCCACTGTTGCACCGTTGAGGGATATCCTTGTAGTTCATCAAAAAGTTCTTATAATAGGAAGCTAACACTAGAATTCAGTCTTTTTGCTTTTGGCTCTGTTCCTTTTTACTGGACAACATGAACATCTATGTGAAAAGAGAATTAATTTCTTCCAAAATGTAATTGTACTTTTCTTATACAAAGTGGGTACTGGTAACCGAGAGCATTTCTAAGGAATCAAGCAAGTGAAACAGACCCAAAGGGCTTTTCTTTAATTCAGAAATGCCCTGACAGGACACGAAGTCAGTTCACTGTAACAAGATAAGTTGTCCATGGATTCCTTAAGTGTGTTTGCCCTCACCTCCAGCAAAATGAGCAGAATGAGCTGGGCCAGAAGGTTGGCTCAGCGAGCGTTTGCTCTGCAAGCGCTGCAACCTGAGTTCATTCTCCAGAACCACATAAAGATGGAAGAGAGAACTGACCTCGTGCCATTTGTAAATAAAGAAATAGAATTTTATTCTCTTCAGATAGCATGGAATGTGAGAGAAGACTCTTGAAACCCCCCACAAAATTACAGGAAAAACCAACATGCCAGAATGAAGAGAGCCAAAGCAAAACGGCTAAGGACTCAAGCTGCTGTTCATTGAAATATCTCTCACCAGTCTCCTACAGATTCTCACACCAGAATGAGAAACTGTATTTATTTTAGGTCTTTGTCATAGTCCTCAAAATTCCTAACTCAGCTACAGAGCATCTGATCAGGGTAGTTGATGTGTCATAACTACACTTTAGCCAAGGAAATACAGAACACCAAGACAGATATTCAGGAGAAAATAGTTTCCCCCAGACGAAATCAGGATGTGGATACCAAAATAGGAGAAAGAGATGCTGAGCAGACATATTTAATGCAAAATTAATGCCCACCAGAGTCCCCCAGAAGCCTTCACAAATAGTACTATACATCTGGAAATTGTGAATAATCCACCCACAGATTCACTGACATTCACATTCTGTGCACTTCTAAATCAGATCTGTAATGGAGGAGGTGTCGCTAGGTAAAAAGGAGAGAGGTTAGACATAGGATGTATCTAGACTCGCAAAAGGACACCTTCTTTCTACCACTTGTTAATGATGATAGTTCTGATATGTTCCTTTCTTTCTTTGTGCTTTGGTTTTTCCAGCTGTAAAATGGAGAGATTAGACCTGTTAGAAAAAATAGACTTAAAGCACAGGATACATCTAGAGTCAGGCAGGCATTGTAACATGCTCACCAAACAAAGGATCACCTAGCTATCCAGTACTGTGATATCTAGAGGCAACCTTTTGTTTTGACTCATGTCTTTTTTGGCTCTTCTTAGACCAAATCACAATATTACAACAGGAAGTGAAAACCGCCTTCATTCTTCTTCAGTCCTACCTGGAAAGCATAGTCCAGATTCTGTTTACTTTTCAAAATTAACATTCCGAGCCACTGCTCAGCACGGCAACCACGTGAAGCATAGCTGACTTTTTTTTCCAAAATGCATAGAGCTAAGGTTAATAGAGTTGCCACTTTCAGAATATATCCTGAGCAACATAAAAGGGATTATTTAGAAGAGCACAATGCACGGGACACACCTTTACAGTAAAAACATAGCAACTAAAATTAATTTGATGACAAGGTCTCAGACACACACACACACACACACACACACACACCAGTTTTCAGTGATTCTAAGTTTCCTATCACAATCATATTTTCCCCTTGTTTAGGGAAGTCTTTTAAAAGAGAGTACAGAGAAGGAAACTTGTTTCGTTTGAAAAGGACAGCCAGCACCTGTCTCTTTTGAACATTTAGAGATAAATTGCTTTGTCCTTTGTTGTTTCTTTCTTCTTTGTTTTTCTCTGCAGAATTGATTGACAGCAGTAACGGTATAAAAATAAAATCCTTATTTCTTCTCACCGAGTCTGGGTGCTTTTTAAATTATCTTGGATAGTACTCATTTGTGTGGGTCCTATCTGCGTAACCAGATGTCTTGAATTGCAGAAGTGTAGCCTTTTCTAATATATATGGTCTTTTTGTGGCCCTAACAGTATGCTTTAACTTATTTAAAACTTAAAATAGATGAAAAAGTTTTGAAATAGATTTTTTTCCATTTTTCTTCCACTAAATTCCTGAGCTACATTTGAAGTACATTTTAAGCTCAGAAATCGTTGCTGCGACGACCCAGAAGTACTGAAAAGTCCAAATTACATTTATGTTCTCTTTCACTTGTTTAGCAGTTTGCCTGTTAGATCCTTTGACTGATTATTGAAAACCAAGCACATTCTTTTTTATTTTAATTGGTTCTTTCATTTCATCTTTTAATATTTAACTTTACTTTTAATGTTCTTTAAGTGGACTTAATACTATTCACATAATATATAATTGTGAGCTGACGAACCTATATGTTATAAGCAGGATTTTTTCAGTCCTTTAATTTTTTTTAATTATGACTTCAGTACTGTGTAAGGATGGATTGGAGTAATCTAGAAATTTCAAGATACTAGAAAATTGCTGCATACCGTAGGAGAAAGAAATGAAGAGATACTAACACGAGGTTTCAGCTCAAGTCAGACCAGTGTTTCATTTGGTTCCAGCACTCTCCTGTTACAGAGCCTTCTTAACCTAAGTCTATAATCTAAAGTACAGGAAAGGTGATGAGGAAATGCAAATCAGTATCTCTGATTCGGATACAATGAACTTCTCACATACACACACGTCCAAAATACTCTGCAATATTCACACATAATAGCTAAGAAGGGGCTTAAAATAAAGATGACAAATGTTGTTGCCAAAACTGGTTAGAATTTCTCACAACTGTACATGGATTATAAAATTGGATCGAGAAACAAAAAATATCCCCTTTCCATAATTTGATTCATCAAAAGAGTAAAGCATAGAGAAGAAATAGGCAGTTTTATTCTTTTTCTATTTTAATCTAAGAAATTCGGGATAAGAAGTTTAGGGTGTGTAACAATAAATAAGTATTTTGGGGTGGGTAGCATCCTATCTCTTTATACCCCCTTATTGGATCTTTAAATTTCTGAGTTAATATCCAGCTGCCACTTTTCTTTTCAACAATAAATCCCTTCAGTAGTTTACATTAGATCTCTGGGACTTCCACAGCAAATCAAAATATGCCAGTATCTTCAAATAACATAAATTCATTTTCTCTAAATTCTGGAACCTAGAAATCTGAAACCATAGTATCAGTTGACCTTTGCTTCCTTTGAAGGCTATGGAGGAAAAGGCCTTCATCCCTTGTTAAATTTCTGTAGTTGCCAAAATTCTGTAACACCCATTGGCTGCAGCTTCAGCAACTTGCCCCTGCCCCAATCATACTTGGAGGCTCTCCCCTCTGATGCTTTTCTTCAAACTCATCTGTTTTTATAAAGACACTAGTCATTGAGTTAGGACTTACTCTAATCCAGTATGACCTCATCCTAATGCAGTATGATCTCATTCTAATTTGATTACATCTAAGCCTATTTCCAAATATGGCCATATGGGAAGTAAAATGCAGGGCATTACAGAAGGGTCCCTCTGTGAGTATGTAGTATCTCATGGAAACGGGACCCTAAAATAAAATATATGTGGCTTTTGTTATAGTTTTGCTTATTTATAGTTTGTTATAGTTCTTGTCTGTGAAAAACAGGCCAACTGTGCATATTTCAAGAATAGGTTTTTTTAAAAAGCAAAAAATGTAATATTTTAAAGTGTAAAGCTCTGAGGAATGAAAACTTTTGTGAGTAGATTTGATTCTGTAAATTAAAAGGAGTGCTATGAGAAAACTATAACTCCGACTGTAACAAGGTCCCAGGCAGCATCCCAGACTACTGACATATGCATGGCATTTGGTGGTAACATGAGCCAGGAACATAGACACAGACATCACCCTCAGAGGCCGAAGGTTCAGGACATCACCATGGCCTCAGGTGGCAATGCAGGACACTGTTTCTCACCACTCCACATCTCCAGTTTTGACTCTCTTCATAGTAGGCAAACAACTCTGCTTCTCTTTCTTGCCTGTCTCTCTGCCACATAAGTGCATGGTAGTTGCCATTGCATGTAGTTGATTCCACAGAGGGTGAGCCTCTGGGTCCCTGAATCTTTTTTAATGATGTCAGAAATGTGCTTGGAGAAGAGACAACATCTTTAAGGAATAGTCCTAGGACATCTAGATTTCAACATGCAGAAAAACGAAAGAAGGTCCTTAACTCTCACCACTCACAAAACCAAATTGCAAATGGATCAAGAACTTCAGTTTAAGTCCTGCTGCCCTAAGACTACTAGAGGAAAATACATAGAAAGTATGCTTAGATTTATAAATAAAAATAGGAACATTCTAATAAGACTTTGGTAGGATGGGAAATAAGACTATCAATCAATAAATAGGATCTCATAAAGCTAGTAAGCTTTTGCACAGCAAAGGAAACTGTGAAGTTAACGATTGAATGGGTAGCTCACAAAAAGGAAGAAAAACTTCTTCCAGGTATTCATTCGACAGTGAGTTACTGTCTAGACTATGTGAAGAAATTTTTTAAAAAATGAAACATTAAAATGATCAACTGTTTAATTAAAAATGGGCTGTTGAACTAAACATAAAATTTTCAAAATAAGAAATACAAATGTCAAAGAAACACTTAAGAAGTACTCAACATCCTTTGCAGTCTGGGAAGTACATAATAAAACTATGTTAGATTCCATACCACTCCTGTCAGAATGGCTATCATCAGCACTACAAATGACAACTATTGGTATGGACATGACAAAGGAGAATCCTTATACACTGTTGATAGGGGTAGTACAATACATACAATATGCAATAAGAGGGGGAATATTGGGGGCTAAAGGATTTAAAGGGATAGGAGCTGGGGAAGGGTAAAAAGAGGTGGGCAGTGGATGAACTAATCCAAACTAGGGATGTAGAAAAAAAACCCTATTAGAAACCCATGAACAAGTAAGCTAATTTCCAAATATACCTTGGAAAAGGTGTCGAAACATGTGTCTGGCATGAGTGAACAATGCACTCCCAGGAGTCACTGATCATGACACAAACATTGCAGTGCATGGTAATCAGTATCTCCCTATAAGTTATTGATCAGGGAGGGAGACTCCAGAGGGCTCCAACTTAATACAGCTGTTTCCATTGCTATTGTTTACATGGTAAGATTCTATTGCTGGTTATTCTCTTTCATTATTACTCACAGAAAAATCAATCTCAAACTAGCTTTCCTAGTATCATAAAATGTTGTACATGCTGAGGTAGGGACGAGAAGAGAAGGGGCATTCAGCATCTTACCCAGCACTAGACCCTGACTGCAACAATACTTACTTTCTAAACAATATGTGTTCACAGGCACAACAAGGTACACCGGTGGCAGGGTAATTAGCTACATTCTGTTGGTATTTGAATACTACTCAGTAGGAGGGAATTTCATGCCTAGTACAAACCTGCTCAAAAGCCCATAGCTTAAGAGATCATATGCCCTGTATCAGAAGCTAATGTTGTTATTTTCCTAAATAATCATGCCGTCAAATTGCCTTCTAAATTGTTATTATTTATATTTATACCCATATATACAGGCTGCTTTCAACCTCTGTCACAGAACCTCCTTTTACCATTGCACTGTCAGTGGAAAATGCATAACTGGTCAAATGCTAGGAATACAAGACCTAGTGTTGGGCTGTACACAGTGACACATGCTCTTAATCCTAGCACTCAGGAGAGGCAAATGGATCTCTCTGAGTTCAGGACCAGCCTGGTACACATAGTAAACAAGGCCAGGCCAGGATTGCATAGAGATACTCTGTCTTTAAAAACATACAGACTGACAGACTGGAGACAAACACTGATGAAGAGGCCTCATTTCCTAATAATCAATTCAACTATAAATTCATCAAATGATTAATGTACTGATAAAGTGAGCACCATTGAGCCAATCTCCTTAAAAACAACACCATCTAGGAAACAAGCATTCACCCCTCAGTGTTTAGCAGGGAGAAGGGCACATTTTAAATCCCAGCCTTAACAATGTATCTCTACACCTTATAGCAGTTTTCTAAAGTTATTCTGAGTATCATTCTTTTTGTTACCATAAAATAACCTGTAGAAAACACTAGATAAAGATTAACAATTTAAAAATATAATACAATTAAGTGGGCTAACTAAGTATCAAGTCACAAAACATACTTCAATGTTTTCTAGGTGGCTGTAGGCTCCGGTCCAAATATTACAATGCCCTGGTTTATGTTTTCTAACATCAAGTGTCATAAATAAAGCAGGTAATTTCTACTTAGTGTAATATTAGTGGGGAAATGGATTTTACTGACATTTATCCGGAAAAAATATAAATTTGCTTCTACTCCAGTTCCCTGTGGAATTTTAATTGGTTTTGTGTCTATAAAGTACTTTGAGAAAAGCTTATCTTGAATATAACCGCTTTGAAATGTTGTGTAGAAATTGTTTTCCCTGCTAATCCAGTCTTTGCAAAGCACTTATCCAAATGTTTCTAATATACAATAATGCAAAAAAATCTAAGGAATAATTATGTCATAGCTAAACTTATGGAAAATGTAGTCAACTCGCTTACACTCTTACTAGGAGGATTACTAGTTAAGGGTAATTACTGCTCTGCCAGACAACCTGAATTCTATTCATAGCACTCACATCAGGTGGTTCACCATTACCTGTATCTCCATCTCTAAGGGAACTGACACCATTTTCTGTCCTCTGAGGGCACCCTATGTATGCACACATTCATACAAACACACATATACATAAATACAAAAAAAATAAATCTTAAAAAATATATACCCTGACATCGATGAATTTATCTTTCCATTGTATGTTTGCAAGACACAATGGTTGACGGTAAATCTCTGTGATCAGTTATGATGGTTTATTGTAATAGCCAGTTTTGTTAGAGCTAGGAGCAGCTAGGAGACTCACCTCTCTGGGTGTCCATAAGGGAGTTCTCCAGAGTTACATCTAGGGAAGAAAAACCTACTCAGAAAATGATTGGTACATCCCACAGGGTGGGTCCTGCCTAAGAGAAAGAGGCAGGTTAACTGATGCAAGATGATCCATCTTAACTATGGGCAGGATCATTCCCTGGGTATGGAAATTGGACTGAATAAAATGGAGTGCGCTGATTGCTCACAATTATCGATCTCTGCTTTCTGAGTGGAGGTACGATGTTACCAGCTGCTTAACATACCTGATGCTATGCCTTCTCCACCCATAGAAGCCTGTCTCCCCTCAAACTGTGAGACAAAATAAGCATTCGTTCTTCCTTTAAGTTGCTTCTTATGAGATTTTTAGTAATGAGAAAAGGGACTAATACAATCCCTAACAGGTCACATTCATTGTAGAAATTCTAACCCTCTACAGTTAAAGCAGAAATGGCATGTGAGTTCCCTAGGTATACCATCTCTCTGGTGGATATCTACAGGTGTTTGGGGATGGTAAGATATTGCTGGGGCTACACAATTTTATTTTTCGAGGTGACATCAGTGTGAGCACCTAGATCGTGAATACTCTTAACAGATAGTACAAAAATTGTTATCAGGCAATCAGACAAATGCTGGTGAATGTGAATTAGAAAGATGATGTAAAATGAGACTGAAGGGCTGCTGGGAAAACTGTGACAATGCATGGATTTGGTGCTTATTTGGTTTTTATTAATATGACATCACCAGATAACAAGAGTTCTCGTCTGGCTGAATTTTGTAGCTAGAGGAAAAACATTCAGAAGAGATGAATTCTCTTTGATTCTACCTCGCCATAATCCTCAGAGTTCCTTAGGGAGCAATGTCAATTATGCCATCGTCAATGCAAATGGCATTTTAAAGAGTTAGCACTGCACACAGAATGCTAATGCTGTTCGGAAGTGTCACTGTGAGCTGCAGAATCTCTCCTGAACTCTGCAGCCCATTGCGTATCTTTATTCATTCAGATCTAATCCAATGAACTGAAGGTATGGGCCACTGGTTTGCTCTCTGCCTGAGTCACTCAGACTCACCCATTAAAAACAATCCATTTTCCAAAAGCAGGCAGTGTGGAATACAGTTTTGGCAGCCAAAAGACACATTCCTATATTCAGAGCATAGTAATGAGAAGGCTGATGGCTTTCGTGCTTGATAGGCTATTCTTATTAAGAAAAAGTATGTTCCAGTACTGTCTCAGAAACATGTAAATCAACTAGTTTATGAAAAATAGGAGAGCTTAGACTTTCAAATTAAGGAAACAAAATATGAACAGGAACTTTGTAGCAAAGTTCCTACCACCCCTACCGTATCTCCTCGTACTGTTTTCTAATGTCGCAGTATTATAAAGACATATCTTATAATGATATTGTCAGGAAAATTTAGAGACCTTTATAGTTTGTGCAATGAAAGTTTAATACATGGTGATAATTAAAGCCTACAAGTAAACACTTTACATTGATTAGGCATCTACCCTGTAGGGTGAACTGTTCTATTGACAACAAAATGTGCACAGCAGGGCACTCCTACTTGACCCGTAAGAAATAGTAAATTAAACAAGACAACAGAAATGGGAGATGGCTTCATAGTTAATGTGTTTTTTTTTTTTTTTGAAGGCATGAGCATCAGATATCCAAAATCCACATAAATACTGGGCAGGCTTGATGTTGCCTCTGCAAGTCACTAGAAGGAAGGAACAGGAATCACTAGAGCAAGCTGTCCAGTGAGGTGACCATATCACAAGTTCATGATTTAATTGAGAGAGACTGGCTCAAAGAATACTGGGGAACAGTAATAAAGGATAGTTCCCAGCATCCCGCTCAGGTCTACACACACATGCATATTGATGTATAAACACACATATGTGCCCACACAAATGGACATACACACACACACATACACACAGGCACACACACAGGTAGATTAAAATGGTGAAGGAATAAAGAAAGAATAATCAGAATGCAAAGAAATATGTATAAGCCATGATGTCACTTCAAAGTACATATGTGTTCACAGCAATAGGCATGGAGCATACAGACACAGAGACAGACCATCAATGAGCCGCTTACCGACAAGGACTGATCCTAGATTCTTGAGATATTTACTTTATTCTCTAGGTAGCAAACTTAGAGCAAAAGAGTCTTTGAGCAGAGTATGACAAGATGAGGCACAGAAGAAGTTTGAAACTGAGCCTAGCATCTTTATCACACAATATAGTACACATGGCAGACTAGAATGGGGATTTTCCCCTGAGGACACATGAGTTGATTTTAGGAGGCACATAAGCTTGGTATTAAATATAAAATTATTTTCTTTTTAATTTGCATTTTTGGAAGTATCAAAGTAGAAACTGGTGGATTTGACACTATGACTTCAGCACCCTTTCCACAAAAAGACACAAACACATTCACTTAGATTCTCTGTATAGCCCTGGCTGTCCTGGAACTCACTCTGTAGACCAGGCTGGCCTCAAACTCAGAAATCCGCCTGCCTCTGCTTCCCAAGTGCTGGGATTAAAGGCATGCGTCACCACTGCCCAGTGACTCTTTTATATTCTTATCACCCAATGTTGCTCTGAATGTAGTATAGGAGCATAGAAGCAGATGTGCAACTCGGTCTCCATGTAGGTCCCCCAACAATTGAATCAGGAGCTGTCCCTAAAGCTGTTGCCTGACTGTGGGATCCATTCCCCAACAGGATTGCCTTGTCTGGTCTCAGAGGTTGACGATGCGACTAACCCTGAAGAGATTGATGTGACAGGATGGGAGAAAGGGAGGAGATCATCTCAAAGTAGAAGAGTAGTGGGTTAAAGTAGGGGGGACGTTGTGAAGGGGGACACCAGATGAAACAGTGATTGAGATGGAGAGGGGGGGGGCTGGAGAGAGAGGGGAGGGAGAGAGAGAAAGGAGAGAGATGAGGGGAAGGGGAGAGGGAAAGGGAGAGATCTTGGATAAGTGAATGAATGAGTACTCAGGTAAACAGTTGAAATGAGTAAATATGAGAAGGTATGTGAGACCTCTGAAAGTGGCGCTGCACTGCAGCCTGGAGAAATGGGAAATGTCTCCGCATTATAAATGAAGATGCTGACAAGCACTGATTTTATTTTCAAACATTTTTGGAAAATCTCAAGGAAGGCATCTGCAGTCAAGTCCATTTCCCCAGTTCAAACTCACCCCAATCTCTGTTGCCACTCTCTTTATAAGCATACCTATAGGCGCAAGAATTTCCACCACTTATGGGTTACTCTTCTAAAACATCTTCCCATGGGCCTTTCAGTTGCCATATCTGTTTTATGGCAAGCTTTCTCTTTTCCTTTTTGCAACAAGCAGATGGTTTAACAGGCTGAGCTCTTTTTTACTTACTGTTCTTAATTTTAGAAAGTAATACATACACATGGCTTGAAAGGATTGGGCCATTTGGTTGTGTAGTAACCAACCATCCTGATTTACAGGCTCCTCCTGTTCAGGGTACAAGTCTTCCTGGCAATGGTCTGAAAGCATTTCACAGGAGAAAGAACTAAGGAATACTTCCAATAAAGTTGCAATAGTCAAGCATAGATTTCCCATTTGGTAAACTTATGATTTTCTTCAGAATCATCTCTCAAGGGGAAAATGAGATAAATTTTGCCTTCTCCTATTTGTTTACTTGGTCTTCTTCTTCTTCTTCTTCTTCTTCTTCTTCTTCTTCTTCTTCTTCCTCCTCCTCCTCCTCCTCCTCTTCCTCCTCCTCCTCCTCCTCTTCCTCCTCCTCCTCCTCCTCCTCCTCCTCCTCTTCCTCTTCCTCCTTCTCCTTGTCTTCCTTCTTCTTCTTGGTCTTGCAAAGCAGTAGTTACTTAATGCTTTACCCAGGTTCAGTCCACATATCTAGGATTATATCCCTACCTCATAAGTAGCTAAACAGGAACAAGCCACAGTGTCTAGCTTTCAACTTTAATTTAGAAAATTTATTTTTCAACTTGTTAGGGAAATGATGTCTCTCTAATCTATATGCACTGTGTTTCTTTGAAAGAGTTTGTTTTTCAAACAGAAAGTTATCTTACGATATATATACAATACAATATTCTTGAGCCACTAAGAATAAGTTTACTATTTTTCTAGATAAACTCAGAACACATGAAGGAATGTTTCTAGTGCTAAAACATCAATAATTAAAGATATAATCAAATACAGATTATCATAATTTTTTAAAAAAAATTATGGGAGTGAAGGTTGAATGTGTGTACCATGTTCCAGGAAAAATCAATAGAGACCCATAAACTATAAGCATCATGACAAATATTTGGGAATTTAAAAGATTTTAAAAAACAGAAAAGAATTTATACATGTCAAGCATGCCAATTACTCAGTGACTGAAAACTAAGGTGGATCCAGTGTTAACATTAAATTTTATTCTGAAGACAGAATACAAACAAGACCCAATAATTTGGTGTCCAAACCACCTCCTCTCTCTAAAGGGAGCATCAAGCTGTGTTTGAGTGCAGGCCACAAAACATCACTTCGAAAGTCTACTTAAGGATGTGCTCCAGCCAGCTAAAGGGTGAACCAATATTAAAACTAAATTGAAGAAAACACAACATGAAATGTGTTCTTATACATAGTTGACAACAAGCACTGACAATCCAGCTTGCTTGTGTGTTATCAACTGCAGTTGAGGGTAAAACTTGAATTTATAGCATCTGCCTCAAATGATCTTGTTCTTCCCCTTTTCTTCATCACACAAAGTAAGTTTATTTACCTCTCATACTGCAGATCGGACTAGGAGGAATGTAGGGAGGGAAAACAGTGGGTGGGGCATAATGTATGAAAGAAGAATAATTTAAAAAAAGAAAAGAAAAATGCAGATCAAAAATCATCTGTCCCCCAATTTACATCAAACAAAACATTAAGCACTCAAATAACTTGCCCACTCTAAAAGTAAACTAAAAGTCACTATTGTAATACCAAAACTGCTCTAACATAAATAACAGACACATTTAGAAATATTATGAAAAGTAACCAACCATTATCCAGAGGAGAAACTGCAAGGTCCAGGGGAAAGTTTATCATAATTGTGACAAGGTGACACACAGGGAAAATCAGGAGAGACAGGGACAGAGAAAACAAAGATTATATCTTTACAACAAACAAGTGTCTACACTGTATTGATTATTATACATTCTTTAATTATCAGGAAACCCTTCACTGTTTTTGTTTTACTGAAAAAGAAGGAGATGTAGACAGGTTAGAGCACTGAGCTCCACCAATGACAGTCAAACTTGAACCTGGTTCTTCCCATCCTATACTGGTTCTTTACAAGGACATGCTAGTAAAAATACAGATACAATAGATCATGTATGAAGGCCCATCCTACTGATGAAAATGGAGTGTACTTCTGTCCAGAAACCTCTGAATGTAAATATTACAGTAAGAGCCTAAATTTTTGTGAATTCCAAGATTGAAGTTAATGTCTCATTAATTCCTCCCTTCTCCCCATCTATAGAATTAGCAAAATTGCCCAGGACCCATGAAAGACTATTATTTCCTTCACATATTCCTTTCTTGTCTTCGTGGGAGCCCCAGAGGTTCTGTTTCTCCCCACAAGGGAGCATTGATTTCATTGGTATTCACTCAAAGTAGGTAAGGTCACACCTCAGAAGATTGGAAATACATTGTTTAAAGAGCATGGTTTGTATCTTGCTTCAGAGAGAAGATCTTTAAAGATGTCCTGGCTTAGCTGACTTTTCTTTCCCCTCCTGTTTCCAAGGAACACCCTCAAGGGAGAAAGTCAATTTCAAATCTTCACACTGCAGAGGCTGTGGGCAGTCAGCTGCAGAATGCAGATCAGCCTGTCTTCGCTTTTGAGATAAACAGCTCCTGTGAACAGTTTTGAAAGTAAAGTTTTGAGCCATCCTAGTTGCAAAGGTGTCCGATTTGGGGGAGGCTTCTTCATTCCATTGTGTTATAAATACATTTTTACTTATCTGGCTGTGTTGGAGCCCACCAAGAAACAATGCACCAATCAAAAGCCAATAGATTCCAACTTGAAGGCCAACCACAGGAGCCACCATTTTTTTATTGTTATTATTTCACGCTTAAAAATCTCCCCCTAAACTTTGCATTTGATTCAGAAAAAATTCCAATTAGGGTTTTTTTTAATTATTTATTTATTTATATTCCAAATGTTGTCCCCCTCCCCAATCCCCTTTCCCAGACTAATCCAATTAGTCTTATAGTTCTTCCATTCTTTTTTAATTTTTGTCCTTTTTTTCTCAGCAAAAACATATCCATGGTAACAGAGCTACTTGAACATTTTTTACTTGTAACCTCATTTTATTGGAGATGTTTTCATGAAAACCCAGGTATATAGGTCTATAAGATAGATATACAAATCTAACACTTACTGGTCATAAGTCATAGGGAAACCTGCTTTAAAGCAATTCTTGCTATACATATAATTATATTTATGTATTTCATATATCTGTGAATATATTCCATATACTTTTGAAAGATTAAAGGAAATGTGCATATTAATAAGGTGGTTATGCTGCTTACTGTTATATTACTACCTAACTCTTGGGTGAATATTTGATGCCGTAGGGTCCACCACATCTTCACTGTTCTTAAGAATGTACTGAAACTTTGATTTAGTAGTCATCAATGCTAAAAAAGCTGCTTTGCCCATAGTAGTACATAGTGCCATAAGTATGCTCATAACCAGTTCATAAACTGGTACATCCTGTCCTAAGCCAAAGCCAAAATGTATATAACATATTTTTATGAAACTCAAAGCAACTACTCAAACAAGGGTTTTTTAATTAAACATGTCAGCATAAAAAAAAAAACAGTCATATAAATCTGATACTTACCTGCTGTAGAATGACAGTAGGAACATATTATAAGTCTTTGCTTTCCACAATTAAACTATGATGCTTCTATAAGAGCAGAAAACTTTGTACATTCAATAAAACACTGCAATTCCTAACACATAGTAGACTCTGCTCTGAGCCATAGTGCTTTAGGCAGTTGTTGGTTTCAGGTGTTAAAATAGCAAGCACAGTACAAAATGAACAGGTCTGTTCAGAGCCACAGCTCCAAAAAGTTGCATTATACAACACAGGCTAATGCCACCAGAAACACCTCAGATTCATTACACATTTCATTTTGAATTAATAAGTGGTCACTGTGTGGTCCACAGTTTGAAGTTGCTAGATATCACAAAAGGTTGCTCCTTATTTATTCTTGTTTTCTTGTTATGGTTCTAGGAATCATCCCTAGGGGGTTCTTGTATCCAAGGCAAACACTGAAATACATCCCCATCCATCCCTGGTGAGTGACCTCTAAGTGGTGTGTGTGTTAGAACACGTGGCCTCCCTGAACTTCTTCCTGGGATCAAGAGTCAAGAAACAGTCTATCTTATGGCCCTGACTTAGGATCCTTTTGTTGTTGTTGTTGTTGTTGTTGTTGTTGTTGTTGTTGTTGTTTTTGAGGCAGGGTTTCTCTGTATAGTCCTGGCTGTCCTGGAACTCACTCTGTAGACCAGGCTGGCCTCGAACTCAGAAATCCGCCTGCCTCCGCCTCCCAAGTGCTGGGATTAAAGGCGTGCCACCACCACCCGGCCTGATTTAGGATCCTAACCAGTACCTGTCTCCACCATGCTCTTTCTTACTGTGTGAAGCTAAAGCAGATGATGTGAAGCTTCCCACCACACCAGAAGGCTATAAAAAGCCAAACCTTTGTCTGGGGATTAGGTCAACTCTCCAGAAGACTGCTCCAGGATTGGGCTGGAGATGAAGGCTGCTTTTTGAAAGGTCTCCAGTGCCCTCACCAACCCCTCTTATGCCAATGTGCATGCTCTCTATCTCCCTCTTCCTCTCCCTCTCCCTCTCCTTCTCCTTCTCCCTCTCCTTTTCCCTCTCTCTCTTCTTCTCCCTTTCCCTCTCCCTCCCCCCTCTGTGTGTGTGTATGTGTGTATAAAATTTTGTAAAAAGTCAAAACTAAAAGCACACACAAAAAAATGGCATCCATTTCAGTTGGTCTACTATTACTTAGTTTCATTCTTAAAGAAGCTCCACTCCAGGATTTAAAGAGAAGCTTCTTTCTTTTAAGGCCTCATGTTTAGATCTCCATATAGTGTGGTTTTTTTCTCTGTCTAATACTTTTCTTACCACTTCAAGAACCAGTCATGACCTTGTGGTTTTTTCATTTCAATAAACCTCATTGGCGCTTCATATATGGAGTGACACCTGCCATTTTACTGCTGTTTTATGTATGAGAAATGTATTAACATAATTTCCTGAGCAAAGGTCTTAGTAAAGCTTCAAAGTAGTCAGGTACTGATCCGCAATCACAGATACTGTCAGACAATAGTAGTTCCACATGCCTTCTTAGAATTTCAAAAACAGCAACTCTGATCATCTGTGTTAGAACACAGATGCTGTGAGTTTTATCAAAAGCAGGGGTCATATTTGATGCTTCCAAGATGGAGCTCTTCATTGAGTGAGAAAGTGGAGAAGCTCTCCTTCTCCATATTTCCACTCTGACAGTGGATAAAGACAACTAAAGAACTAAGCTCCTGAAAGTCACATGGAAGAACTGGAAAAAAACAAACCTCTACTTTTAAAATGATGCTGCTGTTGGATTTTCAGACATTCACTCACTGAAACCTTGCAACAGCTCCATGACGCTAATAGCAGAATCAACCATAATTCATAAAAGTGGGAAGTGAAGCACTGTCAAGACATTGCAGAGCCTGAGTCCAGAGACTTCATTCATAGAATATAAGCACCTTGTATTCTTTAATATATCCCAGAAGATTTCCATATTCATAGCTCCAACTGGCAACAGGTAAGAAATATTTGGGGAAGAAACGGTGCATGTTCTGACAGGTTGTGTAACTTTGTTCTGAGTATGAGGGGGCAGGCATTATTCTTTTCATTATCTGCTAAGCATGGAGAATCTTCATCCCTGACAGTGGACAGTGAGTGCCACCTTCATTGTTCAGTCTACACATCCAGATGCTAACCTCACTTAGAAACTCCCTCAAAGACACACCAAGAAATAATGTTTACCAGCTGTGGTGGTTTGAATAAAAATGATCCCCAAAGACTCATATATTTGACTAGTTCCCAGGTAGAAGAATGTTTAGAAAGGATTATGAGGTATGGATTTGTTGGAAGACGTGTATCCTTATTGGAGATGATGTGTTGGTATGTCACTAGGGATGAGTTTTTGAGGTTTCAAAAGCCAGCCTCTCTTTCTCTCTCTCTCTCTCTCTCTCTCTCTCTCTCTCTCTCTCTCTCTCTCTCTCTCTCTCTCTCCCCCCCCCCCCC
>NW_021620607.1:1763085-1796914 GCF_004785775.1 Grammomys surdaster | reverse complement strand
CTCTCTCTCTCTCTCTCTCCCCCCCCCCCGCTTCCCATTCAAATCAGACAGAAGTGCTTAGCTTCTGCTCGGGCACCATGTCTATCTGACACTATGCTCCCCACCATCCCACCACGATGGTCACCGACTAATCCTCTGAAATTGTAGACAAGACCCTAACTAAATGGTTTCTCTTATACACTGGTCATGGTGCTCTTCACAGCAATAATACATTATTACTAAGACATTAGCTACCTATACATCACTTAGTCCAGTCAGGATGATGTAAAAATATAGCAACTGTTTACATGGTACTTGGTGTTATGAAAAATCTAGATGAGGCTCAATGTGTCTTAGAAAATAGAATTTGCTTTTCTGAAGCTATAAAGAAAGGTGTGGGTATTTTTTCTCCTTTAGGTACCTGCAAAATAGCGAGTGGTGGTCAAAATCTAGCTCTGTGATTGAAAGCAGCCAGAATGACAAACATGGAACTTGAAATTTGAAGGATGAGGGAAGAAGAGAATACAATGTCTATACAACATATAGTTCGCACATGTGGTTATGCTGCCACATAATCATGGTGTTATTAACACACAAAAGAATAACACGTGGTGTTATTCTTTTCCAGGTTCATGCCTCTATTCCAATGTCATTTTAATTCATTTCTTTTTTCAGTGAACTTCTAGAAATATCTAGAAATATCTTTGGCTCCCTCTGGGCTTCTGACAAGTATTCCAAAACTGCTTGTTTGGAATGCTGACTGCTATACCCCAAGCACTCCTTGTGTTTAGGATTTCCCACCTATCCTTTCCCTGTCATTAACATCAGACTAAAATGGCATCCTCTTTCCTTGGTCTGATTTTTCAAATCAGGAATCTTAGTCATGCTTGATTCTGCTTTCCTTTACACTCCAGCAAATCTTTCACTTCCGTCTGTCATCTTATGTCTTCTACTTCTAACATCTGCCTCTCACTTTTCCTCATCTCCATAGCTACTACCCATCTCCAGGCCAGCAGTATCTCTTGTCAAGGTTACTACAATTGTCCTCAAATTGCGCTCTTGCTGTTATTTGTATGATGCCCAACCCTGTCTCCCTGTACCAATGCAATATTTTAAAACCACACCAAAAAAAGAAAAAAATGTAGAAGTCTCTTGGTTGAATCTTTTCACTGGCTTTCCCTTGTACGGGTAAAGTCTTCTAAGCTGGTTAGTAGGCTTCCAGCAATTTGGACATCCAGGTAGATGTCTAACCCATTATAGTCTTTAGTTTCAGCCCACCCTCCTCTCCCTCACCACTGACCCTCACCATTGACATTCATACTGTTTGTCAGTTCTTATCCACCACAGAACATTTAATTTTCTTTGCCATATTCTCCAGACTAGTCTTCAACCATCTTTTAAATGATGAGATCAATGTGTCCCTTTCTCCAACGGACCAATCTAACTAGAAAGTAAATAATTTCATGCACACAAGCACAGGCTCTGGCTGTAGGTGATACGGAAGGGACCGATTAGAAAACTCCAACAAACAGATCTTCCCTTCAGCATGTCACAAAGACTTCTGACTCATAAACATCTAGGTAACCTGCTATTCTGGAAATGGATATATAGTTACTAAAACAATAACAGTAAATTATAGTCTTATCAAAGTTATCATTAACCAAAGCCAGTTTACTGGAGACACAGTTTTGATGAGTTTACAAAGCTTCTTTAGGGTGAGGAATTGAAATTTTCCAGTCTTCAGGAAACCTGGAACATGCTTATTTTTTAGTTTCGGTTTTGTTTTTCTATTATCCTGAAAGATTGGCAAGGCTTTTTGAAAGAATAATTTTAAATGATAAATTTGTATTGCAGAGTCATTGTTTTCTAGTGTGTCTATCATAATCCCATTACAGAGTTGAGCTCCTCTTAACAACTCAGGCAGTAGGGAACCCTATCAGACTGATCTGAAAGTGATTCGCCTTTCCATCTTTCTTTTTTATTATTATTATTGGATGTTTTATTTATTTACATTTCAAATGTTATCCCCTTTCCTGTTTTTCCCTCCAGAAACCTCCTATCTCATCCCCCCTGCTTCTATGAGGGTGCTCCCCCACTTACCCACCCACTCTCACCTCACTGTCCTGGAATTCCCCTACACTGGAGCATCAGTGTTTCAGAGGACCAAGGGCCTCTCCTCCCATTGATGCCAGATAAGGCCATCCTCTGCTACATATGCAGCTGGAACCATGGGTCCCTCCATGTGTACTCTTTGGTTGGTGGTTTAGTCCCTGGGAGCTCTGGGGGGGTTTGATATTGTTGTTCTTTCTATGGGGTTCATTAATCAGCTTTTCCTTTCTCTCAAACAGATTTAATTCTATTCTAGACCAGGTATACCATTGAATTGTTTTAAAGGCAAACACAGAGTTATGCTTAGAAAATACTCAGGTGTTTTCCTAATTTTAATAGTATTCATGCAAACTGACATCATTTTTGTGAAAGAAAGCAAGAGTCCTTCAAAAGAGAAACTAAATTTCCTCCTGTGAATATTTTGTTCCCCCTTTTAAGAAACACCAAAGCATCCACACTTTGGTCTTCCTTCTTGAGCTTCACGTGGTCTCTGAATTGTATCTTAGGTATTCCAAGCTTTGGGGCTAAAACCCACTTATCGGTGAGTACATACCATGTGTGTTCTTTTGTGATTGGATTACCTCACTCAGGATGACATCTTCAAGTTCCGTCCATTTGCCTAAGAATTTTATGAAGTCATTGTTTTTAATGGCTGAGTAGTACTCCATTGTGTAAATATACCACATTGTGAAGGCTCGATGACCCAGTGTAGGGAAATAGCAGGGTGGGTAATGGTGAGTGGGTAGGTGGGTGGGGGAACACCCTCATAGAAGTAGGGGGAGAGGGGATATGATAGGGAGTTTCTGGGGGTGGAGACAGTCCAGTAAAGGGGATAACATTTGAAATGTAAATAAAGAAAATATTCAATAAAAAAAAGAAAAGAAAAATGACAGAGCAAGATACATCTCCTAAAACAATAGGAAAAAAAGAGAGAGAGAACCAATGCAAGTTGATATAACCAGAAATGGGGTGCTAAAGTTAGCTGAGTTGAACCACTGAGGGAATAGACTAAACCACAAAGAAACAGCAGCTGGACATGTGGAGGACGCTTGAGTAACCAGAGGGAGAAGAGCCAGCTAGATGGGACCTAGTATGTGCAGAGTATGGTGGTAAGCAGTAAAGTCTTAGTGCTTTAACAGAGGTGGGGAATACATTTTAAAAAACACTGCTTCTCTAACTAGGCTTCCTAGGTAAAATGGTGTACAAGGCCTGCCAGGACACCGAACTCGAGTAGTCCTCCGAGGGGGGAATGAGGATCATAGGAAAGATGTGAAAGAAGATTCAGAGACAAAGGTTAGAAATTGGGAGGGCTGTCCAATCAGTACTGTGGCAGCCTCAAGTTTAATTCTCTTAGGCTTTATATACTTTACAGCATTGTGGGAAACAAAGTCACAAGCCTGTAGAAACAATGGCTGATGTACATTCGACATCTGTACCCATCCAGAGTCCTCCCTATTCCTCCTTGTTCCTTCCTCTAAGATTAACCAAACATTCAGCCCCTCGCCTTGAGTTTCAAGGGTATCCCCTCTTATCAGCAGGCCGAGAAATCTGCCAGTAGACCCTGGCCTGATTTGACTCTGCCTGACAGGCAGACTGTCACAGAAGCAGGCAAAATGGGTCCCAACAAGAAGGTAGCTTGAAGTAGCTGAAAGCAAAGAGGACACCCCAAGTTAGCTGTTGAAATAATGATTAAAAGCAATGGTTCTCCACCTGTGGTCACAGCCTCTTTAGGGGTCACATATCAGAGGCCCTGCACTGCAGAGATTTACATTACAATTCATAAGAGTAGCAAAATTACAGTTACGAAGTAGCAACAAATTAATTTTACAGTTTGGGGTCACCAAAAGAACTGTGTTAAAAAGTTTTAGCGAGGGTATCATATAAGAAAGAGCACTAACAAATTTGGGATAGAGAATAAAAAAAATACCAAGATGGAAAAATGTGTTTGTAGAAGGCACAATTACCATAAAACGCCATTAAAACAGTAGTCAGGGGACATCTCTGCTCAAAGACAATCATTTACTTTTCTATGATACGCTATCCTGACAAAGACAGAGTTAGAGAAAAAAAGGGCCTATTCTAGTTTATAGTTCCAGAAATGATGGTAGAAAGCACAGTAAACACACAGGCATGGAGGCACGATCTGGAAGCTGGCTCATCACAGTTTTATTTGCATGCAGGAAGCAGAGAAGAAAAACAGGAAATGGACCAAGGCTGTAAAACCTCAAAGCCGACCCACAGTAACATACTTCCACCAGCAAGGTTCAACCTTCTAGAGGTTCCATAATGCTTTCAAATTGCCCCCCCACTAGGGCCCAAGTGTGATACCTGAGCCTATGGGGGACATTTCTCATTCAAACTACTGCAAACAGTGAGGCATTTCCAACTCCTCCCCACATCTAATTTACAAAGAACTTGGTCCAGTTTCATTAGGATTGCCGCTTATTATATTTGCTAAAGTAAAGAAGCCATATCATTTTAAGGACTCTAATTTCTGCTAAATGAACACATAATATTCTAATAGAATACCTAAAACATACTGTAAGGTGGTTGGATCTATCTTCCATCCTTTCTTGCTCACTCTGTATTTCACAAGTCAGAAAGCTATGGCCTGATGTCTGGGTAGGCTAATGCTAGCCTGGAGAGGCTAGTTTCTCTCCAGCTTCTCTCTCATTTCCCAACAAGCCAATCTACTATTCATCACCTATTCTTTATTCTTCTTCTAGATGAATGAGTGAATAACTTTTGACTTAATGTACTAGATGGACCCCATTCCCTTGGCATATAGCAAGATCTGGTAGAAGTGTGCGACATATTATCAAGTAAGAATGAACTAATATCAGAAATTGTATGAAAGTAGCAAAAGACACTACTGGTGTTGATGAAGACAGTGTGGTGTGAGATACACATCACTAGAACCCTGGAAAGAGGCACCTTTCAGCTGCCGGGGCAGCATGCAGCCTTCAGAGTAAGATGTTGCATGATGGTACTGAGTCCAGAGGCACAGGAAGAATCAGATGCTCAACAACATCCTTTATGCATTTATCTTTACTTGAAGTAAGATTATCATGAACCTGATTAAATTTCTTTCTTTCAAATTGTTTGCATTTCTTTTTTATTATTTCAATAGCAAAACAGATTTGAACCCGTGTGACATGCAGGCCTAACTAAGCAGAGTATATACTCTCTTCAGATTATAGTGACTAGGATTCAGAAATCCATAGCAGTTACCAAGACAGGGTCTCTCAGGATTAGGCAGACAGTAATTTCAGAAGGAAAAAAAAGAGGGGAAGGCACTCTTTCTTTCCCTATGGTTGCTAAGCAATCTCTACCAAAAAAGACAAAGGAAGTGGAGAAGGAGAGGAGGAAGCAGAGGAGGAAGAGGGGCAAGGAGGAAGAAAGGAAAAGAAGGAAAGAAAAGAAAAAAGGAAAAAAAAGCCTGTCATCAGTGGCTTTCCCTGAACCATGGAATTTGGATATGCCAAATTCAAATGGTCTTCTGGTGTCCAGGTGAGTGAAATGTTCCTCTCACTTACCTAGTTTGCAATATGTTTTGGCTACTTATAACTGGAAAAGTCTAGACAAGTTCCCTTGAGCCAGATACTGTGATAAAACCTTTATGTATTGCCTCACTGGATAACGACAGGGGGACTGGAGCCATTACAAGGTCCCTTTCAAATACTGGAGGTCAGGCCTCTATTCCCCGCCTTTGCAAGTTTAGAATTGCCACAGCCCTTCTATACTTAGAGAAGGGAGGAGATGTCAGGAGCAGCCCTGCTTACACACTAAAGGCCTAAAATCTGCCATAGGCCTAAAATCAGCAATAGGCCTGTCATACATGTATACTAACACCAAGTCTTGGGTCTCAGTGGAAAAACATTGAAACAGATGGCTATAAGCTAATGTAAACAGGCAGCTTTTGTGGAAATTTACAAGCCTGAGTAGTCATAGACCTTTTAAATAGGTAGCCTTGGCAGATAATACCAACTTAGATAAGGACAAGCAAGTCAGAGGCAGAGTCATAGTGACTTGTCCCCGGAACCTTCACCCAGCCAATACCCGGTTCTGATGATATCTGTATTCCCCCTGAACACCCACACTCCAGTGTCATTCCCTTCCCCACATCCTGCCTATCTGTGTTTATAACCCCTGTGTGAATGAATTACAATTTGAGAAAAAATAAATTATTTTAAAAAAACCTTTATGCACATGAGAAACAGGGATCAACCCATTTTTTAAGTAGGAAAATGGCTCCAATAAGTTAAATGACTTATCCAAGGTCACACTGCAAGTACTTGAGAGCTCTTGAGCACAAATCTTTGTCGTTAATCATTGCATTAAGTGGCTTCCAGGTGAGTTCCTCAGCTATTCAGGATTCTCGGCCTCTGATTTAGCAGCCAAGACCCATGGGATTAGACAGGAATGGAGCAGAGTGGGCATGATGGATGAGCTCACCAGCGTGTCCTCAGGAAAAAAAAAATTCATGGATGGTTTTGTCTGTTAGCTCTTCAGCAAAGCTCATAATAGCTATGGGTTCTGTTTGTCACTGTCAAACTCAAGTCGTTCTACATTATTCATTGTGCTCCAAAACCAAGCATGCCTCCCGGGGGAATATTTATTCCCTGGCTCAAAGGAATGTGTAATAACGGTATCGAAAGCTGAGTCAGCTGTAGTCACTTTTCACTGCTTATAAACTACATGAATGGCAGAAGGCACAAGTGTGTCTAACAGTGGCTAATTCCAGAGTTGCTGGTGGTCCTGTTTGTATCTAGAAGACAGATGTAATTGGGAAGAATTCTATTATGGAAAGTAGTCATAGGAACGTTCCCAAATGGGAAGCTATGGCCACGGTACACTCTGAAGTGATGTGCTAGCCCCTCAGAGTCTTCCTGCTTTGTCAAAATAGAGAAAAATCTCCATAGGTTGTGGGTTTGGTCACCCACTGTTCCTGTTCTACTCAGTAAGTACAGATTCTGAACAGCAGTTGGAGCATGCCCTTGTTTATTTCTTCCTTTAAGATGAATTCCTTCATTTCAGCTATAAGAATTCAGTATAAGCCATTGGACTCATCCTGTATACCAGCCTTGGGAATGAGAATGCTCAGTAGAGCTGTTTATCCATGTGTACACTTCCTACTGCTGTGCTAAGGAATCACTACAAAATCGATGACACTACAAAATCAGGCCTGTGAGATGGCTCAGCAGATAAAAACATGTCCCACCAAGCTGATGTCCTGAGTTTGATCTCTAGGACTCTCATAGTAAAACAGAGTCAACTCCCAAACTGTCCGTGAATTTACAGATATGCACTGTAGTAGACATACACATAATAAATAAATAAATAAATAAATAAATAAATAAATAAATAAATAATCAATAAATCAATAAATATAATTTTAAAAAATCAACAACTTTTTTTTTTCAAATCGTAATTTTTACTTATTCACACACGGATTAAAAACACAAAAAGGCAGGATGTGGGGAAGGGGATGACACTGGAGTGTGGGTGTTCAGGGGGAATACAGATATCCTTCAGAACAGGGCATCGGCTGGGTGGAGGTTCAGGGGACAGGCCGCTATGACTCTGCCTGTGATTCACTTGTCCTTATCTAAGTTGGTATTATCTGCCAAAGCTACCTATTTACAAGGTCTGTGACTACTCAGGCTGATAAATTTCCATAAAAGCTGCTTGTTTACAATAGCTTATAGCCATCTGTTTCAATGTTTTTCCTCAGAGACCCAAGACTTGGTGTTAGTATACACGTATGACAGGCTTATTGCTGAAAAAATCAATAACTTAAAGCAGCATACATTTGTTATTTTACAATCTGGAGAACAGAAGCTAATATAAGATTTAAAGATATCGAATTAAGCTCATGGCAGGGATAGTTCCTTACAAAACCGCCAAAAAAGAATTTGTTCCTGGGCTTACAGTGTCCATTGACTTCAGCATTTGGTGACTCCTGGCAGCATCTCTCTAGTAACTCTTCCCATCATCACATCACTTTGTCCAACTTTGACCTTTCTGCCTTTCTTATCAGCATCATTAAGATCCTGCATGGGAGGGACCAAGGGGAGAAAAGCAGATACTAACCTGAAAGCCTACTCCCCTAAGATTAGTTTTCCTGGTGCCATAAGGCCTTATGCAAGCTTCCAACAGAGTGAAGCAAACAAAAATTCTACCTTTGTCTTTAAGGACAAAGAAAAAGAAATTATTAAATTGGTCCTCAGCTCTGTTTACTTCACAGCAGAGGCTTAAAGTGAGTAAAAAGTGTCCTGTGGGCCAACGAGGGACTGCCTCACCTGAGGATCCATCATATCTCCAGACAACAAACCCAACATTGTTGCTGTGGTCAAGAGGTACTTACTGACAGGAACCTAATATGGCAGTTACTGGGGAGGTCCGGCCAGCAACTGACGAATGCAGATGTGGATGCTTGAAGCCAAACATCAGACTGAGCTCAGGGAACCTAGTGGGGGAGCTAGCAGAAGGACTAAAGGAGCAAAGGGGGATTGCAACCCCATTCAAAGAACATGGGCTAGCCTGAACAGCCAGTTCTCCCAAAGTTTAGACCACCAACCAACAAGTGTACCTGGAGGGATCCATAGCTCCAAATACAAGTGTAGCAGAGGATGAGCTTGTCTCACAGCAACAGGAGGGGAAGACCTTGGTCCTGGGGAGGTTTGAAGCCCCAGCATAAGAGGATGCTGGAGCAGTGGGGCAGGAGAGTGTGGGTACACTCTCATACAGGTAAAAGGGAAGGGGAGGGTGGATGTGGGATGGGGGGGTTGGTGGAAGGGGGTAACTGGGAAGTGAAATATCATTTGAGATGTAAACAAATGAAATGAGTAAGAAAAAAGAAAAAAAGAAGAAAGAAAGAAATTAGTGGAACAAAAAAAAAATGCCCTGTGAACTTGAGAGTTTCCCCATGTAGTGCACCTTGAAAAAAACTAGCTTATCTAGGAGCCAATATATATATGTGTATGAGAAGAGCTGCCTTAGTTTGCTTTCATTAGCACCACACTCTAACCAACTGAACTAACCGGCCAGACTTCTTAGTTTGCTTTTAATATTGTGATAAATACTATGACCAAAAGCAACTTGGGAAGAAAGGGTTTATTTCATCTTGGACCTTACAGTCTATACTGAATGTAAGTCAGGGCAGGAACTCAGTGCAAGAACCTGGAGGCAGAAATTGAAGCAGAGCCCAGAGAGAGGTCCTCCTTACTGGCTTACTCCTCATGGCTTGTTCAATACACTTTCTTCTACAACTCAGGCCCTACTGTCCATGGGTGACACCTCCCATAGTGGTCCAGGCCCTCACCCACCAGTTGTCCATCAAGAAAATGTCCCACAGCTCTATTTACAGGATGAAGGGAATTTCTCATTAAGACTTCCTTTTCCCAGATGACTCTAGCTTGCATCAAGTTGACAAAAAACTAACCAACACACTAGATCATATAAACTGGATTATAGATGAAATAAAAAAAACTCAGGAGAAAAACAGATTAGTAAAGGCTAGAATAGAGAAGCAAGAGGAGGGAACTTGAAGGATAGATAATAACTTGATAGCTGGGAATAACGTCCTCGGAGATTTGGAAAATGCAATGGACCAACGTAAATGGCACAGAGAGCTACCATTGTGGCCTGCCATACAAGCGTGCACATCAGAGACTGACACAAAAGAGAACCGCAATGAAACGGTAATAACACCAGTGCTATTGCCCTTAAGCAGAAGGGAAGTAGAACTGAAAATCAAGTCTTTTCTACCTGCTAAGTCAGTAAACTTCAAAGGCAGAGGCAGGAGGATAACTGCCAACTCCAGCACATCCTAGTCTATGTAGCAAGATCCAGGTTAGCCAAGGATCCTTACTAAGACCCTGTCTCAAAAAGGAAAAAGAAAGGAAAGCAAGAAAAAGAGTTCTGGAGTAGTATGAAATGACCTCAGCTGTGAAGTCCAGCCAGATCACAGTACTCCACTTCACAGAAGCAGCAGGAAAGCCCAGCCGAGCTGACATTGACTTTCTCACCAGGAACAGGGCTGAAAACGGCTGCCTTCAGACCACTATTAGATCACAGAGCATAAGGAATGTAAAACACACGCAGCGTGAGCCCTTGCATACAATTATGTATAATGAATGTCACGTGGGATAGTAGGGGGCTAGCCGTATTTGCTGAAATCTACCTCTAATCTATAGAAGCAAAATCCATCCAGATGTGGAAAGGCCTGAGGATTATCTTCTCCAGCTCTGGCTGGAGTCTGGAGATGGGATGACCTGCCCCAGCTCTAAGAGGAACACTCAGCCGGATGGTGTTTCACCAGATTACTAACCTGAAGAAACTAGTCACCAGCGCCCTTGTACCTGCAAAACCGGTGCTGACTCAAGAATCCTATTTGAAGGTTTGCTGAGTGTGAGCTGCCTCTTGTCAGGAGGCCCAGATGACAATGCCAAATTCTGAAAATAGTAGTTTTCAACTCCGCACAAATCACTGACAGAGCAGAAGCTGGACAAAGGCCACTGTGGGATTAAACTTAATTTGCCCACCCTACTCCAAACTACCATTTTACCTTAACTTTCAAAGCCAAAGAAAGAAAGAAAGAAAGAAAGAAAGAAAGAAAGAAAGAAAGAAAGAAAGAGAGAGAGAGAGAAAAAAGAAAGAAATGATTCTTTAATCTTCAGAAGTAGTAATAAGACTCATTTTAAAGCTATTATATTTTTCCAGAAGATTCCAAAATTTTCCATCCCTAGAAATACATGCAAAAAATCATTTCACAAAACGCTTGGTGTTGTTCCTAGTAAAAAGCAGTACTGTACTTGAGTTGGTGTGGCTCCAGATAAGCAAACTGTGTTCTTCTACTGCCCCCATCTGGTGAATATTGGGAAAAGACAGACTGCATGGTCTCTGTTTTAAGACTCGGCTTCATTTCCTTGTCAGTAAAATCTCTCCGGTCCTGCATAATTCCTTCTCTCCGACTTTGTAGATGCACAGTTGTAGGTAGCTTCTTTGCTGAAGACTACTTATGAGAAGTAACCCACCAATTTTAAAGACAGTTCCAGGATTCGGGGAGGACAGTAAACAAGAAAACTACTCAAATGTGTTTGCATCTAGCAAGAATCTGACGAAGAAGCAAAGCTTGCTCCTTGTCTTGTAAGAATGTGTAGTATGGGGCTGGGCATGCTGGCACTCCTGATACCCCAGCACTAGTGAGTCAGGGTCAGGGGATTCACTGCAAGTAAACTCAGCCTAGTCTATATAGCAAGTTCCAGGTTAGCCAGAATTACTTTGCAAACAAGACCCTGTCTCAAAACACAAAAAGCAAGCAAACAGCATGAAACAGAGCAATTCTCATCTGATGAATTCAGCCAAATCACAGAGTCCAGAAAATGTGAGACAAGCTGCATCAACGTCCACCTGAGCCACTGTCCTGGAACGGCACCAGAAAGCAAGGATGAAGGTCAATGATTGTGTGCTGAGTGCAACTAGCCTCCGATATCTTGTGCTTCTTGAAGCATGGGGGTAAATGGCTCCAGGGCTGACTTGAAGCAGTGTAACATGTCTCTATCCAGGTACCTGTCAGTTCTGATAAGATGCTCTATGCCACAGTAACAATCCATAAAATCTCAGTGTCATAATCCAGGAGAAGTTTATCACACAAATCCACATGGTCAAAGCTCCAAGTGTTTATCACTCTATAATGCACTTGTCTTTTTTTTTTTTTTAATGACAGACTAAAAGCTATTTGGACGTAGGAACTGGATTCAGTTCTGTGTTATATCTCTGAAACTTAACATAGTTCTTGAAACATACCTGCTCAGAGACTATCTGTCGAATAAGAGGGTGAAGTGAGAGTTGAAGAACTGACAAAAGGCAGATCCGTAGGGACATCTTTGCTAGGAGCTTGGCCACTGCGTCTGCATCTTCAGATCTTAAGTGAGGATAACTTGTCCAGTGACAACATTATACTCCAGTAGCATCCTCTGGCTGCCCTCAGCCTGTGCTATAGGATCATACCCAGGTAAGTGAATGTGAATTAACAAGTAAGGCAGGCAAGTAGGTATCCATAGCAGCCAAGAGAATTCCTGGCCTAGGGGTGAGCCTGATAGATCTGAACACACTTCACCACAGGCCATACAGAGAGACTGCTTGGGAGCTATTGGAGAAAATTACATTCTGGCAAAGTAACAGATGTCAAAAGGGAAGAGAGTCAAGACCTTGTAAATTTGTCAGTAATGTTTTTAAACAAGGTAAAATATTCCATTTGGAATTGTAAAAGGAAAATAAAGCAAACATTGGCATGTAAATTTTTATTAATGAATTTATTTATTTACTTTATGTTTTCATCGCAGCCTCCCCTCCCTTCTATATTCCTAGTCCCTCCCTCTCACCCCCAACACACCCCCATCCAACCCTCCTCCCTTTCTCTTAAGAAAGGGGAAAGCCTCCCATGGATATCAACCAGCCTTGGCATATGAAATTGCAGTAGAACTAGGCACACCTTCTCCTATGTAGCTAGGCAAGGCAGTCCAGTTAGATGAAAGGGATCCAAAGACAAACAATGGAGTCAGAGACAGCCCTGCTCCTGCTGTTAGGAGTCCCACATGAAGACCCGGCTGGGCAACTCTTATATATGGTAGAGGGCCAAGTCAATCCCATGCATGCTTTCTGGTTGGCAGTTCAGTTTCTGGGCCCCTATGGGCCCAGGTTAGTCGATTCCGTAGGTTTTCTTGTGCTGTACTTGATCCCTCTGGCTCCTTCAATCATTCCATGGCCTCTTCAACAGTATTCCTCAATCTCTACCTAATATTTTGGTTGTGGGTCTGCAACTATTTCCACCAGAGACTGAACTTAGCCTATGAGCAGCTATCTTGAAACTTCTTTCCTAAAGACCATATTATTTTTCTCTGCTTTTTAGAAAAACCTTTTTTCCATTATGCTCCAAGCTATGCATGCCAGGCTAGCATCTTTGGCTATCTATATTACAGAGTAAATACAAGAAATCCTCCATGGAAATAATTATGTATTTTTTCTTTATTGGCTTCAAGACAGGTATCACTATGCTGCCCAAGCTGGCTGTCAATTCCAATCCTCCTGTCTCAGGCTCCAGTGCCCTTTATGTACTTCCTGAAGAATTTACAGACTATAATTTTGTGTCTAAAGTGGAATAGAGTGCTTACAATTAAATTATAAAAATATACTGGAATGAAAAGATCTGAACATCGATCTTACAAGCTAGTAAGAAGTGTATCCAGAGCAATTTATCCATAAATAGGATGGTATAATAATTTTAATAGTAATCATGTTTCCATCCTTGCACTTTTAGGTTAAATAGTGGCTTACAATTTGTACTGAAAACAAAGCACAAACCTACTATTCCTGATTTCATCTTCATGTCTGACCCAAAGCAATGATCCTGAGTCCCCAAGGTAAAGCACACCCCAACACAACCCCGCCATGGTCAACGGGAGTACTGCATTGCCCTGGGCTTAAATTTGCCTGACCTTCAACATTCTCACATTAGACAAGATGATTATTACTGGCCTGCAAAATACTAACCAAAGAGCAGACAGATTACACAGTGTGTCTCCTAAGTGGTGTGTTGCTATGGTTTCCAACTGAAAGGACAGATTCCTCACTGTTAGGTTATCCAAAATCGCCAGGATTGTACCAAAATGTTTCTGCAAAGCAGTGGGCTATCTTTTAAACACAGTTTCATTTGGTCAAATCCATCTCAGATCATCAGGCAGCGTGTTGTTTTTAATGGAGGGTCTTCATCGAGTGCACTAGAGTTAGCAGGAGACCCGGAGGCTTAGGCTGAGTCCTGATTTCTGTGGGTAGAAGAATTTTTCCTGAACCTACTATCTAAGGCTCCTTTGCATATATGAGAATGTGGTGCTCCTGTACAGAAACAAGCCTCCAGAAGCTCTGAAAAGGCTCTTTAGATGAAGCCAAATCACCAACCTGCTCTGCCTTTCCTTCTGCAGTCAGGACCCTTTCCTGCACTCAGCTGGCTTGAGTTCCCCACCAAACTCAGCTGCAAGGCACATTTGCCTTCTTTATTTCGTTCAGAATTCCCATAAAACACCAGGTTCTCATGTTAATGGTGTCTTGCACATGTTTTTTGTTTTGAATTCTTGGCCTACCTTGATTCTTACAAATCCTTCAGGGCTCAAAATAAATACCTTATCCTGAGGCACCCATCACTGTCATCAAAATTAATATTCATTATGCCATCTGACAGAACCCCACATTTTCATTTATACACACACACACACACACACACATACACACACATACACACACACATACACACACATACACACACACACACACACCAAGCTGAAAAGCATAGGCTATGCCTTTTTAGTCTCCACTAAAACTACAAAACTTGGCACATGGTTATTTAAAATTGAGTGAATAAGCCAGCCTACAAACTTTAATCTACTTTTAATTAATAACTAGGCAGGACTGGAAGCTACTTATTTATTTAATCAATATTAAAGATGATCATTTCAAAGTGATCTTTGCCTTAATAACTACAACCACAGGAAGAAAATAAAGCAATAAGACCATTTCTGTTGTGTCATGGAACGCAATGTTGATAGTAATTAACACAGCACATCCAACATAGTTGTGCTATACATTCATCTGAAGAATATGATAAAAGTTAGGACAGTCTGTCTTAGGGTAAGTTTGAGTTCATGTAGTTAAAATGAAAGGAAGGCAGAGATTCCATGAGAGGAGAGGAAATTTTGAAAGGTACGTGTGCCACTCGAGGGCTGTTTAACTCCTTCCCTCAAGTTTAACAAGGGTCTGATAGACTTGAAAAGGGGAGAAGGTGGCAGCTGTGGAAGAAATGTAGCTTGATCAGTGATGAAAGACATCTACTGATTATACCACCAGCACACAGGAACTAAGAAAGGCAGTACTGTCTGGAGACCTTGCTCTTCATAGGCTAACCAAAGAAGTCCTCAAGGTGCTCCATGAGGCTCTGACCCTTGATTTAGTTCCTTCTTCAGAGCTGGGAGTGTTAGAGTAGTCACAAAGGACCATTAAGGTGAAGCTTCTTCTGGTCAAGAGAATCACATCTCTGGGCTGTGTGGAGACCTAACAATGGTCAAATCAATGACCCGGTTATCACACCTCACCCTAAGGAAGGAAGCTCATTTTAAGTCATGCTAAAGAGAATGATGTAAAAGTCATTCCTTTAATAGGATATTGTACTTTTTCTCCCCAGAATTTCCACCCTCTGGGGCAGACTTATGTGAGACATACACTAGTTCAGAAGTCTAAACACATTTCTGAGTTACGAATGTAGTGTTTCCATTCATTCATTCCTATTTTTGTACTAAGCATTCTTTCTTTAAGATGCTGGACTTCCTGATTCTTTTTTCTATAGCCCTCTTCCCCACTGTGTGGCTGCCTGGCACCATGTGGACAACCCCCATGACAGCTTAACTTAAGCAGCATGGCTATTTTTTTTCCTTCTCTTCCCCATTGTCCTCCTATGGGCAGCAGCCAAGATATTCAGCTTGCCTGCCTTTGTATGATTTTTCTTTTAAATTAATGAAATTGTCCTTGAACTTAAACAAAATGTTTCCTATAAGGAAGAGAAAAAGTGTTACCTTTGTCATGAAACTCCCAACAATCAAATGAACCAAAAGCAGGCAAGAAATATTTTGTTTTTCTCTTTACGTTCAACACACACACAGAGACCCAGACACATCACACACATATGCACACACAAACACACATACACACACATATGTATATATAAATACACACACATACACACACACACACATACACACACATTTCTTAGTCAGTGTTCCATTACTGTGAAGAGATGTCATGACCACAGCAGTTCTTACAAAAGAAAGTATTTAATTGGGACTTCCTTATAGTTTCAGATATTTAGTCCAGTATCATCATGACTGGGAACATGATGGCCAAAATACCACCACAACACACACACACAAATATACACAGACAGGAAGAAAAACACACAAACACTTCTCTCAACTCAAGAGGAGCAAAAGGAAGACAATAAATGAAAAGTTGATCAAAAAGAGAGAAACAGAAACAGAAAGAAAGACAGAATGAAACAGAGAGGAATGTGTCATGTGACCTTTTTTCACAGGTGAACTAAGAGGTCAGGGAACAGACCTAGGAAGAAAATGGCAGATAAAGAGAACTGGATAAGCCATGAAAGGTATCTTTAATTATGGTTTAAGAATTTTGCATACACACATATTGAGTTTTGGTCAAGCCCACTCCTATTCCCTCTACTCCGATTCCTCCCTCATCTTCCCTACCACGATTCTCTTCCTATTTCACGTATATTTTTTTATTTATATTACAGTCTTTGCCCCACCACCACCATAGTTCCTCATCGCATTCTTCTTCCCTCTTGCTCTGAGAGGTTATGCCCCCCCACCATGCCTTCCTCTCCCTGAGACCTCAAGTCTCTCAAGGATTAAGTGGATCTTCTCCCACTGAGGCCAGACCAGGCAGACCTCTGCAAAATGTGTGTCAGGGGCCTCAAACCAGCTCGTGTATGTTCCTGGTTGGTGACTCTGTGTCTGGGAGTTTCTTGGGGTCTGCATTAGTTGAGACTGCTGATCTGTCTATGAGGTTGCTCTCCTCTTCAGTTTCTTCAGTCCTTCCCCTAATTCAATCACAGGGGTCCCGACTTAAGTCCAGTGGTTGGTTGTAGGTATCTGCTTCTGTCTCAGTCAGCTGCTGGAAGGGCCTCTCAGGAGACAGCTATGCCAAGCTCCCATCTGTAAGTACATCATAGCATCAGTAGTAGTGTCAGGCCTTGGTGCCCTCCCATAAGAGGGATCCCAAGTTGAGGCCGTCATTTAACCACCTTTTCTTCAGTCTTTCCTCTGTTTTTGTCCCTGCAGTTATTTTAGATAGAAATAGTCCTGGGTCAAAAATGTTGACTGTGGGTTAGTAACCCTGTCCCTCCTCTTGAAGCCCTGTCTATCTACTGGAGGTAAACTCTTCAAGTTCTCTCTCTCACCAATGTTGGTCATTTTGGCTAAGGTTACCCCAAATGAGTCCTTAGAGTCTCTCACCTCCAAGGTCTCTGGTACTTTCTAGAGGGTCCCCCCCACCTCCCACCCACCTCCCGATGCTGCTTATTTCCATTCATTCTCCTGGCCCTCTGGGCTTCTGTCCTGCCCCCTATACCTGATCCTGTTCCCCTTTCCCCCTCTTTCTCCTCTCTCCCACCCAGATCCCTCCCTCCCTTTGCCTCCTGTGATTATTTCCTCCCCCTTCTAAGTGGAATTGAAGCATCCTCATTTGGGCTTTCTGCTTGCTACATTTCTTACAGTCTGTGGGTTGTATCCTAGGTATTCTGTACATTTCAGCTAATATCCACTAATCAGTGACTACATGCCAAGCATGTCCTTTTGGGTCTGAGTTACCTCAATCAAGATGATATTTTCTAGTTCCATCTATTTGCCTGAAAATCTCATGGTGTCCTCATTCTTTTTTTTTTTTTTTTAGAATTATTTATTTATTTCATGTGTATGAGTACCATCGCTCTCTTCAGACACACCAGAAGAGGGCATCAGACCTCATTACAGATGGTTGTGAGCCACCATGTGGTTGCTGGGAATTGAACTCAGGACCTCTGAAAGAGCAGAGTAGTCAGTGCTCTTAATCACTGAGCCATCTCTCCAGCTCCCGGTGTCCTCATTCTTAATAGCTGAATAGTATTTCATTGTGTAAATGAACCACATTTTCTTGTACCCATTCTTTGGTTAAAGAACATCTGGGTTGTTTCCAGCTTCTGGCTATTACAAATAAGTCTGTTATGAACATAATGGAACATGTGTCCTTGTAGTATGGTAGGACATCTTTTGGGTATATGCTCAAGAGTGGTATAGCTGGGTCTTCAGATATAATTATTTCTAATTTTTTGAGGAACAGCCAGATTGATTTCCAGAGTGGTTTTAACAGTGTCCAATCCCACCAGCAATAGAAGAGTGTTCCTTTGTTTGTTAACTCATGCTGCTGACTAAGGGCTGCCAATATGTATATGAGTGTAGGGCCATCTACTGTAGCATGGGTATTCTCAGCCTTCTTAATGAAAACTGGCTCTGTTCTCCCAGAAGATGTTAACATTTTGATTAAGTTCCAAGTCAATTATTTTCCCACAGCTCTGAAAGAATGCTTGGTAGAGACAACTTAAAGAAGAGAATGTTTCTTTTGGCTCACTGCTTTAGGGAAGTTAAGTCTATCACAGTGGAGAAGGTAAGGAAGCGCAACTCTTATCCATGGCAGTGGGAGTTTGAGGCTTTAGCTTCTAAACATAGTGACAGATAAAGCAGGACCATGCTATAACCCTCAAAGGCAAGATCCTAATGACCCACCACTCAGGACCTACAACCTTCCAAAATAATGCCACCAGGCTGGGTACCAGGTGTTTTAGCACATGACCCTATAAGGGACAAGGGCAAGACTGTACTACATTTTATAACATCTGACAACTGTTGTTACCTAAAAGTATATGAGATTTTCCAGATCTTCTGGGATGGGGAAGAATAATCCAAAGGGTGTGGATAAAGGTGGTGATCAGAAAAGAGTGATGTTCGGGGCGAGGATAGGGCTCAGTGATGGAGTGATTGCCAAGCAAGTAAGTCCCAGCACTGCAAGAACTAAAATGAACTAATGGAGGTGACTTCTGATAATATCTCCTCAAGTCCAGTCTATCCAAATCACATAAAGTAGAAATAAGCTCACTGAGAAGAGTAAGGTAAAGTCCAACATGAGATTTCCAGCTTGATGCAATCAATGTATAATGCTGTCTGCTCAAGAAATTACTTATCAACCTGGTCTAGAAACATTAGAATAATACAATCATCCTGGAGTCTACTGCATATGCAAAATGCATTCTTTCTTTTAGCAAATATTATTCATGAAAAAGATAAATTTCTCATCAACCTCCAAAAGATCTGTATATCTTGCAACTGCAGACAATTAAATAATTCTCATGACTCTAGAGGAATGATATGTTTTACCTGGATGTGCTGTTCTATGAAAAGAACTCTCAAGGACAAAAGTGTTTTCCTCCACTATAAACACCCTGGGTGGTTGATAGAGAAAATAAACTGCCATTTTGCACACCAAGAATGTAAGACTAACACAGTGCTCTACAAACTGTGGCACATAAACCAAATTCACCCTTGAACCTGTTTTTCACACCCCAGAAAAATCATTTTAACATGTTCAATTTGCTGCAAAAACCAAGGTCTACTACTGCATGCCTATAATCATGGCCCTTGAGTTTAAGGCTAGCCTCAACTACAAAGCAAATCTGATATGTAAATAAATACATCATAAAAATGATCTAAAGTACCACTATTTTATAAAATAATATGAAATACAAATTCTAGTATTTATAAATAATGCTTTATTAAATCATAACCAGTGATCATTGACTAAAGATGCCTTCACGCTACAATGAGAGTTATAAAAGCATATGACAGAATTAGCAAATCCCAAATTATTTACTAATTTCTTTCTAAGAAAAAGTGTGCTGATGTGGACATGGGGTTCAGCTAGTGTAGTGCTTGTCTACCCCACAGGAAGTTTTAGTTCAGTTCCCAGCACCACATAAAATCAGACATCATGGTACAAGCCTGTAATGTCAGACCATGGAGGCAGGAGAATCAGAGGTTCAAAGTCAACTCCACAAACCAAGTTCAGGACCAGCCTGAGCTACATGAAACTGCCTCAAAACAAGCAAACAAAAAACAAAAATATAAATCTTGTGACTTCTGTCCTAAAAGAGTAAATAACATCTAATTTTATATGCTTAGACAACTAGAGGAAAGTTATAAAACTACTATTCATGCATAAATAGTTTAACCTTATTTAACAGATAACAGTGATATTGGTAATACCCCTATGTTCAGCTCTTCCTCCTATGTATCAACCAAGTTGTCTTTTAGATATTAAAATCTCTCAAAACTCCCCTCTGGCTCAAAGTGTCCTTTCGTGTTCTGACCTATCTTAACTTGTAACCCTTCCAGATTTTGAATTAGATGCCACTTTTTAGTATCTCTTCCCATTCATCTCAATTAGGTTCCATTTCTGTGCCTCCATCATGAGCCTGCACTTTGCCTTTACGGCTCTTAAAGATGGAGTGCCATGAACCAACCAAAACATCGACAGTAACACAACTCAAAAGTCACCAAACTTTGAATCTGAGGATCAAATAGTAAGTAAATAGTAAGTAAAGTAAATGTTAAGTAAGAGTTAATAATAGTAAGCTTATAGGACCACATCTCCTCACTGTCTGGTCTATTTGGTCATCAATTTAAAAGTTGACACAGTCTAAGCGAGTGAATGAGCATTCCAATATTTTATTCATACCAGCCAACTTACTAAATCTTGCCCATAAGAAACTAGTTTACCCAGTCAGGTATTCCTGAGTATGCCTTAAATCCAAACACTAGGGAGGCAGAAGCAGGCAGATCCTTCTAAATTCCAGGCTACCCAGGCTACATAGTGAGACCTTGTCTCAAAACAAAACAAAACAAAACAAAACAAAACAAACAAACAAACAAAATTTACATACTTTGTCAACCCCTTATGTAGTCTATACCCTTCGCTCTTACAAAACTGAATACTAACAGAGAATACTGGTATTGTTACCAGTCAGCTGGCTGGGCTCCTTGTCTTCTACATAGATAGAAACTGTGAGTAGCTGAAAAGCTTTTCTAATGTTGGCAGCCTCAGACCCATGTGTACCCAAGACCTTGTCATCGGTCAGCTCCAAATCTTGAAAGCCAGAGGCTTGTTGCTCCAGGTTTAAAACAAAAGGCCTGTATCTCTGGGTACTTAGATTGAAGGCTTTAACTACCGGCAACCCCAGCCCTTGGCAGCTATTGTGATCCTTGACACCTAGTAGCAGGCAGCACTTGCTAGTGTCAGCTCCTTGTGCAGAACTCAGGAATTGAGATCTGTAGCTCCTCCAGGAATCTGTATTGAAGCTCTAGAGTGTGAGTATGCAAGCTATCTTTATACACAGCAACTACCTGGCCCTCTTCCAACAACCAGGGCCCATCGTTTCTTGGCTTAGCCCTCTACAGCTTTCTCTCTCTTCATGCTTGGTTCTCTTGTCTCCCTTACTCTCTCTACACTTCCTTCATCTCTTGTTTCTGATGCCTCTACACCTGGCTGTTTGTACCCCGGTCACTCCGTGGTGTTCTTAGGCTACCTTCTCCTAGTGGCCTCTGCTTTCCTTCATGGCTGCTACCATTATACTACTGCTTTGCAATCTCTGTCTGTTTCTAGTTCAGTTCATTCTCCTGATGGCTAAGATGAAATGTGTGCTGGTTGAAAAGAGATCACCCCAGAGAATCATTTTAATAGGCTATGTTGCAACACTTCCGGACAGACCAGGGGATTTCTTCTTCCTGATAAAAAGGTCAACCAGCCTTCATAGACAACCAGAAGAAAGTCATAATAAGAATATTTGCACCAAACAGCCTTTGATGCAAATGGTGGATTTTGATCTCTACCAATCACGAGCCTTCTGCTAGGGTGTGTAGAAGTGCCTCCCTTTTAGTCTGGCATGAAGATGCCTGCGGGGCTTTATAGCTTGAAGTTCTGGTTTTCAAGGCTGATACAGGCTATCTGGAGGGGTGAAGATGGGAGAATACCATTAGGCACGACTGGGGCTAGATGTCCTCTGCAGCTGCTGGAGTATTCAGAGTGAACAGCCAGACTGTCATAAGGGCAGTACAGTCAGTTGCCAGGAAAGGGAATACTTAACTGACAGTTCCCCACTTGAGGCTGTCAGCTATAAAGGAAGAGCCTGGCAAAGGACTACGCTCTGGCAGTTGTAATCACTCACAGAAAGCATTAAGAGAGTGTTTAGAGTAAAAGCATAACAAAAGCTCAGCACAGAACTAACAATTCTAATAGCATTGGGTTCTCCTTAACTGTGTTTAGCAATGCTTGAAAGTGCTTACCTCGTGCCCCAGGGAGGAGCAGACCATCTGGTCTGTCTCAGTGTCAATGTTTATGTCCTGTCCAATTCATTTGTTGAAACCCAGCCCTGAGATGACAGTATTAGGAAGCATGCTTAGGATGTGATTAGGTCTTCAAGCGTGGGCTCAGTGTCTTTCCACAAAGCCAACTTGAAGGAGATCTCTCGTGTCTTCCACCATGGGAAGTTAGCATGGAAATTTGTCTGTAAGGAATTAGATTCTTATTTGACAATTAATCTGTTTGTTCTTTAATTTTAAACTGTCTAGGTTCCTAACATGTAAGAAATAATTTTTGTTGTTTATAAACCTCTAGACTAGGATATTTTACTACAGCAATTCAGACAGATTAACACAGAACAATGACTTGAGAACTTCAAGGTTTCTCACCAAGCCTAGTCCAGTATTTTGCTACTATATAATATTATAAATGATAATGATGATGATCACGATGATGATCATGATTAAGGAAAAGCAGAATAAGTAGTCCAACAGACTTTAAAATCCCAGGAAATTACTGGAGGCTCTAAATCTTTGGAACACAAGAAAAATGAAAAATTAAGTAAACAAACAAATAAGTAAATAAATGGAACTTGACTTCTCTAAAAACTTTCTATGCTTAGGACAAATGTTTTTGGGAACAATCTAATTTTCAAGACCACATTAATAACAGATATAACCAGGGGCTGGAGAGGTGGCTCAGAGCTAAAGAGTAGGTGCTGCTCCTGCAAAGGACCCAATATTTCCTCCCATCTTCCAACATCTGGCAGACACACAGAGAGAGAGAGAGAGAGAGAAAGAGAGAGAGAGAGAGAGAGAGAGAGAGAGAGAGAGAGAGAGAGAGAGAGTCTTTGGTTTAGGTCCTAATGGAATATTAATATTTTTTTTTTTTTTGGCCAAAAGAGAATGTGTGAACGAAGAAGCAGGCACACAGAAAGCACTCTGTGAGAATGTGATGCTGTAGATGCTTCTACAAGGCAGAGAACGTCCAAAACCCACAGGCTGCTTGGAGGAAAGAATAGAACACATTCTTCCTCACAGTTCACAGAGAGAAGCAAACCAGACCACACCTTCACAACCGACTTCCAGGAGAGAGAACTGAGGCCAACTCAGAAGATTTTAAGGGAGTCAAGCTATTGATCTGAGAAAATGCTGTGTGCTACAAAGCAGTATATGACAGCTGTCTAGAGAGTGGTGCCCACTAAGCTCAGGAAAAACTAGATATTATAAGGGAGATTAGTTATTCTTGGAGTGAATATTGAAATTAGTTGAACGTAATTTTTGTCTCTATTGGGGGGGGGGCTGGAGGAGGGTTGGACTAAAGATAATCTTCATGTGGCATATACCAGCTCACTTTTTCCTCCAAAATCACAGTACACTTTCAGAAAAATGAAATGCTAAAAACATAACATTGCTGGACTGAAGTAGAAACTTGAGGGTTCCTTGGAGAGTCAGTTGGATGGTGTTTTGCTGAGGCAAACATGTGAAGGAACATCTAGCTGAAGTGGACACAGGTGAAAGGCTAAGGCAGACTCATGAAGAATGTTTTAGCTGAAGTGAACACAGGCAAAGGGATGGCCTGCTAAAGCAAGCATGCGAAAGGACATGTGATGAAGGATTCTTTACTAACAACATGCATATATTGGTCTGCCTCACATTACATTGTTGAGCTACATTTGTCAGGGCTCCATAGAGAGAAACGCACCAGAAAACTTCTGGTGGTGTGCTGCAGTTTCTTGCCGCTTCCATGGACTGATTGGCAAAGTGTCGTCAGCTGAGACAAACACACATGCTGAGACAAGACCTGTGGAAGACATGTGATGTTTGGAGGGTGTAAATAGGACTGGATGGACAGTGATAGAGGCTGAGCGTGGCTTGCTGGTACACCTAGCTGTGCAACATTTGTGGGTCTCATGTCTTTATTGATCTTCGATTTGCTGAGAGAGGCACACCCGAGAATGTCTGCCATTTCTCCCTAGTCCCTCCTGTTGACTTAGGCCAAGGCTGAGGCCTGGCTGTCTCTGCTATGTAATGCCACCACTGTTGATTCTTGTTTACTATCCCAACTCTACCAAACTAGACTGCTGATGTATTCATGAAGTGTTTATAGGTGGATAGAGCTTCTGCTGCTAACCTATGAACTGAACTACCGATTTCCAGACAACACAGACAGAAGTTGCTCCAAAGAACATTTCTAAACAGGTCCACTTCTTCCATATTCTTTCTTTCTCACTACCTCTGGAGAGTGATAGGCTAAAAGAGAAGTTAAAACATTTAAGAACCATCATTAAAAATAGGCTTTTTAAAATTAAAGTTACACTGGACAGTAATGGTCTGCCTTTAATTCCAGCACTCAGGAGGCAGAGGCAGGTAGCTATCTGTGAATCTGAGGCCAGCTTGATCTACAGAGTGAGTTCTAGAATAGCCAAGGCTACATAGCCAAATCCTGACTCAAAAAAACAAGCAGAAAGAAGAATTCGATAAGTACCACACACTGCCATTATCTAACAATCTCATTCTAGGATTTGTATGTGTGTGGAATATTCCAAATTTTCTTAAATCTTAGCATCTTTGTTGAAATGATAAATACAGAAGTCAAAGAGAAAACAAAACTGCTGAGCATCAGATTGTTCCTGATAGGAAGCATTATTTCCTACAAACATCCTGACCAGAACTGAATCCACCATAAGGAACTCTTTTTATCATCTGATGATCAAAAAGTCTGAGAAATACAGAATGACTAAGTCTGCACCCTCATCTGGATATCACAATGTACTTAAAATACTCAGGGCAGCCATTATCTGAGTCAGTTTTATCTGCTAAGCTTGCCTGAGCCCTGCCTGTCCTGGGCCCCACAACAAATACCAAGCCATAAGCATCCACTTCTTTTTAAAGGAGCCCAAGCCTACTCCCTCTCAGTGAATATTGAGCCCATCTAAACCAAGTGGTTCTCAACTGATGCAAAGGGAATTGCAACCCCTTTGGCCAACCTCTATCTCCAAAACAATTTATGTTGTGATTCAAAACCAGTAGCTAAATGACAATTATGAAGTAGCAATAAAAAAAAAATTTTGGTTGAGGATCACCACAACATGAGGAACTTTATTCAAAGGGTCAGTGTTAAGAAGGCTGAAAAACACTGATCTAAATGAATCTTCCATATTTGCATTTATTATAATACCCAAATAAAACTTTGCATTTGTGTTCACTTTGACTTCTAGGTTTACAAAAGCAACAAAGTTCCAAAGTAAGCCTTCCCTCAGACCAGTGACTTGCAAATAATTAACTGCTCTGTGGGGTTTCCAAGCACGGAGAAGAGGGACTGAGAAAGAGAGGTCCTTGACTGACATGTCCTCCAGAGGAAAGATTTATTAATACCTCAGCAGGCAGGATTCAGGGATCATAAGTAAGAAGCTTCCTTTTCACTGCACAGAGCCAAGTGTCTACTCTTAAAGGTTTCTTCATGGGGAAGGGGAGAACCTTCACCAGGTGGAAGTATGCTTAATTAATACATATGATACGCTATGTAACTGTAATCAGATAGCTTCCAATTCCCAGGGCTGTGAGCATCCCAGGGATGGGAGAGGATCCAGCTCCAAGGGAGAGAGCCTGCAGGGGTAGATAGGACCAGCTCTGTGAAGCTCCTTGTAGCAGCACCTGGAGAAGCTAAGTTCTAATGTACCTAAAGTACACAGGAATCATACTGGGAAGATTTTAAACATGCAGCAAGCTGGATTCCATTCCACACTTCTAAACTCTGGGGCATGACCTCAGAACCACATCTCATACACCTCTGATTTGTATAATCTCCTGAAACTAATCAGTGGAGCATTCTGATTGGTCTACACAAAAACTAAACTTGTATTAGTGGAAAATAAGTTATGACAGCAAGAACACTTGCAATGAAGAATAAATGTGTCTCAAAGATTACTATTTTCTGGCTGTTTTGTGTGTGTGTGTGTGTGTGTGTGTGTGTGTGTGTGTGTGTGTGTGTATGTCTCAGGTATATCATACTCCACAAGATTTTTGTCTTCTATTGGTAGTTACACAGAAAGAAAAACTATAAATTATGTAGTATCATTTGCTTTCTTTATGATGTTTTAGTGTGTAGGTTTGTGTGTGTGTGTGTGTGTGTGTTTGCCCAAAGAGGCCAAAGGCATCAGTTCCCCCTGGAACTAGAGTTACAGGCAGTTGGGAACCACCTGACAAGGAAGCAGAGTGGAATTTGTGTGCCCTCTAAGCACAGTACACTCTTTAACTAGTAAGCTGTTCCATCTATCCCCTCATTTGCTTTCCTTCTCAGATTTCTCAGTGTATTAACTGTGCCTCTAAACATTAGCGACCTTATACCAGCCACTATAGGGAATTCAGATCCTGTCAGTGTTTTTTTTTTTCTCTTGTGAACAAAATAATACATTCTTCTAAAATCAACTTGACCCTTGATTAACTAAGTGCATTATTTTTAAAATCCAGAGCCTCTCTTCTTCACCTGGGGGGCTTCAAGTTGGTAGCACAGGCCCGCTGATCTTCACCATTAAGTACTGTGCAGTGGACAACGAGAGAAAAACCATTATCTGAGAATTCAAAATCTTTTCTTCACTTTACTATCCAATAAAATGATTCCTATAGAAATTCTTTTGTAGCTATCAGACTTGCAAATCCTGATGAGTGGATTCAACTGTACATTTAGCATACATACACACTCTAGACATATATGTCTGCCATTCACAAAATAATAACTGCATTCCCGACCCCCAAAAGAACCAGTTCTTCATGTTCTAATGTAAAAGGATTTGCATTAGTAGTAATAAAAATTGATTCACTGAGTACTCATGTGTACCAGACTCTGCAATAAACACTATAAGCATCACTATCCTCTTGCCCTCATAACAGCTTGTGTTAGAGGTTCTATTGCCATCTTCATTTCACAAATGAGAGAAGTAGTGATTAACTACCCAAGGTCACATAACGACCAAATCACAGTGATGAGATTTGAATTCGTCATCCACTGACTCCAAATCTTTTGCTACAAGTTTCCCCCAAAACGATTAGGTTCTGGTGAACTGAAATAAGCACCAGGCAGAGATCCAAGAGATAAAAATGTTCTTCCTTCAGCTGTGACACAAAGGAACTGGGTAGTTTTGACCACGATATTTCCCTTCTTTGGATTTCCACTTCCTCTTCAATAAAGAGTGGTAATTGGACTACTAGATGAATAATAAAATTGCTTCCAACACTAATATATCACAGATTTAAGAGCGGCCACTTTGCACTAAAAAAAAAAAAAAAAAAAAAAAAGGAATCTATAGACAATGGGAGCCATCTGGATGTGGGAATGATGAATGGCAAAAACTGTTGGAGGGGATAGTCTCAGATGAACATCCCTTGCCAGGGACCCATACACCACACTGCCTCTCCTGCAAATTGCCTGCAGCTGCACAGATCCAGAGGCCACTTGGAGAGCAGAACCCTTAACAAACTGTTCAAGGCATTTGGTCTCGGGTTTCCCTGGAAGCTTATCTAGGTCTATCATATTCTATGTCTTGTGATTTTGCCAGCTCTGTTATGAGAAGTAGAACAGAGTTGTTTTGTTCGTCTGAACTCAATTATCACTTCACTCCAGATAAGAGGTGGGGGGAATGTCGTTGCAGAGTCTTTCTAGAGTCTTTGATTGGGGAAGATTTTTCACATCAATCAAAATGTGAAAATCACCAAAAGACACCTGTAATGATCTAACTAGAGAAGGAAAACTGCCCTAGTCTCGCAGCATATATGCTTGTTCTCACGTCTATAGCACTGTGCCTCCCGTACTCTAGATCCTGGACCGTGATGTTTGTGTAAGCTTATGGCAGATAATTAGCATCTTGTATTCTCCTGACTGCTATGTACTCTGACTCAGAAATCCCATCAAAGTCTTCTCACTCATTGAAGTCTCCCTTCCTTTTCTCTCTACCCCATGTAAACCCAAGTGTCTCGCAAATGATGAGTCCTACAAAGTAGTGCTGATGAACTTGAAAGGGATTTTTATCTTCACAGACAGACCGCAGAAAAACCTAATGCATACCTAATCTAATATACCTACCCTTGCTCTTAAAAACTTTGAAGCTATTTTACTACTGGGATTTTTCAAGACTGTATTTGTAATTTTTTCCCTAGGCATCCTGGTTTCTCCCGTGTTTGACCTCCTCTTTTACCTCACTGGATCCTTGATTTCTTGGAATAACTGATAATGGTATATAACTTAAAAGCTATATACCATTCATGTCCTTACTTTTTAAAAAAAATTGTTGTTGCTTTTACCCCCTCTTTCCAGTCTCACTCAGATTCAATTGCTCATTCTTGAAGAAACTGGTGTGCTAACCCAGAGAAGGCTGCTTGTAGCTCCATTAGTTTCTACCCAATCTTGACACAATTATGAGACTTGAATTGAAGGTCCAAACTGCCTGTTCCCTCTATAGAATTTTGTTCGTGAGGAAAATCTCTCTGATACTGACTCTGTACATAGGTCAAGAAGCTTCTCTGCTGAACATGCTATTTCTTTTCATCCTCTAATTTTGTATTTTTGCTAAAAAATCTTCCTCTTTTTCTACTCTTCATTTTCAAGGAAGAAAATCATCCAATATCTCTATCTCAACAGCCACTCTTAATTTCTCAGTCTGCTCCAAAACTGTCTTCTGTAATAAGTAGAATACACTTTATCTAATGCTTTTTTTATATTTGTCTTTTTTTTTCATTTTCCATTTTGCATTTTGCATGTTTAAAGTAAGAGTTTCCTTGTTTTCAGTTCCCTGTGTAGCCACAAAGGCTAAAGCAGGTAGAGATAATTTGAATAGGAATACGATGACAATTTTCATAGTGTGAAAAAGGAATTGGACCTTGAAGTACTTGCACATCGTGGATTTTGCTCCTTTTTTTGAAAATTTAAGATGCTTTAAATAAACGAAAATAACCATTTATTTAAAATAAATCAGTGAGTTGCAGCAGAGTCCTGTAGTGTTAAACATTAGACCTGAATCAAAATTCTCTATTACATAATAAAATGATTGACTAAAAAGAAATTGAACTGGAGACAACTGTGAATTGATTTGAAAGCAAAGGAAAACAACCATGTTCTAGAGATTAAAAAAAAGAAGAAAAAAAGAATCCTCTGAACACTGTCTGTAGCTCAAGGCAACATACAGACAACAGAACAAACAACCCAGAATAAAGGAGCCAGATCCAAGCCAAGGCTGACATCAAAATGCCCATGCACAGAAACTCCTGAATCCATTAAAGCTTATTACAAACAACAGAACACTCCCATCTACCTTCATGGGAACAGAATATGTCTTCAAAGAACGAAGGAATGGATAAAGGAGTTTAAAACTGGCCTTTCCTCCCTCTTACCCATAATTCTAAAATTAGTTTCTTCTAGTCATTAGTTCAAGATTATGTTGCTTTCAATAGTAATGCCCCCACAAATTCATACATTTGAATGCTTAGTCATCAGGAAGCTCTAGATTTGAAAGAATTAGAAGAATTAGGAGGTATGTCTTATTGGAGGGATTGTGTCAGCAAGGATGGGCTTTGAGATTTCAAAAGCCATGGCAAACCCAAAGTCTCTCTCTCTCTCTCTCTCTCTCTCTCTCTCTCTCTCTCTCTCTCTCTCTCTCTCTTCCTCCTCCTTCTCCTCTCCCTCCTCCTCCTCCTCTTCCTTCTCCTCCTCCTCTTCTTCCTCCTCTCCTCTCCTCTCTTCTCTCTTCCACCCTCCTTCCCTCCCTCTCTTTCTCTCTCTCTCTGCCTGTGGATCAACATGTAGCTCTCAGCTACTATTCCAGTACCTGAATGAATGCTGTTGTGCTCGCTGTCATGTCTATTTATGTTTGTTTATGTCTAAAGCTATAAACAAGCCCACAATTACATTCTTTCTCTTATAAGAATTGTCTTGGTCAGCAATAGAACACTGACTAAGACAAAACAACGAATATTAACTGTCAATCATGAAGCCCCAGGCCCTTTGTACCCCATCCTCCAACAGTCTATTCCACTTCTGCATCCCTTGATCTCCAAGTTGCCACTTCATCATTCCTCATTGACCATCATCCCTTATCCACAAGGCCTTTGCTCTTTTATGTCTCTCTTTTTAGATGCTTTCTCTTTTTAGATGCTCTCCCCTCTCCCATTGCAGTTCAAACTGGTTTTATGTCTTCATCCGGAAGACCAAAGTTCAAACTGCACTACTAAGGTAAGGATGGATTTGGATACACACATAAAGATATAAATAAAACAACAAGGCAAAAATATTAATTCTTAACAGGAGAAAGTTTATAAGTTATAAAAAAAATGTTGAATGTGGTGGCAGATGCCTATAATCTCAGTACTTAAGTGGCAGATGGGAGATCCTGAGTTAAAGTTTATCCTGGGCTAGCTAGAAACAGTTTCAAGAAAAAAAAAAGAAATTGGGAGAAAAAGAAAAGGTTACTGTATACTATGGATAAAGTATGAACAGTATTTATAGATATAAAATATATTTGTCACTGCACACTTTATCTTCTGACCAAAAATATGATAGAGTTGTATTCAATGTATGACAGTGTTGGAAGATGAGGGACACACATAAAGAGAGGGTAGAGATAAAAAATAATGGGACACTTGGATGAGCCGGCCCTGTCCTTCACTAGAACAGTGCTGGAGAGATAATGGGCTGCAGACTAAACCAGCTTGCACCCAGGCCTACATCCAGGGCTTTGAGTTGGCCCACCCCAACATCCACCTCATCCATGAACTACTGGGCCATGTGAACAAACCAGTCCTGCAGAACCAAAGCTCCAGCAACTCCATGACCCATTCACAACAGGATGTCAGAGAAGAGTCCTGACCCATTCACAACAGGATGTCAGAGAAGAGTCCTGATGAGGATCCAGTACTGATAGTGTAGCAGAAGCCAGAGGCCTCATGCCAGAACAAAGTCTCACTGCAATGAACATTTGCAAGTAAGGCTGTTTGGACAAAAGGATATACTGCGTAACACGCCATGATACGCTATGGCTTCCACAGTGAGTTTTTTTTACTTATTTTCTTAATCCTTATTTATTTATCTATTTACTTATTTTTGGCTAAAAGGTCAGAGAACAGATATGGAGAGATGGTGAGATGAGTGGGACTGGGGTACATAAAGTGAAATTCGTGAAAAATCAATTAAATGTTAAATAAATAAAACAAATATACCTTTATCTGTTTTAGAAGGCTATCAGAAAATGCCTAAAACTGAAAAACAAGATATAATACTGCTGGCAGTTGGTTAGAAGCTTGAAAGTAGGCCCAGAGAGATTAGTGGACATAAGTGATTGCTAACTCAGGTCTGACAACCTGGATTCAATCCCAGGAATGTACATGGTGGAAAGAGAGAACTCATTCCACATAGTTATCTTCTGATCCAGACAAATGTTCTGTGTCACACATATGCTCACATAGGGATACATTGCAGGAGCATATACCCGAGGAAATAAAGCTAAGAAACAATAGCAAAAAATTAGAAAGTAACTAGATCCACCCAAAGTATATACCTTTGGAGAAGTAATGTGGAAGAAAGCAAAAAATAATGATTGCTCTCTTTAAAGTAAATCTACAGAAATCATTACACTCTGAAAGTGAAATACACATTTATCTAAAAGCTTTGAATGATAGATAAATATATAGATTAACTGATTGACTGATTGACTGATTGATTGATTTTTGGATTTTCGAGGCAAGGTCTCCTATGTCAATGGTCTCAACCTTCCTGAGGTTGAAACCCTTTTACGTAGTTCCTCATATTGTGGTGCACCCCCCATGATAAAATTATTTTCATTGCTACTTCATAACTATAATTTTGCTAGTTATGTATTGTATGTAAATATCTGATATTCATGATATCTAATATGTGAGTCAGGTGAAAAGTCATTCAACCTCCAAAGGGTCACAACCCAAAGATTGAGAACCACTGCTCTACATAGTCCTGGCTGTCCTGGAACTCACTATACAGACAAGGCTGGCACAAACTCACAGAGAGCCACCTACCCCTGCCTTCAAGAACTAGACTTAAAGGTATGTGCCACATCCAGCCCAAATGGTAGCATTTTTTAAATGATGAATATGCTAAAAGGAAAATAATATATGAAATCTATAGTGAAGGTAAGAATGAGGCAAATGCATGCTGCTTAAACACCTGTGCAAAAAGATGGACCTTTAATGAGGTACTATCAAAAAATAAAACTTCTAACTCAAAGTTTTATGCCTGTGTCTTTTAAAAGTAATCTAGCTATGGTTTGAATCAGCATCTCCCCAAAGCTTATCTGCTAAGTTATTGGTCCCTAACTAGAGGCAGTATTGAGAGATGAGAGAACTGGTAAGATGAGATGGTTTAAAGAAGGAAGTTAGGTCATTCAGGATGTGGCCATGAAAGGGAGATTTGCCCCTTCCTGTCTCCTTGTATTTCCCATCTGCCCTGAGTTGGATAGTTTCTCCCACCACATGTTCCTAGCAATGTACTACTACAAAGGACCTGTAAGAAAAAGAGTCAACTGACCATAACTAATCTCTAAAAGCTTGTTTATCTTAGTGTCTCGTCCAGTGATAGAAAACTGACCCACATAATTCCAATTTGAGGTTAGGCACCGACAAATACAAAATAAGCCTCATCTAGAATTCTTTTTCTCCAGAATGTAACAGAACTACTAGAGGCATTTTATTCACCCTTCATTATGACCTTTTTTTTACAGTGTGTCTGTATGTGTGGTGCTGTGTATCTGTGTGACCATGCAGCACTGTGTACATGTAAAGGTCAGATGACAACCTATGGGAGTCAGTTCACTCCTATTATATGGGTCCTAGAGATAAAACTCAGGTTTTGAGGTTTGGCAGCAAGTGCCCTTACATGCTGAGACACCTCAGTGGTTTCAAGTTTGGATTATCTTAAGTCAAAAAACAAGACATACATTTTCAAAGGATCCTTCTATAAAATTTTACAAGTGCCAAGTCCTAAACTGTGACTGAGATTTTAAAATACTATATTTGAAGAGGCAGGGAGATAACACAGTAGGTAAAGTGTTTGCATGATGTATGTACCTGGAATCCAAGAGTTGGGGAGTCCAGGATAGAGGATGCCTAGTGATAACATAATTGTTGTATCTAAGGCTCCAGGAAAAGAGAATCTATTTCAAAATATGTGGTGCACAGCTACTGAGGAATACCACTTGAGGTTGACCTCTGGCCTCCATAAATACATGCATACATATATACACATACACATGTACTCCAAAATATGAACATATACAAACACACAACTTCTAGATGTGAAAGGCCAGCAGGATGTCCCTTCACTGTCCCTATGTGTGAGATGACAGTGTTCTCCAAATTAAAACATTCTGAACTCTGATGAGACTCGGGAGGTAAACAAAATGCCACATGTCTGGGACAGTAGGCACAAGATTCTGGAAGCACCCTCCCAAGTTTGATAGAAGCAGGTCACTGCTTCCAAGAGTCATCACTCATGCTGGGGTAGGCTTTTTTAGTGATGCATTTGTTGTTTGAGTCATGCCTGTTCCTACAGGTAAACCCTCACCTATACTTCCATTAGCATTCCGAGTTAACACTTATGAGTTCATCAAACTGGGCATTGTTGCAGTCATTCCTGTCATAGGTAATATTTCGGGGATGAGCAAGTGTGTGTGTGTGTGTGTGTGTGTGTGTGTGTGTGTGTGTGTGTGTGT